>NC_092712.1:169217543-169531712 GCF_047496885.1 Scyliorhinus torazame | reverse complement strand
GGCAGCCAGTGCTTAAATATCGCTGCCGAGTTCTCCGCGTGGGGGCTGAGTTGTAGACACTCCGGCTTGATTCGGAGATCCATCACTATGCATCTGGGAATAACAGTGTCCTAGCTATATAACAGAAGATAATTTTTAAGTGCTGTAGCTTGCTTATGCTGTATGTGATGCAGGTCTAATTTTCACTATAAAAATCTATTATATTCCAGTCAGCTATAGTCTATTAAATTGATCCACGATCAATTACGATTAAAGACGAGGTAGTAACATAACTGAAGGCTTTAATAGACTAGAACTGTTCCCCAGCAGCTTCGGTACAGAATGAGGGCTGCTGGGACGGCACCGGTTCTTATACCCCGCCTGTCAGGGCGGAGCTACATACCAAATAGCCAATGGGAAACGCCTCGGTTTAACCAATGGTCTTCAGCCTCTCGGGTACTGCAATACTGATAATACCACAGTACAACTCTGTGTTTGACCTCCAAGCCAGAGGAAAATGTGAATGCTGCTATTATTTTTGTATTGTTAGGAAGTTAGCATGACTGGATGCTTAAGTGAGTGTAGTTTATGGAAGATAGCGAGAGGTACCGTTTTTTTTAATGTTGTAATGCATGCCACTGTTGTGACATAGCACCACTTAGAATTGTTAGTTTAAAAAAATGTCATACATAGTTATGGTCAGTGTAGAGGCCATGGAAGAGTGCTCGCTGGGTCAGGGAGTGAAGACGACACAGTTAAGTGATCCTTCACGCTTCGCATTAGGGATCACAAGGAGGGAGTGTAGCCACCTGGGTTGGCCACTTCCCGACTTTAAAATGATGAACGCAAAGACTACAGGGAAATTCAGCCAACAAAAGCAAAACTAGCAGGTGCAACGTTTCCTGTTTATTAGACTTTGCAGAAACCCAGACAGCACTGAAACTACCGACCATCTGCATACTAATGAGCGATCCCCGGGAACAATTGGAAACATTTAGTAAAGCAAGGTCAAGCCAGACTCCTCGGCGCCAGCAGGAGCCAAGACAAAGGAAGGCCAACGGACACCTAGGGACCGATAGAGAAATTGATCCAAGTGATCGGAACATAGTCCAATCACTTGGAACCAGGTACGGGGTCCGCCCCAAATGGCGGGAAGTCCCTGGGGACTATAAAATAGAGTCCCCAAGTTCAATTCGTCCTTCTTGGCAGGGTCACTCAGCAGCTCGAACCAACCCTTGACAGTGAACTGCCTAGTTGCTGCACCAACCAAGTAAGTCTCCAGCCAACGCACGCTACGAGTTAGGCGCTCCTAGCTACTAGTCCGTACCAGCTTTGAAGCCTGCAGATTCAGAACCCGAACGAAAGGCTATTTGTTCCCCTGACCTGGTGGGCTAGTTCCAAAGCTAAGTATAGGCCTATAGTATAGAGATAGTCTAGAAAGTAGAGTTTTATGCATGAGTAGTGATTGACTGTGTATAATAAATGTGTTTTGATTTGAAACTTACTACCTGGTGTATTGAATCATTGATCAGTACTTGAACTTGAACCTCGTGGCGGTATCATAAAGATACCTCGCGACTCTCGAGTAATGGTTATAGAAACAGAGCAAATTAAATAAAGATACAACGGGCAGCGTTTAAGACCCAACCAAACGTTAGCAACAATTCTCCCCTTGTTTGCGTGGGTTTCGCCCCCCCACAACCCAAAGATGTGCAAGGTAGGTGGATTGGCCACGGTAAATTGCCCCTTAATTGGAAAACGAAATGATTTGGATTCTAAATTTATTTTAAAAAACACTGCTTCCTATCACTCAGCCAATTTAGTAATCATGTTGCTGATTGACAGCTACACTCCACCTGTGATTGACAGCTACACTCCACCTGTGATTGACAGCCACACTCCACCTGTGATTGACAGCTACACTCCACCTGTGATTGACAGCCACACTCCACCTGTGATTGACAGCTACACTCCACCTGTGATTGAATGCCACACTCCCACTCTCCATGTGTGATTGACAGCCAATCACCTGTGATTGACAGCTACACTCCACCTGTGATTGACAGCCACACTCCACCTGTGATTGACAGCTACACTCCACCTGTGATTGACAGCCACACTCCACCTGTGATTGACAGCTACACTCCACCTGTGATTGAATGCCACACTCCCACACTCCATGTGTGATTGACAGCCATACTCCACCTGTGATTGACAGCCGCACTCCACCTGTGAATTTATTCTATGAACTCTTAACTTTGATCACAAGTCTATTATGCAACTTCATCAAATACCTTTTGGAAGTCCATATTCCTGGAACGTATTTTAAGTCTAGGGCTTAACAGATCTGCCGATTGTCGCTATTCAAGTTTAAACTGAACCCTTACGCACACAAGTAGCAACAATCACAGTCTGCGGGACTATATATTGTATTATATTGTCTAGTTTGGGTTTTGTTTTTTCGGATTTCGTGATAGCCCTTTTTAAATCACAAAAGTGAAACTCACATAAATGCTTACCATTCAGATAATATGGGGGAACAATTACAAATATGCTAATTTATCTTTCTCTCCCTGTTTGTGAGAATTTCTCTTTTAAACTAGACAGTTTGACATATAAACTGGATTGTTTCATTGTCATTTGGTAGTACAGAACTTGAATATTGCTGAAAAGAGACATTTTGCTGAAACTTTCCATCTTGCACTCTTCAGAACATACACAAGAATGGAATATTTTGTATTTGTCCTGATGAGCGTGAAACAAAATGTTTTGACAACTTGTCTCATGTCATTGTATGCAGAATTGCTCACACAGAGGGCAGCACGGTGGTGCAGTGGTTAGCATTGCTGCCTCACGCCGCCGAGGTCCCAGGATCGATCCCGGCTCTGGGTCGCTGTCCGTGTGGAGGTTGCACATTCTGCCCTTGCTTGTGTGGGTTTCGCTCCCACAACCCAACGATGTGCAGGGTCGGTGGATTAGCCACACTAAATTGCCCCTTAATTGGAAAAAATGAATAGGGTACTCTGTTTTAAAAAAAAGAATTGTTCACACAAACTTGGAAAGTTAGTGGAACAAAAGAAAAGACAATTGGAGCACAAGATTCCTGCTTCTCAAAGAAAATGGCCAGTATGGTGGCGATGCTTCTAAAACTATCCGTGTGTTGTAAACAATTAAAGCCTAATTTCGAGGAAACTGTTGATATTAACATCAAAAGTGGGGAGCAGTAGCATAGTAATAATGTCATAGGCCGCGTCCAGAGGCTAGGCTGATGCTCTAGGAACATGGGTTAAAAGTCCCACCATGGCAGATGGTGGAATTTAAATTCAATTAATAAATCTGTTATATAATGCTAACTCTGTAATAATGGCCATGACAACTGTCATCAATTATTGTGAAAGCCCACCTGGTCCGCTAATGTACCTTGGGGAAGAATAATGCCATCCTTACCTGGCCTACATATTACTCCCGACCCACAGCAATATGGTTGACCATAACTGGCCATAGCAATGCCTAGCAAGTCACACAGCTCAAGGGCATTCGAGATGGGCAACAAATGCTGGTCTTTCCAGTGATACCAACATTACATTAAAGAATAAAGAAAAGAAAAATAGATAAATCGTTGTTCGTTACCAATCCAATTAGAGAGCTACTTCACAGCAGGAGTATGAACTCAACCACCACCAAATGTAGAAAATTATGAAGTGATTCATTTTGGTTGGAAGAGTGCAGAGAAACAATTTAAGGATACAATACTAAAAGGGGTGCAGTGGCAGAGAGACCTGCGTGTATAGGTGCACAAATCATTGAAGGAGACAAGACATTTCGACAGAGGGGTTAATAAAGCAACAGCATCCTAGACTTTATCAATAGGGGCACCTTCCAAACCTGTAACTGCTACAAACTAGAACAGGAAAGGCAGCAAATGCATGGAAACAGCATGAGCTGCAAGTTCCCCTCCAAGCCACACACCAGCCTTACTTAGAAATATATGTCAATTCCTTCGTTGTCACTAGGTCAAAATCCTGGAACTCCCTCCCTAACAGCATTGTGGGTGTACCTACACCACATGGACTGCAGTTCAAGGAGGCAGCTCACCTTCTCAAGCGCAAAGGATGGGCAATAAAAATACTGGCCTAGTCAGCGACACCCACATCGTGTGAAATAATTTTTTTAACCACAATTTAGAAATTATGTTAAACCTGTGTAAAAGCATTGGTTCGTCCTCAACAGGAATACTGTGTGCAGTTCTGGGCACCACACTTAAGAAAGTATGTAAAGGCAGCAAGGAGAGTGGGAAAAGCTCCATGAGGATGATTCCAGTGATCAAGAACTTTGGTTATGTAGATAGCATGGAGAAATTAAAACTGTTTTTGTTGGCGAAGAGAAGATTGAGAGGTGATTTGACAGTTGTATTCAAAATCATGAAGGGTCTGGACAGAGTAGATAGAGAAAAAGTGTTCCCATGGTTGGGAAGACCGAGAAGCAAAGGGCACAGCTTTAAGGTAATTGGCAAAAGAAGCAATGGCAACATTTCACAGCAAGTGATTGGGATCTGGAGTGCATTTCCTGAGAATTGTTGGAAACAGATTCAATTGAGGAACGGAAAAATGTGCAGGATTATTGGAAAAGGCAAGGGAATGATACGAGATGAATTGATCCTTTAGAGGACCAAGAGCACAGACACAATGGGCTGAATGGCCTCCTGTTCAGCAACCATTCTAGGATTCAATATTCCACCTCTCTTCATCTGTTCTAGAATATTGTTTTTGCTATGCATGCATGAAACAATTCAAGTCAACGTCATTTCAGGGTATAATAATAATCTTAATTATTGTCACAAGTAGGCTTACATTAACACTGCAATGACGTTACTGTGAAAATCCCCGAGTCGCCACACTCCAGCACCTTTTTGGGTACACTGAGGGAGAATTCAGAATGTACAAATTACTTAAACATTCTTTCAGGAGCATAAGAGAAGACTGAATGGCCTCTACTTTAATGCCCGGAGTATTGCAGATAAAACGGATGAGTTAAGGGCGAGGGTTGACAAGTGGAATTATGATATAATAGCCAACACGGAGACATGGTTGAGGGAGGGACAGGATTGGCAACTCAACATCCTGGGATATAGAATCTTCAGGAGGGACAGGGGAGAAGTCAAAAGAGCGGGAGGCATTGCGTTATTAGTTAAGGAGTTAATTACTGCAGTAAGGAGAGATGATATCTTGGGGATGGTGTTAAATGAACCTTTGTGGGTAGAGCTTAGGAATAAAAAAGGGACAACCACATTGCTCGGTGTTTATTACAGACCCCCAGTGGAAAATTGAGGAAAAAATATGTGCGCAATTTGCAGAAGTGGGTACAAATAATAATAGGGTAATTATAGTGGGTGACTTCAACTTTCCAAACATTAACTGGGATAGTCATTGTGTTAGTCATTGTATTAAGTGCTTAGATGGAGCAGAGTTTGTAAAATGTATACAAGAGAACGTTTTAGCTCAACATGTGGAGGTTCCAGGAAGGGATGGCGCAGTGCTGGACCTAATTCTGGGGAATGAAGCCAGACGGGTGGTTGATGTGATGGTGGGGGGAGCATTTTAGTGATAGCGACCACAACATGGTGCAATTTAAGTTTGTTATGGACAAAGGAAATTACAAATTGCAGGAAAAGGTCTTGGATTGGGGGAAGAGCAGACTTTGGTAAAATAAGGCAACATCTGTCCAAGGTAGATTGGAACAAATTACTGGTGGGGAGATTTACAGAAGAGCAGTGGGGAGGGTGGCACGATGGCACAGTGGTTAGCACTGCTGCATCATGGCGCCAAGGACCCGGGTTCAATCTCGGCCCCAGGTCACTGTCCGTGTGGAGTTTGCACATTCTCCCCATGTCTGCCTGGGTCTCACCCCCACAACCCAAAAAGATGCAGGGTAGGGGATCGGCCAAGCTAAATTGCCCTTTAATTGGAAAAGAAAAAAAGAAAGCAGTGGGGGGTGTTCAAAGAGGAACTGGGGAGGGTACAAGCACAACATATTTCCTCTAGGGTAATAGGAAGGAGTAACATGCCCCGAGAACCATAGATGACCAGAGATATGCAGGATACAATGAGAAGAGAGAGAGAGGCTTTTAATATGTACAAGGGGAGCAAATCAACAGAGGCATTAGTGGAGTACGGAAAGTGCAGGATGGAGCTTAAGAAAGCAATAGGAGAGCAAAAAGGGGATATGAGAAATCTCTAGTTGGTAAAAGTACGGAAAAATCCCAAGATATTCCATAAGTAAATCAATAGGAAGAGAATAACTAGTGGAAAGGTAGGGCCTATTAGGGACCATGGGGGAATCTGTGGATGAAGCCAGAGGATATTGGAAGGACGGTAAATGAATATTTCACATCCGTCTTCACCCAAGAGAATGAGGTGGCAGTTATGGAACTCGGGGAGAGGGACTGTGAAGTTAATGAGCAAATTGTCATGGGGAGGGACAAGGTTTTGGAGGGTTGGCAGGCTTAAAAGTGGTTAAATCTCCAGGTCCGAACGAATTGTGTCCCAGGTTGCTGTGGGAGGTGAGAGAGGAGATTGCAGGGGCCCTGATCCAATCTTCTCTGACCTAGGGAGAAGTGCCAGCGGACTAGAGAACCACGAATGTGGTCCCACTATTTAAGAAAGATTGTAGCGCTAAGCCAGGGAACTGCAGGCCAGTGAGTCTCACATCAGTGATGGGGAAACTAATGGAGTAAATTCTGAGGAGGAAAATCTATTTTCACTTAGAGAGGCAAGATGTGGATCAGGAATAATCAGCATGGCTTTGTCAGAGGGAGGCCATGTCTAACAAATTTGATTGAATTTTTTGAGCACGTGACTAAGTGTGTAGCTGAGGGTAGTGCAGTTAGAACATAAAACATACAGTGCAGAAGGAGGCCATTCGACCCATCGAGTCTGCACCGGCCCACTTAAGCCCTGACTTCCATCCTATCCCCGTAACCCAATAACCCTTCCAAACCTTTTTGGTCACTAAGGGCAATTTATCATGGCCAATCCACCTAACCTGCACGTCTTTGGACTGTGGGAGGAAACCGGAGCACCCGGAGGAAGCCCACACAGACACAGGGAGAACGTGCAGACTCCGCCCAGACAGTGACCCAGCGGGGAATCAAACCTGGGACCCTGGCGCTGTGAAGCCACTTGTGCTACCGTGCTGATGTAGTTTACATGGATTTCAGCAAAGCATTTGACAAAGTCCCACATGGGAGACTTATAAAGAAGGCAAATGCACACGGGGTACATGGTAATTTGATAAGGTGGATTCAAAGCTGGCTGATCTGTAGGAAACAGAGGGCGATGACAGACGGCTACTTTAGTGACTGGAAGCCAGTGTCCATTGGTGTACCAGAGGGATCTGTGCTGGGTCCCCTATTATTCGTATATATATAAATGACTTAGATGACTATGCGTAGGATCAGTAAGTTTGCGGATGACACAGAGATAGGCCAGGTTGTTAATAGTGAGGCCGAGAGTCTTAGGTTACAGGGAGATATAGACGGGGTGGTCAAATGGACAGAAAACTGGAAGATTGAATTTAATCCTGAAAAGTCTGAGGTGTTATTCTACGGAAGGAGCAATTGGACAAGGAAATATTCAATGAATGGCACCACACTGGGAACTCCTGAGGAACAAAGAGACTTTGGCGTGTTTATAAATAGATCTCTGAAGGCAGAAGGGCAGGTTAATAGAGTGGTGAAAAAGGCATATGGTACACTTGCCTTTATCAATCGAGGCATAGTTTACAAAAGCAAGGAAGTAATGTTGGAGTTATATAGAGCACTGGTGAGGCCACAGCTTGAGTACTGTATGCAGTTCTTGTCGCCACATTATAGAAAGGATGTAATTTTGCCCTGGAGGGGATGAAGAGGAGATTCACCAGAATGTTGCCTGGGGTGGAACATTTTAGTTATGAAGAGTGGTTTGATAAGCTTAGGTTGTTTTCTCTGGCGCAGAGAAGACTGAGGGGTGACCTGATTGAGGTGTACAAGATTATGAGGGGCATGGATATGGTGGCTGGGGAACAAGTGTTCCCCTTAGTTTTTTTAAAATTACTTTATCAGAGTTACAAAGCCAGAGCTCAGAGTGTGGACAGGGGCAAACCCCTAATCCAGCTCCTTGCCTGCTCCAAAAACCAATTCAAATTGAATCCAATTCATGGTCCCCACAAGAGAGACATGCCAGATCCAGGTATTACACCTGGCCTCACGCTTATCTTAGCCAAAGGGCCGAGAAGCAATAGCTGTTCCCCTTAGTTGAAGGGTCAGTCACGAGGGGGGCACAGGTTTGTTAGGGACAGGAGGTTCAGGGGATTTGAGTAAAACGTTTACCCAGGAGGGTGGTACGGCTTGGAATGCAATGCCTGGGAGGGTGGTGGAGGTGGTTTGTCTCACATCCTTTAAAAAGTATCCGGATGAGCACTTGGCACGTCATAACGTCAGGTAGACGAGGGTAGAGCAGTTGATGTGGTGTATATGGATTTCAGCAAAGCGTTTGATAAGGTTACCCACGGTAGGCTATTGCAGAAAATACGGAGGCTGGGGATTGAGGGTGATTTAGAGATGTGGATCAGAAATTGGCTAGCTGAAAGAAGACAGAGGGTGGTGTTTGATGGGAAATGTTCAGAATGGAGTTCAGTTACAAGTGGAGTACCACAAGGATCTGTTCTGGGGCCGTTGCTGTTTGTCATTTTTATCAATGACCTAGAGGAAGGCGCAGAAGGGTGGGTGAGTAAATTTGCAGACGATACTAAAGTCGGTGGTGTTGTCGATAGTGTGGAAGGATGTAGCAGGTTACAGAGGGATATAGATAAGCTGCAGAGCTGGGCTGAGAGGTGGCAAATGGAGATTAATGTAGAGAAGTGTGAGGTGATTCACTTTGGAAGGAATAACAGGAATGCGGAATATTTGGCTAATGGTAAAGTTCTTGGAAGTGTGGATGAGCAGAGGGATCTAGGTGTCCATGTACATAGATCCCTGAAAGTTGCCACCCAGGTTGATAGGGTTGTGAAGAAGGTCTATGGAGTGCTGGCCTTTATTGGTAGAGGGATTGAGTTCCGGAGTCAGGAGGTCATGTTGCAGCTGTACAGAACTCTGGTACGGCCGCATTTGGAGTATTGCGTACAGTTCTGGTCACCGCATTATAGGAAGGACGTGGAGGCTTTGGAGCGGATGCAGAGGAGATTTACCAGGATGTTGCCTGGTATGGAGGGAAAATCTTATGAGGAAAGGCTGATGGACTTGAGGTTGTTTTCGTTGGAGAGAAGAAGGTTAAGAGGAGACTTAATAGAGGCATACAAAATGATCAGGGGGTTAGTAGGGTGGACAGTGAGAGCCTTCTCCCGCAGATGGAAATGGCTGGCACGAGGGGACATAGCTTTAAACTGAGGGGTAATAGATATAGGACAGAGGTCAGAGGTAGGTTCTTTACGCAAAGAGTAGTGAGGCCGTGGAATGCCCTACCTGCTACAGTAGTGAACTCGCCAACATTGAGGGCATTTAAAAGTTTATTGGATAAACATATGGATGATAATGGCATAGTGTAGGTTAGATGGCTTTTGTTTTGGTGCAACATCGTGGGCCGAAGGGCCTGTACTGCGCTGTATCGTTCTATGTTCTATGTTCTATAACATTCGAGGCTATAAGCCAAGTGCTGGCAAATGGGATTAGGATTGGCAGATTAGGTGCCTTTCATGCAGCAGTGCAGACTCGATGGGCCTTTTCGGCACTGTATTTTTCTGTGATTCTAAATATTGTTTGGTAAAGATGCTGCCCCTTATATTAATATGCAATGTCCAGAACGGTGTTATATTATTTCAAAATGATTTGAGAACTATATTGTTCATGCTTATGTAGACATATATGGTTAGGATTCTAGATCACTCACTATATTGGCTTTTGCAACAAAGCAACGTGGCTGTTGACACTGCCAAAGCACACAAAGCCATTAGTAGACAGATGAAAATGCTGACTGCCCAAACTTCAGCTAGTCAAGGGAAAGGCAGCAAGGTTTTTACAGTGAAACAGCATTAAAGGAATGTACACCAGACGGAGAGAAAGATGTGGAAGAACTGTGAATAACCAGGAGTTCACAGACAGAAATAACTGACCCAGATACAGATCAAACTGGGGAACGCATGGAAGCCCAAATGTTACGTACCCCTCAGGAACCAAATGAATGAAAAAAATTGCTTATTGTCACAAGTAGGCTTCAAATGAAGTTACTGTGAAAAGCCCCTAGTCGCCACATTCCGGCACCTGTTCGGGGAGGCTGTTACGGGAATTGTATCTGATTTCCCTCCTACACCATGGAATAGGCACTTCCCTGGTAATTCAAGGTGTGGAGCCTCCCCCTTTATTGGGAGGAGCTTCATTGTATATGATTTCCCTCCTACACAATGGAATAGGCACTTCCCTGGTAATTCAAGGTGTGGAGCCTCCCCCTTGATCGGGAGGAGCTTCATTGTATATAAACTCTGGTCTGGGTGCAGGTCGGGCAGGTTGTCCCTTCAGGGTGAGGAGTTGTAGTACTTGTGGTTATTGTGTATAGTGTAAATAAACCTTGTTCTTATCCAGCCTACCGTGCGTTCCATGAAGTCTCTTCCTTCGGCCACTTCAGCAAGAACTGGGAAGAGTTGTGCAGAATTGCACAACAGGGGAATGAGAAAGAAAAACAAAACATCCATACCCTGGAAGGTGACAGTGAATTTGAGAATACAACTGCAGGAGATGTCTGAATGCAACAGTTTCCAGAGAAAATAAATTCACCCAACCATTCAGATCAGGATAAAGCTGAGAAATAAGCCCACAACCATAAATCTGAAGCTAAAGCTTGATGGCGGGGCAAAAGGTATCATCAGCCCGCTCAGACAGAAGATTTAACCTGAAAATTTGAAATAGAACAGTTGGCCAAAGAAAGATGCTCTGAAATTGAGCAACATCATGCTGACAGCGTATGGTGCAACTAAGATTTTACAGTTAGGAATGACCCAAATCAGATGGACACACAAAGAAAAAGATGTTAACTGTATGTTCTATATTGCTGCAACAGATGGTCCTGCTACACTGGGGTTGAGCAGCTGCAAGGAGCTGTAGCTGATCTCAGTAAACCACGAGGTGATGGGGGTGTCTCTGAGGGTTGAAGGTTGTACGCCCACTGAAAAGCTCAGGAGCAAAAAGATTTGGGCCAACTGTATCCAGAGTGTTTTGATGACATGGTTGGATGGTTGAAAATTTGAAAACCATAGATCCAGAGAAGAAACCAGTGATTAATCTCCCATGTGAAGAACCAATAGAATGAAATCAGGTTTGAAAGAGACTTCCGAGAGAGAGAGAGAGAGAGAGAGAGAGAAAAGGAAGTGTTGCCAGAGACACAGAGCTTATAGATAGTGTAAATTGCATCTTTGTGAGAGAGAAGTCAAATAGATGAACAAAGAACAACAAAGAACAAAGAAATGTACAGCACAGGAACAGGCCCTTCGGCCCTCCAAGCCCGTGCCGACCATACTGCCCGACTAAACTACAATCTTCTACACTTCCTGGGTCCGTATCCTTCTATTCCCATCCTATTCATATATTTGTCAAGATGCCCCTTAAATGTCCCTATCGTCCCTGCCTCCACTACCTCCTCCGGTAGTGAGTTCCAGGCACCCACTACCCTCTGCGTAAAAAACTTGCCTCGTACATCTACTCTAAACTTTGCCCCTCTCACCTTAAACCTATGCCCCCTAGTAATTGACCCCTCTACCCTGGGGAAAAGCCTCTGACTATCCACTCTGTCTATGCCCCTCATAATTTTGTATACCTCTATCAGGTCGCCCCTCAACCTCCTTCGTTCCAGTGAGAACAAACCGAGTTTATTCAATCGCTCCTCATAGCTTATGCCCTCCATACCAGGCAACATTCTGGTAAATCTCTTCTGCACCCTCTCTAAAGCCTCCACATCCTTCTGGTAGTGTGGCGACCAGAATTGAACACTATACTCCAAGTGTGGCCTAACTAAGGTTCTATACAGCTGCAACATGACTTGCCAATTCTTATACTCAATGCCCCGGCCAATGAAGGCAAGCATGCCGTATGCCTTCTTGACTACCTTCTCCACCTGTGTAGCCCCTTTCAGTGATCTGTGGACCTGTACTCCTAGATCTCTTTGACTTTCAATACTCTTGAGGGTTCTACCATTCACTGTATATTCCCTACCTGCATTAGCCCTTCCAAAATGCATTACCTCACATTTGTCCAGGTTAAACTCCATCTGCCATCTCTCCGCCCAAGTCTCCAGACAATCTAAATCCTGCTGTATCCTCAGACAGTCCTCATCGCTATCCGCAATTCCACCAACCTTTGTGTCGTCTGCAAACTTACTAATCAGACCAGTTACATTTTCCTCCAAATCATTTATATATACTACAAAGAGCAAAGGTCCCAGCACTGATCCCTGTGGAACACCACTGGTCACAGCCCTCCAATTAGAAAAGCATCCCTCCATTGCTACCCTCTGCCTTCTATGGCCTAGCCAGTTCTGTATCCACCTTGCCAGTTCACCCCTGATCCCGTGTGACTTCACCTTTTGTACTAGTCTACCATGAGGGACCTTGTCAAAGGCCTTACTGAAGTCCATATAGACAACATCTACTGCCCTACCTGCATCAATCATCTTAGTGACCTCCTCGAAAAACTCTATCAAGTTAGTGAGACACGACCTCCCCTTCACAAAACCGTGCTGCCTCTCACTAATACGTCCATTTGCTTCCAAATGGGAGTAGATCCTGTCTCGAAGAATTCTCTCCAGTAATTTCCCTACCACTGAAGTAAGGCTCACCGGCCTGTAGTTCCCGGGATTATCCCTGCCACCCTTCTTAAACAGAGGAACAACATTGGCTATTCTCCAGTCCTCCGGGACATCCCCTGAAGACAGCGAGGATCCAAAGATTTCTGTCAAGGCCTCAGCAATTTCCTCTCCAGCCTCCTTCAGTATTCTGGGGTAGATCCCATCCGGCCCTGGGGACTTATCTACCTTAATATTTTTTAAGACACCCAACACCTCGTCTTTTTGGATCACAATGTGACCCAGGCTATCTACACCCCCTTCTCCAGACTCAACATCTACCAATTCCTTCTCTTTGGTGAATACTGATGCAAAGTATTCATTTAGTACCTCGCCCATTTCCTCTGGCTCCACACATAGATTCCCTTGCCTATCCTTCAGTGGGCCAACCCTTTCCCTGGCTACCCTCTTGCTTTTTATGTAAGTGTAAAAAGCCTTGGGATTTTCCTTAACCCTATTTGCCAATGACTTTTCATGACCCCTTCTAGCCCTCCTGACTCCCTGCTTAAGTTCCTTCCTACTTTCCTTATATGCCACACAGGCTTCGTCTGTTCCCAGCCTTTTAGCCCTGACAAATGCCTCCTTTTTCTTTTTGACGAGGCCTACAATATCATTCGTCATCCAAGGTTCCCGAAAATTGCCGTATTTGTCTTTCTTCCTCACAGGAACATGCCTGTCCTGTATTCCTATCAACTGACACTTGAAAGCCTCCCACATGTCAGATGTTGATTTGCCCTCAAACATCCGCCCCCAATCTATGCTCTTCAGTTCCCGCCTAATATTGTTATAATTAGCCTTCCCCCAATTTAGCACATTCATCCTCGGACCACTCTTATCCTTGTAGATGGCTTCAAATTTTGCCTGGATCCTAAATATCTGAATCAAGCCATAAAAGGAACTCCAGCCCTGCTACACCACTGGAATCAAACACAGGACCTGGCCCAACCTGACCCAGGAAGACCCTGCCTGCGACCCAAACCCGAAGTAAAGACCAAAACGGCAAAGACCCCATGCGAGAATCCGAAAGGGAGGCTCGTACTCGCGGAATCCCGGGGCCCAACCGGAATGCGAGCATGCTCCCCCGACGACCCCAAAATCTAAACCAGCGCCCGGGACGCCACCAGACGCAACCACTTACCTTCCACAAGGTCAGACTTCATCGGATCCTGAGGCCATCCAGAAGCAGCCGCCAACCGATGAAGCGCGGGAAACGCGGCGGTCTGCAGGTGAGACTAAATCAACGTGGTTTCAAGTCTCCTCTGCCCAGCATACTCCTGACAAATATCCAAGCGATCGGAAACAAACTGGACGAGCTTAATGCTGGACTTACCTCTCAGAGGGAAGCAAGAGACTGCTGTGTGCACTGTTTCACAGAGACATGGCTCACCCCTGCCTCACCAGACTGTGCCATACAACCTGACAGCTTCTCAATACACTGAATGGACTGCAGGGTGTCGTCGGGCAAAGGAAAGGGTGGAGGGATTTGCCTCCTCATCGACTCCTCCTGGTGCTCGGATGTGATGACCCTGTTGAACTACTGCTCCCCGGGCCTGGAATACCTGACTGTGAAGTGCCTCCCGTACTACCTTCCACAGGAGTTCACTGATGTGTTATGTACTCTGGGATAACACAGGCTGCAACTCGATGCAGCTTTGACCAAATGATATTCCAGACTTTAAAGTAAGTACAATGTGATTTATTGAACCATTAGCACAGTTCTCTATGAGTTCGACTCTCCTGCTAATCTTGCTATAGTAACTCAGTCTAACTAACCAGTCTGCTCTAAGCCATGTGGTGGGTGTGATGCTTCTGATCTGCCCCTCTCCTACCCTCTAAGTGTTGCCTGTGGAAAGAGCATGTGTGTCCTGTCCTTATATATGGGTTGTGTAATGCCCCCTTGTGGTAGTGTCACCTCTGGGTGTCTTGACTGCCCATTGGTCATGTCCTATTCTATGTGTTCATTAGCTGTATGTCTGCATGTCATGACGTCTCTGGTGCTCCCTCTAGTGTTTACTTAGTTATAGTGTATTTACATTAACCCCTTGTGTATTTACAGTGATGCATATCACCGCATTCACTTCTGCCATTATTTCTGCGGAATTGAAGAAGGTGCTTGATGAATTGTACACTGCTATAAATAACAATGAAACAGAATATCCGGAGGATGTGTTCATCGTGGCCGGGAACTCCAACCAGGCCAACCTCAAGAGTATACGGCCAAAAGTCGACCAACACATCTCCTATCCCACCAGGAGTGCCAACATTCTCGATCTCTGCTGCATAAACATCAAGGATGCCTACTGATCCATCCCCTGACCACACTTTGGAAAATCGGACCATAAGACAGTGCTCTTTCTCCAGGCATACGAGCAGAAACTTAAACAGGAGAATCAAGATAAGAAGGATAAGAAGGTTGCATAATGCTGATCCGAGGCAATGGAAGAGCTCCTATGCCACTGCTTGGAGCCAGTGGACTGGTCCATATTCAAGAACTCAGCGGCCAACCTAAATGAGTATGCCACTGATGTGTTGGGTGTTCTGGATCACAAACAGATCACCAACACTGGAAGTGGTGCAACTCTATTTTATTATAAGGTTAACTATATTAACATACTTGAACTGTGGGTAAATGCAATACCAGCTTTAACTGTTGACCTTTGCCTAGTCCTAACCAGGTGATGCACTCAGCACATGGTGAATGTCTGTGTTGCAGGCTGTGAGCTCTGTGCTCCGAGCTGGCTGCTACTAGAATGAGCGGGAACTCTCCTGTCCCGTCTTTATAGTGCGTGTGCTCTCACTGGTGATTGGCTGCGGTGTTGTGTATGCTGATTGGTCCCACTGCATGTCCATCAGTGCGTGTGTCTGCACCATAATATACTGGTGTATATTATGACAGCCACCACTGTCACAAACTTCATCAGCAAGTGTGTAGAAGATTGCATGCCAAAGAACATAGTATGTACGTTCCCCAACTGGAAACCATGGTTTAATCGGGAGATTCACTCCCTACTCAAGTCCACGTCTGAGGCGTCCAAGAAAGGCTATCCTGACCCAAATTCCAGGTACGCCCTCCGCAAAGCCATCAGGGATGCCAAGAGACAATACCAGACTAATCTAAAGTCACAGACTAAGGACACGGACTCTCATCGGTTGTGGCAAGGTGAAAACAATATAACGGGCCACAAAGCAAAGCAGAGTACAATCTCCGGCAGCAGCGCATCCCTTCCCGATGAACTCAATGCATTCTATCCTTGGTTCGAGCAGGATACCATCAAACCACTGTCAACTGCCCCAGCAGCCTCGGACTCACTCATACCCACCATCACAGCTTCCAAAGTCAGATCGGCCTTCTTGAAAGTGAACCCTCGGAAAGCGATGGCTCCAACTCCATCCACAAGTTTGCTGATGACACGACCGCAGTGGGTCGAATCTCGAACAACGGTGAATAAGAATACAGGAGGGAGATAGAGAACCTAGTGGAGTGATGTAATAACAGCAATCTTTCCCTCAACGTCGACAAAACTAAAGAGCAGGTCATTGACTTCAGGAAGCAAAGTATCGTACACACCTCTGTCTGCATCAATGGTGCCAAGGTGGAGATGGTTGATAGCTTCAAATTTCTAGGTGTGCACATCACCAACAATCTGTCCTGGTCCAGCCATGTCAACTCTATGATCTAGAAAGCACAACAGCGCCTATACTTCCTCAGGAAACTAGGAAATTCGGCATGTCCACACTGACTCTTACCAACTTTTACAGATGCACCATAGAAAGCATCCTATCTGGCTGCATCACAGCCTGGTATAGCAACTGCTCGACCCAAGACTGTAAGAAACTAAAGAGAGTTGTAAACACAGCCCAGTCCAGCATGCAAAGCTGCCTCCCATCCATTGACTCTGTCTACACCTCCTGCTGCCTTAGGAAAGCATGCAGCATAATCAAAGATCCCTCCCACCCAGTTTATTCTCTCTTCCATCGGGCAGGAGATACAAAAGTCTAAGAACACACACTAACAGATTCAAACCAGCTTCTTCCCCGCTGTTACCAGACTCCTGAATGACCCTCTTATGGGCTGAACTGATCGCTACATCTCAATTGAGTGGTACTACACTCCGTGTGCTCACCTGATGCCTGTGCCTATATATTTACATTGTGTATTTATGCATGTCCTATGTTTTTATGTATGGAACGATCTGTCTGGACTGTACGCAGAACAATACTTTTCACTGTACCTCAGTACACATGACAATAAATCAAATTCAAATTCGCTGGAAGAGATCATGCCAGCACTGAGGCGTGAAATGGCGAACGGAATATGAAGCTTGACAAAGAATCTTTGTTGTTGACAATATTCAACACACCCTTTGGACTGTACAAATTCCTGCATCTATCTTTTGGCCTCAAAGTGAGTGGTCTGATGGGATGTAGCAAACACACCCAGCAATAATTGCAGTATTGGTCAATTAGCGATGACATTTTACAAGATGATGGTGTTCTGCTAGTTGGATACAGAATAATTGTAACCAAAACAATGCTGAGAGAACTTCTCCAGAAGATAAGACCATAAAACATAGGAGCAAAATTAGGCCACTCAGCCCATCGAGTCTGCTCCGCCATTCAATCATGGCTGATATTTTTCTCATCGCCATTCTCCTGCCTTCTCCCCATAACCCCTGATCCCCTTATTAATCAAGAACCTATCTATATCTGTGTTAAAGACACTCAGTGATTTGGCCTCCACAGCCTTCTGCGGCAAAGAGTTCCACAGATTCACCACCCTCTGGCTGAAGAAATTCTTCCTCATCTCTTTTTAAAGGATTGTCCCTTTAGTCTGAGATTGTGTCCTCTGATTCTAGTTTTTCCTACAAGTGGAAACATCCTCTCCACGTCCACTCTATCCAGGCCTCGCAGTATCCTGTAAGTTTCAATAAGATCCCCCCTCATCCTTCTAAACTCCAACGTGTACAGACTCAGAGTCCTCAACCGTTCCTCATACGACAAGTTCTTCATTCCAGGGATCATTCTTGTGAACCTCCTCTGGAACCCTTCCAAGGCCAGCACATCCTTCCTTAAATACAGGGCCCAAAACGGCTCACAGTACTCCAAATTGGGTCTGACCATAGCCTTATAAAGCCGCAGAAATACATCTTGTATTGTAGCCCTCCTGACATGAATGCTAACATTGCATTTGCCTTCCTAACTGCCGACTGAACCTGCACGTTACCCTTAAGAGAATCGTGAACAAGGACTCCCAAGTCCCTTTGTGCTTCTGATTTCCTAAGCATTTCCCCATTTAGAAAATAGTCTATGCCTCCATTCCTATTTCCAAAGTGCATAATCTCACACTTTTCCACATTGTATTTAATTTGCCACTTCATTGCCCACTCTCCTAGTCTGTCCAAATCCTTCTGCAGCCCCCTTGCTTCCTCAATACTACCTGTCCTTCTACAGATCTTTGTATCATCTGCAAACATAGCACCAGTGCCTTCAGTTCCTTCTTCCAGATCATTGTGAAAAGTTGTGGTCCGAGCATAGACCACCGGAAGCACACCACTATTCACCAGCTGCCATCCTGACAAAGATACATAAAGGCCACATGGGAATGCAGAAGTGTAAGCTCATCACTAAATCAGCTGTGTACTAGATAGGCAGAAAGACGGTGTCGACACGCAGTGTCTACCAAAAGTATACAAATACACAACAGGAAAAAAAAGAGATGATTGCTAGTGAAGTACAAAGGAAACCATGGCATAGTGTGGGAGCCAATTTGTTTACGCACAAGAATGAGATCTTATAGCAGCAGACTATTATCCAGTTGCCTTTTAAGAGAAAGATAAAACATTTGAGACACACAGCAATTATTGCAGAAATACAAGTGCTGTTTGCTGAGCAAGGAATTCCGGAAAAGAGTATCCTGTGAAAATAGAACTCAATTCACCCCTCCAGAGTGTTTAAGGAATTTGCTGAAAAGTAGGAGTTCAGTATCATCACCTCTTCACCATACAATCTAAGGGGAAATGGTTTTGTAGAAAAAACACATCCAAATGATCAAAAGGACTCTCACGTGCCGAGAGACAAAGGAAGGCCCAAAGCTTGACTTATTGTCACTCCAAGCTACACTTCTCAAGGCAGATATGAAATAAAGTACAAGCAAAGCAAGCTCCATCTTCCAAATGACCAGGAGGAAGACAGACAACTGTTGGGCGAGTGTGTGGTCAATTCCAGCCCCACAGACACCGGGGGTCCCAACATAATGGAATTAACCAACAATTTGTGTATTTTCTTGGGATTTTTAACCCTTGACTACTCCAATGAATTGCAGGCACCAGATTTATGAGTAAAACATGAAAAAAATGTGTATTTATAATGAGTAAAAACTAAACATATGATGGAAATAATGGAACACTGGTCTACTAGTCTAACTATTCCCAAAACCCCATTACACCCTATTTCCAGACACTCACACACACAAGACAAACATACAGTAGGAGGTAGGGAAAGGATAAAAACTAAGGATTAAAAGGGTATGAGAGATTTGAGAGTCTTCGCTGCTGAGGTTGAGGTCTTTGTAAGCGGTGATCTCTTCAGAATGTAAGGTGTTGAGCCATCAGTTGTTTTGGATCTTTAGGCTAAGCCACTCAGGCCAGATTCTCAGGCTGTGGGATCCCGTCTAAGGACACACTTTAACTTGTGTTGGGCTGAGCCTTACCCACGGAAGATGCACTTCAGGCATGCTCAGTTTCTGATATGTGGTCAGCTTGAGCAGACTCACCAACAGCTTGTCTCAGTTAAACAGAATATCAGAGCAGCAGTTTTTGTGAGGCCTTCGAGTGGTCTGGCAACTTTACTTAGAGGGGAATCAGGAAAGTTCCCCTCCCCAGCTCTATCTTCAGGCTTTGAATGCTCACTAACTGATCTGTGTGCCTGAAGGGAGTTCCAGCTAAGATTTAAGGGAGAATTTCATGCATCCTGGGAGAGACTCAAAAGGATTCTCCTTGGCTCTGCAGCTTCAAAACAAAACTGAAACAAAACACACAGAGAATCACTCAGCAGAGCATTTCAGAAAAAAACACCAATCCACACAGAGGAACTGCTTAGCCCAGGGATTGCAATGGAGTTTTTTCGTTGCTAGCCAAGTCTATCAAGACGTGCCACCGCTGATGTCAGCACATCCTGGTACTGTTTTTTTTTAAATTAAAGGTGTGGGCCCCAGCAATGCCCACGTGCAGAAATTAGAACAACTAAAAGAACAGGAATTAAAATGGAAACAACAGTCCAATGAGTATTCACCAGAGGGTTCCTTACACAACCACAATGGTTCAAGGCCGGGTGGGACCTGTTCAAGATGGACGAGCTGCTTCTTAGTAGGACTGGGTCTAACCCCCTCGCAGGGAGATTCGGTAGTGATGTTGGGGAGGGTTTAAACTAGATTGGCAGAGGAGGTGGAAACCTGAGAGGGAGCTCAGATTAGAGGAAAACAAAAGTAGTAAAAGATAGCAGAAAGCAAACAAAGAAGACAGATAGGCAAGTATCAAATAGGATCAGAATCGAGACTAATGTTAAAAATGCAGAATGAAAAGTACTCTTTATCTGAATGCACATAGTATGTGCAAAAAGGTTGATGATTTGAATGCACAAGTTGAGGGAAATGGGTATGACTGCCATTATGGTGACGTGGCTACAGAGTGGCCAAGATTGGGAACTGAATATCCAAGGATATTCGGCATTTCACCAGGACCACGCCTGACTGCTCCCTGCTAATGAGGGGGAACTGCGCCTAAACTGATCCCACAATGCAAATCCCAGATAGCACGTAGCCATGCCACCGCACAGCCCAGCCCCACGATTCGGGGATGCGAACCTGGCCAGACTAATGGACGCAGTAGAGTCCAGATGAGATACCCTGTTCCCCCGAGGGGCTTGTAGGGTCAGCCACAGGGCAGCCAGTGCCACTTAGGAGACAGTGGCAGCAGCTGTCAGCTTAGAAAGCGTCACCAGGAGGACTGCCACCCAGTGTTGCAAGAAGCTTAACAACCTCCACCGGGCGTATGGGTGAGTTGGCATTGGCCCCCTGGCACCGGCCCCACCTGGTACCCCGGAGACCACCCCCCAGATGACCCTACGCATGGCATCACCACCCCCTCCCCCACAGCACAATACTGCGACGTGCCCCTGCACACCCTGGCATCTGACTTCACACCCCACCCATGCTCAGTGATGCTTCTGCCTGTCCCCTGCCATGCACCCCCTCCCCCACCCGCGATGCATGAAGCAGGTGGCTCACAATGCCGCCTTTGTGTTTCCACAGGAGAAGTTGGCCCACAACAGACAGGAAAGGACCCAGAGGATGCCCACCAGGAGCAAAGCCACGGGACGCAGTACGCAACGAGCTGCCCTCATCTCTGATGTGCATCCTGGGGACACACTAAGGCGTAATGGTGGAGCACGGAGGGCTAAGCAGACAGAGGATCTCTGAGAGTACTGGTGAGGGGGCGGCAACATTGGGAGCTAGCGACAGTTGGGGTCCCGATTGTACAACATTAAAACATATTACACCTGATACATGTGAAGCCTCCGTCACGTTATTCCGTACTGCGGGCCGGCCTGTATCCCCCTCGCCCAGTAGCCTTTTGCTCTTCCCCAGCTCCCCGGGCAACCCAGATATTAGACCTGCAACCCACCCCCAGGCATCACGTGATGGGTGTGAGCGCACATTCAGCTGTCAGAGTATGACAGAGATTGATGAGCACCAGGGCGCATCTCACAGCAGGTTATCATCACCCTCCTGCCTTGTATATAGACCCACTGACATTGCCGTCACAGGCCGATCACCCTGGAGTGATATAACACAGACCCTATTGATGCACTATCAATTACGACGAGACGAGAGTAGAATGTAATCGAGGTTTTATTACACAGAAATGTGTGGCCTCCTACAGCTGCTGACAAAATGGCTGCTGTTCGAAGAGCGCACACATTTATACTCCGCCTACTGGGCGGAGACAGCAGGCAGGGATCTACCCCCATACCTGTAGTACAGGGGCCTTACCTTAATACCCTTGTATGCAGTATGTACAATACAACAGTGGTGACTACCACACCCTAGGCGGGTGGAACAGGCGATTGGGGTGGGGGGGGGGGGGGGGGGGGGGAGGAGTAGTTGACGAAGGAGCCATGAGAAGCGGGCGAGGCTGAGGGCCTTCCTGGTCCTCCAGGCATGCCGGACCCTTACTGTCACCGCCTGTCCATCACCCTATGGCTGGTCCTGTGGGTCCTCTGTGGGCTCGTCCTCCAGCCCCTCCTGGTCTGGCTCTTCCTTGTCCTCCTCGGAAGTGGTCGTATGTTCCTCCTCCACACCATCGCCCTGCTGCTGTGCCAGGTTGTGAAGGACACAGCAGACCGCAACAAAGTGGGCAACCCTCCGGGTGGTGTACTCCAGTGCACCACAGAACAGTCGATGCATTGGAACCGTATTTTCAGCAGTTCAATGCACTGTTCAATGGTCACATGGGCCTCGTTACAGCGGGTCTCTGCATTGGTCACTGGCCTCCGTACTGGCGTCATTAGCCAGGTCCTAAGTGGGTACCCCTTATCCTCCAACAGCCACCCGGTTACCTGGGGAATCCCTCATACATTCCGGGGATCTCCGATTGCTACAGGATGGAGCTGACGTGCACACTCGTGCATGATGTTGAGGTAGTGGTCGCACACAAGTTGGACGTTCAGGGAGTGGAGCTCCTTCCTTTTGATGAAGGGCACCTCCGGACCGCCTGGTACGCCCAAGGCAACATGCGTGCCATCTATTACCCCCTGGACCTGGGGCACTCCAGCGATGGTGGAGAATCTTGATGGGCTTGGTCCAGGTCAAAGTTTATAAAGTTTGCTGCCCAGGCAAACAGGGCATTCATGACTCCAGATGCACTTGTGGGCTGTTGGTTGGAAAATACCACACAAGTCCCCGCTCGAGCCCTGGAATGAACTTGAAGCACAGAACTTCAGGACTGCGGTGACCTTGAGGGCCACCGGGAGTGGGTAGTCTGAACCTCCACATGGTGCCAAGTCTGCAAGGACATGGCAGATGTATTGCATCACCTGCTTGTTGAGGCGGAGACTCCTGCAGCACATGCTGTCCGCCACCCATTGGAAGGACCAGGTATGTCTGTACACCTTGAGCCTTTGCTGGCCTCCCCTCTGGGTCTCTCCCTGGCCCAATGGGCGGTCGGGCCCTCAGGGTGTGAGGCGGGCCCCTGCACATGGGTCGCTGCCTTGAGCCTCTGTCGACGATGCTGCTGCCCTCTACGGTGTCTGGCCTGCCAATGCCACCACAAGGGCAGCTTCCGTGAGGCCTAAGATTTCATCCATAATGTAATATCTGTAGGGAATTGGAGAGAGTGTGAGACTTACAATCAGTTATCCTATTGATGGACTGCTTGGCGCGCCCAAGGCGACATGCATGCAACTATTACCCCCTGGACCTGAGGCATACCGGCGATGGTGGAGAATCCTGTTGCCCGAGCATCTTGATGGGCTTGGTCCAAGTCACAGTTTATAAAGTCGGGCAAAGGGGGCATCCGTGACTTTACGGATGCACTTGTGGGCGGTTGGTTGGGAAATGCCACACAAGTCCCTGCTCGAGCCCTGGAATGAATGTGAGGCACAGAACCTCAGCTCCCCCATGTGTTCCCCACCATTCCTCAACATGTCCTGCACAAGCACCCCCAACCTCAGCAATGACCCCTGGGCACCAGATCCCAGACACCCCCTGGTAATGTGACCTGGACCGAGCGCTGGTTCCCTCCCTCCTCCACACACACAACCTCTGGTCGCAGGGATGTCCCCAGTGCTGAGGCCCAACTCTTGGGTGTCCTAATGTTGGCTGCTGCCTCTGTGGTGTCGATGCCTCTGGAGTTCAGGACAAGCACAAAGGGGCAATCTCACTGAACTCGGTCTGATTGGGATGCTAGGCAGTAACAACCCCCTGCATCGTGTATCCACAGGGATACACTTGGGAACTGTGAAGTGCTCACATTACTAGAATTGCCAATTCCACATCAGCAAGAGCCTTCAGCTGTGCAGTCAGAGGCAACCACAGTCAGTGGGAGTTGAAGTGACCTTCACCATATTATCACAGACAGGCTCTGTCTGCGGGGGGTGGGGGGGGGTCGGTGGGACAGGCAGGCAGCAGCTGGAGCTACCCCTATTGTGGGAATACACAATCCCAGGGATGGCATGGGGGACCCGCGGGTGCTGAGCACCCTCAAGCCCCCCACCCCCGGCCCAGGGACAATCCCCCAACGTTGGCAGCCCCAGCCCAGCCTCCGCGCCCCACCATCGAGCCCGCCCCCCCCCGTCCCCCCCGTCCCCCCATCCCCCCCGTCCCCCCGCCCCGAGTACTAGGGCAGAGGCTCCGGTGCCTCCTGGCCTGACTGCCCATTTTCCAAGATGACTACTCACCGCCTCAGATCTCCACAGCAGCCAGTTTGCTAGCTTCACGTTTTTAAAATAGGTGCACTAAACGGTACCTGCGTGACCGCTCTCTGGAAAGGCGGTTAGGTCACAAGAGGCCATTTGATAGCCGGTCCTTCCCATTAATGGGATGCAGATTGGTCTTAATTGATGATTATTGGTTTCTTGCCACGCCGTGGTGGGATCTGGATCTCGCCAACGGGAACGGGCCAGATAGATCGGAAACCGATCGATGCCCTGCAAGGTTCCCGATTTCAACCTCTCCTGTTATCTAACCGGCCCGCTCATTTTCGTGCCCAACGCGACCCGGCTGTTAGCTTCTGCCCTTAGACTCTTTATTCAGCGTCCATCGGAATTTAATAAAAAGAGGCTAAATTTAATGAAAGAAAGCAAAGACCAGGTGAAAATATGGATTCATTCATCAAAGATCTCTATACACTGGCAGAGAACTAAGATTATGGAATCTTTCCTGACAGAATCATGGTCGGTGTCCTAGATGAAGCATTATCAAATCTCTAACAGACAAGGAATTAACACTCGTAAAAGGAGTGCGAATTGTGAGGCAAATGGAACTCAGGAAACAGAATTGGACGCATGTTTGCAGGGAAGGAGAGGATCAAGTGGGAACATTCAGTTTATAAGCCATAGGAGAGAATGTGCACCAAAGCCCAGTCCCAGCAAAACAGGAAAAAGTGCACAAATCGCCATTTTGAAATGTATTTGGTGCATTGGGAATAAACCACACAGGTGGGACAGGGTGGCTGGGGGAATCGACTGCCACAAATGTAGAACAGTATCAGGGCAGGTCAAAGGCTGGGAATCCTACAGCAAGTAACTCACCTCCTGACCCCTCAAAGCCTGTCCACCATCTACAAGCACAAGTCAGGTATGTAATGGAATGCTGTTCACTGGATGAGTGCAGTTCGAATAATACTCAAGAAGCTTGACATCCAGGAAAAAGCAGCTCGCTTGATTGCTTCCCCTTCCACAAACATGCACTGCAGGAACTCACCAAGGTTCCTTCGGCAGCACCTTCAAAACCCACAACCTCTACCATCTAGAAGGACAAGGGCAGCAGATAGACTGATTAACAACTTACTTACCTTGCAGGTCAGCTGTTTAGTTCGGGAGTGAGAGCTGGGACCTTAGAATCAGCGCGGGAATTTGAAAAAGCGCGGGAGCTGCGAGGCAGAGGGGACCGTTTAAAAGGTCGCTGCCTGTGGTGAGGTAAGTACTGATTAACTTACTTACCTTGCAGGCCAAGTCGATTTCAGCAGGAGCGGAGCAGGCTAGTCCATTTCAGCGGGGGCAGTGCGGAAGTGATTTCTGGGAGGTAAGTCTCTCCTTTAAATTTTTTTTTAAAATTTTAGTGTTTAAGGTGGGAACAGGAAGTCGACCCGCGGACTTCTGGGAAGACCCTCACCAATAAATTCTGGTGGAGAGGAAACCCGAGACACTAAACGTGTAGTGTCTCCCACCCGCCCTCCTCCTCTAACCTAATAATAAAACCCATTGGTGTGAGGTAAGTACCATATTTTATTATTGTTATTAATATTTTTTTTTATAAAAAGAATTTAATTTAGTTGTTAGCCAGATCTTGGTAGAAAGTTAGAGGGATGGCAGGGAAGGGAGTGCAATGTTCCTCCTGCAGGGTGTTTGAGGTGAGGGATGCCGTTAGTGTCCCTGCTGATTTTACCTGCAGGAAGTGCTGCCATCTCCAGCTCCTCCAAGACCGAGTTAGGGAACTGGAGCTGGAGTTGGAAGAACTTCGGATCATTCGGGAGGCAGAGGGGGTCATAGATAGCAGCTTCAGGGAATTAGTTACACCAAAGATTGGAGATAGATGGGTAACTGTAAGAGGGACTGGGAAAAAACAGTCAGTGCAGGGATCCCCTGCGGTCGTTCCCCTGAGAAACAAGTATACCGCTTTGGATACTTGTGGGGGGGGGGGGACTTACCAGGGGTAAGCCATGGGGTACGGGCCTCTGGCACGGAGTCTGTCCCTGTTGCTCAGAAGGGAAGGGGGAGAGGAGCAGAGCATTAGTAATTGGGGACTCAGTAGTCAGGGGCACAGATAGGAGATTTTGTGGGAGCGTGAGAGACTCACGTTTGGTATGTTGCCTCCCAGGTGCAAGGGTACGTGATGTCTCGGATCGTGTTTTCCGGGTCCTTAAGGGGGAGGGGGAGCAGCCCCAAGTCGTGGTCCACATTGGCACTAACGACATAGGTAGGAAAGGGGATAAGGATGTCAGGCAGGCTTTCAGGGAGCTAGGATGGAAGCTCAGAACTAGAACAAACAGAGTTGTCATCTCTGGGTTGTTGCCCGTGCCACGTGATAGTGAGATGAGGAATAGGGAGAGAGAGCAATTAAACACGTGGCTACAGGGATGGTGCAGGCGGGAGGGATTCAGATTTCTGGATAACTGGGGCTCTTTCTGGGGAAGGTGGGACCTCTACAGACAGGATGGTCTACATCTGAACCTGCGGGGCACAAATATCCTGGGGGGGAGATTTGTTAGTGCTCTTTGGGGGGGTTTAAACTAATGCAGCAGGGGCATGGGAACCTGGATTGTAGTTTTAGGGTAAGGGAGAATGAGAGTATAGAGGTCAGGAGCTCAGATTTGACGTCGCAGGAGGGGGCCAGTGTTCAGGTAGGTGGTTTGAAGTGTGTCTACTTCAATGCCAGGAGTATACGAAATAAGGTAGGGGAACTGGCAGCATGGGTTGGTACCTGGGACTTCGATGTTGTGGCCATTTCGGAGACATGGATAGAGCAGGGACAGGAATGGATGTTGCAGGTTCCGGGGTTTAGGTGTTTTAGTAAGCTCAGAGAAGGAGGCAAAAGAGGGGGAGGTGTGGCGCTGCTAGTCAAGAGCAGTATTACGGTGGCGGAGAGGATGCTAGATGGGGACTCATCTTCCGAGGTAGTATGGGCTGAGGTTAGAAACATGAAAGGAGAGGTCACACTGTTGGGAGTCTTCTATAGGCCTCCAAATAGTTCTAGGGATGTAGAGGAAAGGATGGCGAGGATGATCCTGGATAAGAGCGAAAGTAACAGGGTAGTTATTATGGGAGACTTTAACTTTCCAAATATTGACTGGAAAAGATATAGTTCGAGTACATTAGATGGGTCGTTTTTTGTACAGTGTGTGCAGGAGGGTTTCCTGACACAATTTGTTGACAGGCCAACAAGAGGCGAGGCCACATTGGATTTGGTTTTGGGTAATGAACCAGGCCAGGTGTTGGATTTGGAGGTAGGTGAGCACTTTGGGGACAGTGACCACAATACGGTGACGTTTACGTTAAGGATAGAAAGGGATAAGTATACACCGCAGGGCAAGAGTTATAGCTGGGGGAAGGGAAATTACGATGCCATTAGACGTGACTTGGGGGGGGATAAGGTGGAGAAGTAGGCTGCAAGTGTTGGACACACTGGATAAGTGGAGCTTGTTCAAGGATCAGCTACTGCGTGTTCTTGATAAGTATGTACTGGTCAGGCAGGGAGGAAGGTGCCGAGCGAGGGAACCGTGGTTTACCAAAGAAGTGGAATCTCTTGTTAAGAGGAAGAAGGAGGCCTATGTGAAGATGAGGTGTGAAGTTTCAGTTGGGGCGATGGATAGTTACAAGGTAGCGAGGAAGGATCTAAAGAGAGAGCTAAGACGAGCAAGGAGGGGACATGAGAAGTATTTGGCAGGAAGGATCAAGGAAAACCCAAAAGCTTTCTATAGGTATGTCAGGAATAAGCGAATGACTAGGGAAAGAGTAGGACCAGTCAAGGACAGGGATGGGAAGTTGTGTGTAGATTCTGAAGAGATAGGCGAGATACTAAATGAATATTTTTCGTCAGTATTCACTCAGGAAAAAGATAATGTTGTGGAGGAGAATGCTGAGACCCAGGCTATTAGAATAGATGGCATTGAGGTACGTAGGGAAGAGGTGTTGGCAATTCTGGACAGGCTGAAAATAGATAAGTCCCCGGGACCTGATGGGATTTATCCTAGGATTCTCTGGGAGGCCAGGGAAGAGATTGCTGGACCATTGGCTTTGATTTTTATGTCATCATTGGCTACAGGAATAGTGCCAGAGGACTGGAGGATAGCAAATGTGGTCCCTTTGTTCAAAAAGGGGAGCAGAGACAACCCCGGCAACTATAGACCGGTGAGCCTCACATCTGTAGTGGGTAAAGTCTTGGAGGGGATTATAAGAGACAAGATTTATAATCATCTAGATAGGAATAATATGATCAGGGATAGTCAGCATGGCTTTGTGAAGGGTAGGTCATGCCTCACAAACCTTATCGAGTTCTTTGAGAAGGTGACTGAACAGGTAGATGAGGGTAGAGCAGTTGATGTGGTGTATATGGATTTCAGCAAAGCGTTTGATAAGGTTCCCCACGGTAGGCTATTGCAGAAAATACGGAGGCTGGGGATTGAGGGTGATTTAGAGATGTGGATCAGAAATTGGCTAGCTGAAAGAAGACAGAGGGTGGTGGTTGATGGGAAATGTTCAGAATGGAGTTCAGTCACAAGTGGAGTTCCACAAGGATCTGTTCTGGGGCCGTTGCTGTTTGTCATTTTTATCAATGACCTAGAGGAAGGCGCAGAAGGGTGGGTGAGTAAATTTGCAGACGATACTAAAGTCGGTGGTGTTGTCGATAGTGTGGAAGGAAGTAGCAGGTTACAGAGGGATATAGATAAGCTGCAGAGCTGGGCTGAGAGGTGGCAAATGGAGTTTAATGTAGAGAAGTGTGAGGTGATTCACTTTGGAAGGAATAACAGGAATGTGGAATATTTGGCTAATGGAAAAGTTCTTGAAAGTGTGGATGAGCAGAAGGATCTAGGTGTCCATGTACATAGATCCCTGAAAGTTGCCACCCAGGTTGATAGGGTGGTGAAGAAGGCCTATGGAGTGTTGGCCTTTATTGGTAGAGGGATTGAGTTCCGGAGTCAGGAGGTCATGTTGCAGCTGTACAGAACTCTGGTACGGCCGCATTTGGAGTATTGCGTACAGTTCTGGTCACCGCATTATAGGAAGGACGTGGAGGCTTTGGAGCGGGTGCAGAGGAGATTTACCAGGATGTTGCCTGGTATGGAGGGAAAATCTTATGAGGAAAGGCTGATGGACTTGAGGTTGTTTTCGTTGGAGAGAAGAAGGTTAAGAGGAGACTTAATAGAGGCATACAAAATGATTAGGGTGTTGGATAGGGTGGACAGTGAGAGCCTTCTCCCGCGGATGGAAATGGCTGGCACGAGGGGACATAACTTTAAACTGAGGGGTAATAGATATAGGACAGAGGTCAGAGGTAGGTTCTTTACGCAAAGAGTAGTGAGGCCGTGGAATGCCCTACCTGCTACAGTAGTGAACTCGCCAACATTGAGGGCATTTAAAAGTTTATTGGATAAACATATGGATGATAATGGCATAGTGTAGGTTAGATGGCTTTTGTTTCGGTGCAACATCGTGGGCCGAAGGGCCTGTACTGCGCTGTATTGTTAAAAAAAAAAAGATACCCGGGAAGCCCACCACCTGGAGGTTCCCCTGCAAGTTACTCACCATCCTGACTAGGAAATATATCGCTGTGTCAAAAATCTGGAATTGTCGCCCTAACAGCACTGTAGCTTTTTTTAGCCTTAGTCTATTTGCTCTGATTACGTCACCTTTGCTCATGAGTCGCCAGGTATCTTTATGATACCGCCACGTGGTTCAAGTTCAGGTTATGATTAATAATACAGCACACCGCTTAGTAAGGATTAAAACAACGGTCATTTATTATATACAACAAGCAATATTAATACCCTAATACTACTTTCTATATAATAAACCTATCACTACTGGCCAATACTTAACTTAGGAAGAGCCCACCAGGTCAGGGAAATGAATGGCTTGTCCAATCAGATCTGGCCCGCGGGATTCAAAAGGCTGCTACAGGTCGGTGGCTAGGTGTCTACCGGATAGCAATCGCTGGATTCAAACTTACTGTTGCCGGTGGCTGGTCTTGCGAAGGTCTCGAGCAGGTGAAGAGGAGAGAGAGAGAGATCTGAACTTGGACCCTCACTTTTATAGGGCCCAGGGGCTTCCCGCCTCCCGGGGCGGCCCTTGACCCTGAGTCCCAAGTGATTGGATCTGTCCCCAATCTCTGGGGTCGTTGTGTCCAATGGTGAGGCGATTCCTCGATCGGGGGGTGGTCGCTCACCTGTCTTTGTTTCGACCACTGCAGGCGCCGACAGGTCTGGCCCGGTATTCAATTGCTAATATGTTGCAATTGTTCCCGGGGATAGCCGATTTAACTGTGGATGTCTGAATAGATGGGCTGCAAACAGTCCTGAATGCAACTGCAAATACCTGGGTTGATGGGCTGTTGATAGCCCTGAGTATCGATCTGGGCTAACTTCCCAGAGCCGAATATGCAATACTGTCTGCAGCTGCCTGCTTGTGTCTTCTTAGCTGCTTTTCCCAGCAGTCTTTTGGGTTAGCCATTTTAAACTGGGTTTTGGCCAGATTAATCGGAACGCAGCCATTTTGCGTGGCTACACTACCTACACTTCTGGGACTGCAGTGGTTTAAGAAGGCAGCTCACCACCACTTTCTCAAGAGCAATTAGTGATTGGCAATAAATTAGGTCTAGTCAGTGGTACCTACTTTCCATGAAATTGGTAAAAAAATAAACTTGTGATATTCGATAGGCCTCCAAATAGTAAGAGATAGAGAAACAAATTGGCAGGGAAATCACAGAGATGTTCAAGAGTTATAGAGTGGTGATACTGGAAGTCTTTAATTACCCAAATATTAATTGGCATAACGTTAGAGAAAGGGTTCTCAAACTGTGGTCCGTGGATCCTCTGGGGTCTGCGAAGGGTCTCCAGGGGATCCGTGATGCTGGCAGCTGCCATGTGACAGACAAACGCAGGTTCCAATGCTCAAAATTTAAAAATAGAGAAAACTATTTGGCCAATCAGAACAAAACCTCTTGAACTACTGGATGTAGATAGGCTGACTAGTCTAACAATGAAGATGAGCCAGTAGAAGACAAGAAGTGGAAGAGAGTTGGAATCGGCAGTTGAGGCGACAATGGTGGGAGGCTACGGCGTGGGCTACAGGCAGTGGCAGGGACTCAGGAAAGGAGCAGGGGGGGGTGGGCCTTGGAGAGAAGTGAGTGAGCTTGTGAGTGTGTGAGGTAGAGTAAGTGTGAGAGAGGATGCTGAGTGTGAGTAATTATTATTCGATTACCCACTATTCCAGAAGGCATGAGAGGTGGTTTGGTCAGGGTTTATTGTGAGGGGGCCATGTAATTGCCGAATGTATTTGAGACCATGTGCCTCTTCCTAATATATGCGTAGATATAGATAGAAAAGACTTGCTCACATTGGGTTTCTGTTTTGCACCTATTTCACGACAAAATTCATTATGAGAATGCTTGGGATTCCCCAATGCTGTTGGGACTCACAAGAGGTTCCACAGCTCGAAAAGTTTGGGAAACCTTGTGTTCGAGTAAAGGGTAAGAGAGGAGAATTTTGTTGAAATGTGTCCAGGAGAACTTGTTTGATCAGTATGTTCTTGGCCCAGCTAGCATGGAGGAAACAACTGCTGGGAATGAAGTGGGCCAAGTGTCTCGGGGGAAGATTGGGAAAGAGTCATCAAGCAAGGAACAATTATGATAGATTTATAATATTTTATAGTATATATAATAAAAACAAATATATATAATATCCTATGTAGCTGTGTGGAATATGATACACACAGATGACAATTAATTTTCAACTTTAGGTCAGATATAGGTATATCTTGCAGATTGTTTAATGTTTAACTCAGCTTCACTGTATTAATATTATTCATTCCTAATAAACAGAATGTACAAAAATGAAATCAACCTTATTACATTGTGATCAAAATGCAATTGCTGCATACAAAAAGAAAAAATAATGCCTTTATATATCACCGTTCATAACTACAAAATGTTCCAAAGTGCTTTTCCAGCATGTAAGCAGTTTTTTGAAGTGTAAGGCATTGTCGTAATTTGCGAAATACAGCAGCCAATGTTTGCACAGTAAACTCCCATAAACAGCAATGACAAAAAGTTATATCTTGCATTCTGGGTCTGTTCTTAATCTTTTAATATATGTCAAACATTACCTGGCCCAGACTAGTTTCAGGTCAATCTTTAATTAATTGCAGCAAATGTTTCTGTTGCAGGTCCCATCTTGGAAATTAGCAATGCGATACCTAGAAATGTAGAAAATAAAGTAAATGTAATAACACAATATGTTAAATATAATACAAACATTATTAGAAAAATAGTTCCTCCAACAAAAAATAAAATGTAAACAAAAAGGGAAAGAGAATAAGTAGAGAAACTAGGAGGATAAGGAAGACAGATTGATCAAAAGCAAACTTTTAAATTTTCAACTTTGATATTTGAAAGTATGTATTTGTACAGTATCTGTAACTCCAGTGTTATGATTTTTTAAAAAGAACATTTTTAGAATCATGTTAAAAGAACATGGTATGTTTTGCGCTGAACTATTCAAACTTTGTTTTTGAAATTTGAAGTTACTTGGATACTTTGAAGTGTCCATTATAAATCAGTTCAGCTTACGTGATATATAGATATATATATATATATATACACACACACATATATATATATATATATACACACACAAAACTATTTTTTGAATGGAAAAGCACCAATTTGAAGCTTCAGAAACGTAATAATAATAATATCACTTATTGTCACAAGTAGGCTTCAATGAAGTCCCTGTGAAAAGCACGTAGTCGCCACATTCCGGCACCTGTTTGCATCTATGCATATAGTGTCAAGTCCTTCCCACTGGTTGGAGAACCAGCGGGAGATCTGTGTCAGGTCAGTAGGGCAGGCCCGACCAAATTGAGTGTCTATTACTTAATCCTACCAGATCGGATTTTCCAAGGTATCCCCATGATGTATCCCCCATCTCTTACTCAGCTTAGATGGTAAGAGATTGCCTATGACTGAATCCAGGACAATGGAGTAGAGTGAATCTGGACCCGAAGAGCAAAGTAGACATGGCTGCAACCCCAAAGCCAAGGAGATAAAGCTGCAGGAGTTAACACCTGAGCCATGTGATCCAGAGGCAAATGGAAGAGTACTGAGCGGTCTCACATGACAGCTGTGGGCAGGGTAGAACAGTGATGTCAACATTAAAGTTCCTCTGACTTCTTTGTAAAATTAGGATGTTTTAATCTTTACATGATTCATATGAAGTAGACAGTATAACACCCCTCTCTGCCACTAGTAGGAACCAAACCCCTCCTCACCCCCACTTTGGAGAATTAAAACAATGACATAAAATTATGTCTATGGATAGAAGATGCAATAACATAACGTATTTTTATTGAAGTTTTTCATTTTACAAATAACGCAGCAAAACCACAGGAACGGTACAAAATCAAACAAACGTCTCAACATACATGGATACAGAGGGGAGAGAACAGCAATGTAACTGACTGAGTACAATCAATCGACGCTACTTGGTGCCTCTGAACACACCATCAGAGGACAAGGGAGAGAAAAATGGTGCACACCTTCCCACGCGACGATTGCTCGCAATGACCACGAGTTCAGGAGAGGTTTTTCGCACCATGTTCGGGCATGCACCAGAACATATCTCCCTCAACTCCAGCAATACCAGAAGGCACCAATCACACACTAACGCCTTCCCTCGGACACCAGGCCCATCTATACCCCAACAGGAGCCAATCCTTGGGGAACTGACTCCATTGTGTTAAAGTGTGCTGGATGAACTAGGCCAGTCACCATAGCAAAATAAAAAAAATACAAAGACAATACATGAGAACCCCAGTTCTGAAAGGAGGTTTTACACAACGCAACATAATCCCAAACTCAGGCACACTCCAGAATGATTATGGTCGGGATTCTCCCCTAACCGGTGGAGCGGGGGGTCCCGACTGGATGGAGTGGCGGGAACCACTCCGGCGTCGGGCCGCCCCAAAGGTGCGGATCTCCGCACCTTTAGGGGCCAAGCACTCACCGTGAGGGGCTAGGCTCGCGCCAGAGTGGTTTCTGCTCCACCGGAACGCCTTTGGCGCCACGCCAGCCGGGGCCGAAAGGACTTCGCCAGCTGGCGGAAGTCCACGCATGCGTGGGAGTGTCAGCGGCTGCTGACGTCATCCCCGCGCATGCGCAGGGGGGGGGGGGGTCTCTTACGCACGGCCATGGTGAAGGCTGTGGCCGAGGCGGAGGGAAAAGAGTGCCCCCACGGCACAGGCCCGCCCGCGGATCGGTGGACCCCGATCGCAGGCCAGGCCACCGTGGGGGCACCTCTCGGGGCCAGATCGCCCCGTGCCCCCCCCCCCCCCCAGGACCCCGGAGCCCGCCCGCGCCGCCTAGTCCCGCCGGTAAGAGAGGTGGTTTGATTCTCGCCGGCGGGACAGGCATTCCAGCAGCGGGACTTCAGCCCATCGCGGGCCGGAGAATCACCAGGGGGGGGCCGCCGACCGTCGCAGCGCGATTCCCGCCCCCGCCGAATATCCGGTGCCGGAGAATTCGGCAACCGGCGGGGGCGGGACTCATGCCAGCACCCGGCGATTCTCCGACCCGGCGGGGGGCCGGAGAATCCCGCCCCATTATTCCACATATTTATACAGAGAGGACCAGCAGCTATTGACTCGGATCATGGTCAACATCGTCAGCACCTCCCAACACACAAATTGAGGCAGGATAAATAAGGGAGAACTACCAGGAGCAAAAGATCTCAGGATTAAAAGAGGACCAAGGTACAACCATAGGTCCGTATTCCTGCAGTGCACGCCCAACACCAAAATGAAGAAGAGGAAAAACTGCTTATTCAGACAAGGGAACATCCCAACAATAAAGGGGGGAGGCAAAAGGATATCAACCACAGTATAGGACCCAGCTCAACCCCACACCCTTGTGCACTTAGGAGTCAATGAACCAAGGATATTCAAAGGACATCAAAATTCAGCCTCTCAGGATGTCTCTGATAAGTGCGTTCAAGAAGGGACGTCCCAAGCAGAAGGGGGCAACAGGATACCAACCACAGCACCGAGCCAGGCCTAGTCCATCCAGCACACTTGAACACAATGGAGTCAGTTTCCCCAGGACATCCAGAGCATGACAAGATCCACCACCCAGCTGGCTAAGTAACTACGCCCAGGGCAGCGCACCAACCTTACCGACACTAGAAAATCTCAATCGAGGAGACTCCACCACAAAGAGAAGCAGAATCGTCAAGACACCCAATAATTGGGCGTCTTGGAAGGGGGGGGCTGATTCGCTTCCCACCCTGGGAACGATGAACCGCCTGTAGCCCACTGGACCAAAGCAGGGCTTATAACAGCACAAAGCCCACTCAGATGAGGCGAAGAAAACCTCGCTAAGGGAGGTATGTCCAAATAACCCAACAACGCTAGACACAGACCAACACTGTATGCCATTGCAAGAAGGATATTAGGGGACAGAGCAGTGGTGCCTCAACCGAGACAAAAACACTGCATCCCCCGGACAACCACATCGAGGAGGACACTCAGGAAGCCATTGTACAAGACCACTTGGACAAGGGCGCCTAACTCCCCCATCAAGCCTACCCCAAACCAATGATGAATTCCAACAACGCAAAGGCGTAGCATACAGACTCTTACTTCAACAAATCAAACTAGGATTTACTGATCACACCCAGGCGTGCACTACCACTCATTTCCCTCTACTCCAGCAGCACTAAAAATGCTGACTACAAAAAAAAGAGTCAGGAGGAACCCAGTCCTCTCTGGGTTGAATTCTCTGCCAGTCCTTCAAGGAGACAAGCAACAAAAAGAAAGCAACAGCCTCATACAATTAGCACTAACTGGGGGACTATCCTCGATTCAAGTGAATACTCATCTAACCATACCACTCACCACCACCTCAACCATCCACTCCTCACTGTGCCGTGGATCCACTCACCTTCTCTATAAAAGGAGATAAGAGATGTCGAAAATGCACTCCTTTCTCATGAATGCAAGAATTACAGCACATTAAAAAAAGGGGGCAAGACGGTGCAAACCAAATATCACTTTCGATTCAATATGGTTTTTGCTAAAACAGGTAACAAACAACCCTCGCCCTCAAACATCGCTCACCCTCGTCAGAAGAAAAGACAACTACATGAAATCAACAACATAATTAATAATGAATTGCAGGATAATAACACCATCTATGTCACTTGGAAAGGCCCAGGTCATGACAGGATCATCGAGCAACCCTCAAGATCTCTCAAAAATTCCATCGAATGAAACGTCTTCACCTCTGCCATGGTGTTGCCCAGGTATCTAGGCCCCGTCCGGGGGTGCAGGACAGTGGGTCCTCCAACCAACTCCAGGCCTCAAAGACCAGCATGGCAGCCAATTTTTAAAAATCAATCAGGAACTCGCGTCCCACTCCTCACACGAGATTGGGCTCACGAACACTCTTTGTCCGGCCCCGACTCCGAGTCGGTCAGGATGGATGACACACCATGCAGCAGGATTTGCTAAGACCAAAGGTAAGGCCCCACCAGGGAGACTGCTCTATCAAACACCCGGATTCTCTTTTGTGCTTCCACCATTCACTCAAAGATATTTCGCAGTTCATCAGAGTGAGCACCAATAACTTGCACTGCGGAGTTGAGATTATCATCCAAAACATCATTCGCAATGGCAGCCATGATCCTGATGCAAACAGCACCGGTGAGGCATAGGCCCACTCTCCTGAAAAAATGAGATTGCAAGCTGGGCCCCATCCTAGCCACCTCAAATCGAGGATTCTCTGATTTAACTCTGCTCTTCACCACCAAACTCCAACTAGGATCATTCAGGAACATAATTATGGGATATACATTAGGATAAAATAAAGGATTAAAAGACGAGTAGGGCCAGAGCTCGCGAAAACGCAGCCGCTCCCGTGCTCATGTCACAAGACCTCCCCCAATAATATAACTTTTGTAGAGAGTTCTGACCTGTCTGAGAATAGATAAGCTAAATGAGGTTTATAAACCAGTGTCAATCTTTATCGATTCATCAATTAAAAAGAAATAGCAACTCATGATTTATATATCAGGTCGCTTGATTTTCATGAATTTATCTCTGGATTTAGGAGGTGGGATTGGATTGCTATTATGGTATTATGCAATACAAGTACATGCACATTCCACACTAGGCCTGGCGATATCAGACTTGAATGAGACAAGGCCATGGATTAAAGGTGCAATTCCTCCAGCAAAGGAGCATGTACATGATATTGCTGAGTGGTGAGTGATGTTTTCTGGGTTAATTTGGTGTCTCATTGACGAGATTGAGACTTGTATGTTTAAACCTGAACCATTTATTGGTAATTTAGAACGAGAGGTTATAGTCTTAGGATAAGAGGTAGCAAATTTAAAGCCGAGTTGAGGAGAAGCTACTTCTCCCAAAGGGTTGTGAATCTGTGGAATTTGCAACACCAGAGTGCGGTGGATGCAGGGACAGTGAATAAATTTAAGGCGGGGTTAGACAGATTTTTAATTGGTAACGGGTTGAAGGGTTATGGAGAACGGGCAGGATGGTGGAGTTAAGGCCAGGATGAGATCAGCCATGATCGAATAGCGGAGCAAACTCAATGGGCCAAACTGATATGCCATTATTAAACACACGACGAGTGGTGAACGTAACTGAGGTTTTAATACACTAAACAGAAAGCCTCCTGGCCTCAGATCCCGAACTGGATCAGAGGCGGAGACCAGCCACCTTTATACCGGCTCGAGGGGAGGCGGAGCCATCGGCAGTGGTTTACCACCTTACACATAATACAGTGGCCATTACCACAATAAACGTATTATACATTACAGTGGTCTACCACATTCACCCCCGTTAAAAAAAAGAGTGCAGCGGGGGTGAAGTGGGCTTAAAGATCAAGTCTGTCAGGGGCCTTGACTTTACGCCATGATCGCCTCAGTCCCGGCTGTGGTGTGGGCACCGGTGTCGAGACCTGCGCGTCCGGGAGCGCGCCGTCCTCTTCTTCACCCAGTTGTTGAGTCGGTGGAGGGGGTGGCGGGGGTGGTGGTGATGGCCGCCGGAGGGCCTGCGGGTGCCAGTTCTTGAGGTAGGGGTAGAGGTGGGGGAGATGGTGTAGAGTCGGGGGTGGTGGTGATGGTCGCTGGTGAACCTGCAGGTGCCAAATCCCGGAGAAAGACTGTGTCCTGTTGCCCGTCCTGATGTGCCACATAGGCAGATTGTGGATTGGCATGGAGGAGCAGGACCTTCTCGATGAGGGGATCTGATTTATGGCTCCTCGCATGTTTCCGGAGGAGGACGAGCCCTGGGGCTGTCAGCCAGACGGGAGCAAGACCCCGGAGGTGGACTTCCTGGGGAAGGCAAACACACGTTCGTGAGGGGTCTCGTTGGTGGCAGTGCACAGGAGCGACCGGATGGAGTGGAGCGCATCGGAGAGGACCTCCTGCCAGCGGGAGACTGGGAGACTTCTAGACCGTAGGGCCAGGAGGACGGCCTTCCAGACCGTCGCGTTCTCCCTCTCCACCTGTCCCTTGCCCCGGGGGTTGTTGCTGGTCGTCCTGCTGGAGGCAATGCCCTTGCTGAGCAGGAAATGACGCAACTCATCGTTCATGAAGGAGGAACCCCGATCGCTATGGATGTAGGCGGGGAACCCGAACACGGTGAAAAGACTGTGTAGGGCCTTGATGGCGGTGGCGGAGGTCATGTCAGGGCATGGGATAGCAACGGGGAATCTTGTGTCAATGTTGAGGAAGTACACGTTACGGTCAGTGGAGAGGAAGGGCCCTTTGAATTCGATGCTGAGGTGCTCAAAGGGGCGAGAGGCCTTTACCAAGTGCGCTCTGTCTGGCCGATAGAAGTGCGGTTTGTACTCCGCGCAGACCTGGCAGTCCCTGGTCACGTTCCTGACCTCCTTGACGGAGTAAGGCAGGTTGCGAGCCTTTATAAAGTGAAAAAAACGGGTGACCCCCGGGTGGCAGAGGTCATTGTGGAAGGTCCGGAGTCGGTCTACTTGTGCGCTGTCACATGTACCGCGGGATAGGGCATCTGGGGGCACATTGAGCTTCCCTGGTCGATACAAGATATTGTAGTTGTAGGTGGAGAGCTCGATCCTCCACCTCAGAATCTTGTCATTCTTGATCTTGCCCCGCTGTGTGTTATTGAACATGAAGGCAACCGACCGTTGGTCAGTGAGGAGAGTGAATCATCTGCCAGCCAGGTAATACCACCAATGTCGCACAGCTTCTACAATGGCTTGGGCTTCCTTTTCGACGGAGGAGTGTCGAATTTCGGAGACATGGAGGGTACGGGAGAAGAAAGCCACGGGCCTGCCCGCCTGGTTGAGGGTAGCGGCCAGAGCAAAGTCCGACGCATCGCTTTCCACTTGGAACGGGATGGACTCGTCCACCGCGTGCATCGCGGCTTTGGCAATATCTGCCTTGATGCGGTTGAAGGCCAGGTGGGCCTCAGCCGTCAGGGGAAAAATGGTGGATTTAATAAGTGGACGGGCCTCATCCGCATAATTGGGGACCTACTGGGCATAGTAGGTGTAGAACCCCAGGCATCTCTTCAGGGCCTTGGGGCATTGGGGGAGGGGGAGTTCCATGAGGGGGCGCATGCGGTCGGGGTCGGGCCCTAGGACTCCGTTTTCCACAACGTAGCCAAGGATGGCCAGGCGGGTTGTGCAGAAAACGCATTTTTCCTTATTGTAAGTGAGGTTCAGGAGTTTGCCGCTGTGGAGGAAGTGCCGGAGGTTTTCGTCATGGTCCTGCTGGTCATGACCGCAGATGGTGACATTGTCTAAGTACGGGAAAGTGGCCCGTAACCCGTACTGGTCAACCATTCGGTCCATTTCTCATTGGAAGACCGAGACCCCATTGGCGACGCCGAAGGGAACCCTGAGGAAGTGGTAGAGGCGGCCATCTGCCTCGAAGGCAGTGTATTGGCGGTCCTCCGGGCGGATAGGGAGCTGGTGGTATGCGGACTTCAAGTCAACTGTGGAGAAGACTCGATACTGCGCAATCTGATTGATCATGTCAGATATGTGGGGGAGGGGGTACGCATCGAGCTGCGTGTACCGGTTGATCGGCTGACTGTAGAAGACTACCATCTGGTTCTTCTCCCCGGTCCTGACGACCACCACTTGCGCTCTTCAGGGGCTGTTACTAGCCTCGATGATCCCTTCCTCCAGGAGCCGCTGAACCTCTGACCTGATGAAGGCCCTGTCCTGAGCACTGTACCGTCTGCCCCGGGTGGCATCGAGCTGCATGTACCGGTTGATGGTCTGACTGTAGTCGATGATCCGGTGCTTCCCCCCAGTCTTGATGTCCACCACTTGGGCTCTCCAAGGGCTGTTACTAGCCTCTATGATCCCCTCTCGCAGGAGTCGCTGGACCTCCGACCTGATAAAGGTCCTATCCCGGGCACTGTATCGCCTGCTCCTAGTAGCGGCGTGCTTACAGTCAGGGTGAGGTTAGCGAAGAGCGAGGATGGGGCGACTTTAAGGGTCTCGAGGCTACAGACGGTGAGGGGGGGCAGGGGCCCGCCGAACTTAAAAGTAAGGCTTTGGAGGTGGCACTGGAAGTCGAGCCCCAGTAATAGGGCAGCGCAGAGATGGGGGAGGACGTAGAGTTTGAAGTTAGTGTACTCTACGCCCTGTACAGTAAGGGTCGCGACACAGTACCCCCGGATTGCTACTGCATGTGATCCGGATACCAGGGAGATTTTCTGGGTCACGGGTAAGATTGGGAGGGAGCAGCGCCTTTCCGTATCTGGCTGTATGAAGCTGTCTGTGCTCCCGGAGTCGAAAAGACATGTCATCTCGTGCCCGCTGATCCGGGAGGCTGCGGAGTGGTCCGAAGATGGTGGCCCCCATGGGTCGCACGTGATGGGTGAGGTACAAAATGGCATTGAAGATGGCGGTCCCCATGGGTCGCACATGGCGGCCGAAATCGAAGATGGCGGCGCCCACAGGTCGCACATGGCGGGTGGCGCGGCAGCTGGGGGCGGCCCCGACAGGCAGCAGACAACTCTGCTGGGCTTAGAAGCTTTAGGGAGAGATCAGGCCTGGCAGGCTTTCGCAAAGTGGCCCTTCCTCCCACACCCATTGCAAGTTGCGTTCCGTGCAGGGCAGCGTTGTCTAGGATGATTTCCCTGGCTGCAAAAGTAGCACTTCTGGCTTCCGGCATTGGCGGGCTGCTGTGCGGCACAGGCTTGCGCCGTACCCGGGTCGAGTGATGGCAGCACCCACGAGGACCACGAGGGTGCCGCGCGGTCGGAGGTGTAGGCCTCCATGTTCTGGTAGGCCACCTCCAGCGAGTTGGAGAGCTGCACTGTCTCTGGGAGGCTGAGTGTACCCCCTTCTAGCAATCGCTGGCGGATGTAGTTTGACCTCATGCCTGCGACATAAGCATCCCTGATCAGCAGCTCCACGTGTTGGGTAGTCGATACCGCCTGGCAGTCACAGCTCTGGCAGAGTACCCACAAGGCACGCAGGAATTCTGCTAGTGATTCCCCCGGGCGCTGTCACCTCGTGGCAAGAAGGTGCCTAGCATACACCTCATTCACAGACTTAACATAGTGTCCCATCAGCAGCATTATTGCCTCTGTATGAGAGGGGGCGTCCCTCATGAGGAGAAAGACTTGCAGGCTCACCCGTGCGTGGAGGATCTGCTTCTTTTGGAGAACGGTGGAGTCTTCGGTGAAGGATCCGAGGTACGCTTCGAAGCAGCTTAGCCAGTGCTCGAACGCTGCCGTGGCGTTGGCTGCCTGTGGGTCCAGCTCCAGGCGATCTGGCTTGAGTGATGAATTCATATTAGATGTTTACTGTATTAAATTGATATGCCTTCATCAAGGTAAAGGCAGCCCTCTACAAAAAGGAGCTGAGGTTTGGAATGCTGTATCCTGCGAAGCTTTGGGTTACGTTTGAGGAACTCCACTACCACTTTGAGACACCAGAACAGGTTTGGACTTTCATTAAGAAGCTGGAGTTGAACTAACGGGCACTTAGTTTTTTCAGTGCTGTACAGTGGCGGCGGCGGTCTGTTAACCTAACTTGCTCTAACTAGGAGTGGACTTTTATTAAAAGAAGAAGCTGGACTTGAACTAAAGGACTCTGGGCTCTGAGAGCTTTTGTGTGGCGGCGGTTTGTTAAATTATCCTGTACTGTAATGTTTTATCCAAGATTGTTTTCAGCCTGGCAGAGAGCGGGGGCTGGAGGGCGCACTGCTTAGGGTGTTTTTGGGAGATTGCAACGAGTGGGGAGGTGTGGGGGGGGGGGGTGGGGGTGGGGGGGGGGGGGGAGGAAGGAGAGAGGCCCCGCAAAGGTGGCCCTGCACTTGGTACCTTTGGGCGGGAGATCGGGGCCTCTGATAGGGGGATGGGCTAGGGGCTGGTTAAGGGACTTGAAAGGGCACGGGGAGATACAATCAGGTTAATGGGTCCTTGGTGTGTGGGGGGAGGGCCCGAACACTCAGGCGGGAGACAGACAGGCGCCAAGGGCAGGGGTCAGCGTAGCTAGCATAGGTCAGGGGGCACCAGGGAGAGTAGGAGGAGGGGCGGGCTAGGGCCAAGCGCAGGGCTGACCTGGCAGGTCAGGCTTCGTGGGGCAGGGGAGGTCGGCAGCTGATAAGTAGAGCAGAGGAGACTTAAGTGGGCAAGGGGGGGTGACCAGGGATCCCCCGGGGGAGAAAGTCGCTTGCAGACTCTCAGGGAACAGCGCAGGAAACCGACAGCAGCAGCACCCGAGGAGGGGGGCGGGTTAGAGCCACATTAGTTCAGTTGAACACGTGTGGCATGGGCAAACAGAGCTGACAGGAGAAGTGCCTTATTAACATGTTTATTCTTTCCCACTGTTCATTTTCGCTATGTTAAGGCTCTTTGCATGGGGCCTTTTTTCTCACTGGAAATTTTACAAATTTGTTTTAAATAAAACATTTCAAAAATAAAAAATTAATTAATTAATTAATGTGCCATCAATAAACACACGATGAGTGGTGAACGTAACTGAGGCTTTGATACACTAAACAGAAAGCTTCCTGGCCTCTGATCCCGAACTGGATCAGAGGCGGAGACCAGCCACCTTTATACCGGCTCGAGGGGAGGCAGAGCCATCGGCAGTGGTTTACCACCTTATACATAATACAGTGGCCATTACCACAATAAACGTATTATACACTACAGTGGTTTACCACACAAACAGAGCACCTTCACATTGCAGTGGCATTCAGGAAGATACAACATCTCCATTTCTTCTCGAAAGAACATTCCTCCCCACAAAGTATTGCTACTCACGATAATCTTTTATTTGCTATTCCTTCTCCCCAACCTCAAGTCTCAAGCTCAGACGACCGTGGCTATTTCCATTTGAATCACTTTTTGCACTGTAATTCTGTTTATTAACACACCAACTGCTTTTTCCGGATATTGTGGGTTTGTCCCATTCATTCCTAGTTAGGACTTGAATTTTCATTTTCTGTCGTGTCTGCCATGTTCTTACTGTATGTTAACGTTTTGCAAATGGAATCTTCATTTCCACTTGTTCCATAATTTCAGCCAAACATTTGTTTGCTGTTTTATTTTCAAATCAATTCGTAAGCGTATGTATCTTTTCATTCAGCTCAGCGGTTCTCAGTATGCCCGAAACATTTAGTACATATTCGGTACATATCCAGTACATGAGTGGCATGGTAGCACAGTGGCTAGCACCGTGCCAGGGTCCCAGGTTCGATTCCCAGCTTGGGTCACTGTCTGTGCGGAGTCTGCATGTTCTCCCCTTGTCTGCGTGGGTTTTCTCCGTGTTCTCCGGTTTCCTCCCACAAGTCCCGAAAGACGTGCTATTAGATCATTTGGACATTCTGAATTCTCTCTCTGTGTATCCGAAAAGGCGCCGGATTGTGGTGACTAGGGGATTTTCACAGTAACTTCATTTCAGTGTTAAGCCTACTTGTGACACTAATAAAGATTATTAGTATTGTTTCTTGCACTGTGTCTGGTTTACATTTTCCAATCTTATTTTTGTCTTTTCTTTTGGTCTGCAGCAGAACTTTGTGCTTGTCTTTCATTTTGGTTTCACCGTTGGCCAGATCTGTCTCTGACAAAGTCTTGACTTCTTTCAATTCTGTGATGTGCAACCCTAGCTTCATTATCAGCTTGGAAAGTTCCACAGCTTTTCCTTTCACTACCTCCCTGTCTTCATTCAAATACTTATGGTTTTTTCAGTCTGTTCCTTGTAGCTTTTGGCTTCCTCCTCGAATATGAAACATTGCTGAGTCTTCTCTGCCAACCCATTCTTCAATTCGTTCAGTGGCATTAAATTAATTTGACTTCTCTTTGTAATTTTCCAGAGGAACAAACTTTGACTTGAGGGATCCTTGTAGCGTGTGAAGCTTTTTCAACAGGTTTTCCTTTGCTTTGTGAAGCTCGCTTGCTTCATCTTGGATTTTCCTATAATTGAACAGTGTCTTCAAGTTTCTTTGGCTCTTCTTCCATGCTGCTGTTAAAGCAGTCTTCATTTCTTCAAGTAAATAAACACATTCTAAAAATTAATTTAGCTTCCAATTTCCACCTCTCTATCACTTCCAACACTTCCCTTCACTTCCTTGACCCCTCTATCTCTATTTCTGGGGATAGACTGTCCACTAGTATCCATCACAAGCCCACAAACTCACACAGCTACAGCTCCACTCCCCACATCCTGTAAGGACTCCATCTCATTCTTCGTGTTCCTACGCCTCCGTCACATCTGTTCCAATGCTGCCACTTTCCAAAATGGTGCTGCTGGCATGTCTTCATTCTTCCTTAATCATGGAGTCCACCCACTCTGTGTGGTAGTATGTATTGGGGGTCATGTGGGACTGGAAGCCCTAATGTCATTGGCTGACAGATCCCGGGTCCTGGTTGGCCGTTGACCTCATACTCCGCTCTGAAGGCGAAGTATAAGAAGCCGGTGCCTTCCCCCGCAGGCCAATTTACTATCGGGCTGCTGGGGAACAGACACGCTTAATAAAGCCTCATCGACTTCACTCTATTCGTCTCACGGAGTCTTTGTGCGCCACAATTTATTAAGCGTGCCTAAAAAGGACTATGGAGCTCAGGATCATTCCAGAATGCCTGAGGATCAGCCCCCACGCAGTGAATGCGGCAGCAGCCTTCAAACACTGGCAGACTTGCTTTGAGGCCTACATCACATCGACCACAGGCCGAGTCTCAGACGAACAAAAACTGCAGGTCCTGCACTCGAGGGTGAGCACGGAGATTTTCACCCTCATTGAAGACACCCGCGATTTCCAGACGGCATTCACAGCACTGAGAAGTCTCTACGTTCGCCCAGTTAACCAAATCTACGCTCGCTACCAGCTCGCGACAAGCTCCCGGGGAATCGATGGACGAGTTCTACGCCGCGCTGCTGATTTTGGGAAGAGCCTGCAGCTGCCCGTCGGTGAATGCAAACGAACATACGGACATGTTAATGCGCGATGCTTTTGTTGCAGGTATGCAATCCTCCCAAATCCGCCAAAGACTTCTAGAAAAAGAGTCGCTAGGACTCTCAGAGGCACGGGCCCTGGCAGCCTCGCTGGACGTAGCCGCGCGTAATACCCGCGCCTACGGCCCCAACCGCGCGGCAGGCCATTGGGCCCCGTACGTACCCGCCACGGCAAACCCCCTACCCCCCCCCCCCGGACACCCCACAGGCTTGCGCAGTCCAAACGCCGAGTCGCAACGGGGGCGCCCGCTATTATTTCTGCGGCCAGGCGAAGCACCCCCGACAACGCTGTCCGGCCCGCGCAGCCATCTGCAAAAGCTGCGGGAAAAAGGGCCACTATGCGGTGGTGTGCCGATCCCGCGTGGTCGCCGCCGTCCCGGGAGAACAGGGAGCCCTACAGGCAGTCTATGCCTCCCAACCCCCCCAGCACGCCATGTGCGACCCGCAGACGCCGCCATTTTGGGTCCCGACCACCGCGGCCCCGGGAGAACTGGGAGCCCTGCACGCCGCCTACGCTCCCCAACCCCCCTCCCCGCAGTCCATGTACGACCCGCCGCCGGCGCTCCCGATTTGGGTGCCGGCCAACACTCTCCACGGAGAGGAGGGGGTTTTTCGCACCCCGAACGCCACCCTCACCCCCGTCCCACGCCCCACGCCTGACCCACCGGCGCCACCTACCTTGACCCCGACCACCGCTGTCCCCGGCGAGGGAGCTCCGCACGGTGCCAGCGCTCGCGGCCCCACGACTGACCCGCCGGAGCCGCCGACCTGGGCCCTCTCCCGCGCCCCACGCCTGACCCGCCGGCCTGGGCCCCGACCACCGCTGTCCCCGGCGAGGGAGCTCCGCGCGGTGCCAGCGCTCGCGGCCCCACGACTGACCCGCCGGCGACGCCGACCTGGGCCCTCACCCCCGACCCGCGCCCCACCCGCCGGCGCCGCCGACCTGGGCCCTCACCCCCGTCCCGCGCCCCACGCCTGACCCGCCGGCGCAACTTACCTGGACCCCGATCACCTCCGTCCCGGCGAGGGAGCTCCTCACGGTCCCAGCGCTCGCAGTACTGACCCGCCGGCCTGGGCCCCGACCACCGCTGTCCCCGGCGAGGGAGCTCCGTGCGGTCCTAGCGCCCGCGGCCCTGGCGCTCGCAGTCAAGGAACTCCGCGCGGTCCTAGCGCCCGCAGCCCGGGCGCTCGCAATGCAGGAACTCCGCGCGGTCCTAGCGCCCCCCAGACCCCCCAGCACTCAATGTGCGACCCGCAGACGCCGCCATTTTGGGTCCCGACCACCACGAGGGGAGGAGGGGCCCCGCCATCTTGGACCGCCCCCGACCTGTACGACGCATGGGGGTGGCCATTTTGTCCACCCCCGACGCCATCTTGTGACCCCTCAGCCACGGGCGATGTATGGGGGTGGCCATTTTGTCCATCCCCGACGCCATCTTGGACGGCAACAACGGACCCCACCCCACTACTACAACCACGGCTCGCTTCGGTTACACTCGATCAGGCTCGGCCCCGGACTCTCCAGACGACGGCGACAGCGGTCCTAATTAACGGCCACGAGACGCCATGCCTAGTCGACTCCGGGAGCACGGAAAGTTTTATACATCCCGACACGGTAAGACGCTGTTCCTTAACTACCTTCCCCAGCGCACAAAAGATTTGCCTAGCTGCAGGATCCCACTCCGTACAGATCCAGGGATTCTGCATAGTTACCCTAACGGTACAGGGGAGGGAATTCAAAAACTACAAACTTAACGTCCTTCCCCAACTCTGTGCCCCCACCTTGCTGGGCTTAGATTTTCAATGTAACCTACAGAGCCTTACGTTTAAATTCGGCGGCCCCATACCCCCACTCACTATCTGCGGCCTCGCCACCCTCAAGGTGCAACCCCCGTCCTTGTTTGCGAACCTCACCCCGTATTGCAAACCCGTCGCCACTAGGAGCAGACGGTACAGCGCCCAGGACCGGACCTTCATTCGCTCCGAAGTCCAGCGGCTACTAAAGGAGGGCATAATCCAGGCCAGCAATAGTCCCTGGAGAGCGCAGGTGATAGTAGTGAAGACAGGGGAGAAACAAAGGATGGTCATTGACTATAGCCAGACCATCAACAGGTACACACAACTAGACGCGTACCCTCTCCCCCGCATATCCGACATGGTCAATCGGATTGCCCAGTATAAAGTCTTCTCCACCGTGGACCTCAAGTCCGCCTACCATCAGCTCCCCATCCGCCCAAGTGACCGCAAGTACACAGCCTTCGAGGCAGACGGGCGATTATACCATTTCCTACGGGTCCCTTTTGGCGTCACAAACGGCGTCTCGGTCTTCCAACGGGAAATGGACCGAATGGTTGATCAACATGGGTTACGGGCCACGTTCCCGTACCTCGACAATGTAACCATCTGCGGCCACGATCAGCAGGACCACGACGCCAACCTCCAAAAATTCCTCCAGACTGCCAAAGCCTTGAACCTCACGTACAACGAGGACAAGTGCGTTTTTAGCACCGATCGGCTAGCCATTCTGGGCTACATAGTGCGCAATGGGATAATAGGCCCCGACCCCGAACGTATGCGCGCACTCATGGAATTTCCCCTCCCGCACTGCCCAAAAGCCCTGAAACGCTGCCTGGGGTTCTTTTCATACTACGCCCAGTGCGTCCCCCAGTACGCAGACAAGGCCCGCCCCCTAATACAGACCACGACTTTCCCGCTGTCGACAGAGGCTTGCCAGGCTTTCAGCCGCATCAAAGCGGACATCGCAAAGGCCATGATGCGCGCCATCGACGAGTCCCTCCCCTTCCAGGTCGAGAGCGACGCCTCTGACGTAGCTCTAGCGGCTACCCTTAACCAAGCGGGCAGACCCGTTGCCTTCTTCTCCCGAACCCTCCACGCCTCAGAAATCCGCCACTCCTCAGTGGAAAAGGAAGCCCAAGCCATAGTGGAAGCTGTGCGACATTGGAGGCATTACCTAGCCGGCAGGAGATTCACTCTCCTCACTGACCAACGGTCGGTAGCCTTCATGTTCGATAATGCACAGCGGGGCAAGATCAAGAACGACAAGATCTTGCGGTGGAGGATCGAACTCTCCACCTTCAACTATGAGATCTTGTACCGGCCCGGAAAGCTGAACGAGCCATCTGATGCCCTATCCCGCGGGACATGTGCCAACGCACAAATTGACCGCCTCCAAGCCCTCCACGAGGACCTCTGCCACCCGGGGGTCACTCGGTTTTACCACTTCATCAAGTCCCGCAATCTCCCATGCTCCTTAGAGGAGGTCCGTACAGTCACAAGAGACTGCCACATCTGCGCAGAATGCAAACCGCATTTTTTCAGGCCAGATGGAGCGCACCTGATTAAGGCTTCCCGCCCCTTTGAACGCCTCAGTCTCGATTTCAAAGGGCCCCTCCCCTCCACCGACCGCAACGCGTATTTCCTTAATGTAGTGGACGAATACTCCCGCTTCCCTTTTGCCATTCCCTGCTCGGACATGACCGCGGCCACAGTCATTAAAGCCCTGAACAGCATCTTCACGCTGTTCGGTTACCCCGCATACGTCCACAGCGACAGGGGGTCCTCTTTCATGAGTGACGAGCTGCGCCAGTTCCTGCTCAGCAAGGGCATAGCTTCAAGCAGGACGACCAGCTACAACCCCCGGGGGAACGGGCAAGTAGAAAGGGAGAACGGCACGGTCTGGAAGGCCGTCCTACTGGCCCTACGGTCCAGGGATCTCCCAGTTTCACGGTGGCAGGAGGTCCTCCCGGACGCTCTCCATTCCATCCGGTCGTTATTATGTACGAGCACTAATCAAACGCCTCACGAGCGTCTCCTTGTCTTCCCTAGAAGGTCCTCCTCTGGAACGTCGCTGCCGACCTGGCTGGCGGCCCCAGGACCCATCCTACTCCGAAAGCACGTGCGGGCACATAAGGCGGACCCGTTGGTCGAAAGGGTTCACCTCCTCCACGCAAACCCCCAGTACGCCTACGTGGAGTACCCCGACGGCCGACAGGACACGGTCTCCCTGCGGGATCTGGCGCCCGCCGGCACCACGCACACACCCCCGGCACCATCAACCCAACCGCCCCCCCTTCCTGCCACCGCCGCACCCCGCGACCGCCCCCTTCCCAGGAGGATCAGTCCCCCTCCCCTTTGCACCGACAGCTGAAACCGTGCGGCTCCCGGAGGCGACAACGCTGGTACAAGCACCACCACCACCGCCGGGGCCGAGGCGATCGACACGGACGACCAGACCGCCCGACCGACTCGTGGCGTCGATGTAAAACAAAGATGGACTGTCCAATGAACATTTTGTTTTTCCTATATCCTCTGTAAATAGTTGTAACAGGACGATACTGTCCAATACTGTACTACCATGTAACTGTTCTATCCTCCCAGGACCAGTACTGTAAACCCTTACCACCATACGAAGCATCACTCCGCCGGGTTCATTTTTGACAAGGGGTGAATGTGGTAGTATGTATTGGGGGTCATGTGGGACTGGAAGCCCTAATGTCATTGGCTGACAGATCCCGGGTCCTGGTTGGCCGTTGACCTCATACTCCGCCCTGAAGGCGAAGTATAAGAAGCCGGTGCCTTCCCCCGCAGGCCAGTTTACTATCGGGCTGCTGGGGAACAGACACGCTTAATAAAGCCTCATCGACTTCACTCTATTCGTCTCACGGAGTCTTTGTGCGCCACACTCTGGTCGACAGGTCTTTCAACCATTTTCGACCCATCTCTCGCACCTCTGATCTCACCCCTTCTCCCTCCCAGAACCAGGATGGGATCCCCCTTGTCCTCACTTTTCACCCCACCAGCCTCCGCATTCAAAGAATCATCCTCTGCCAGTTTGGCATCTCCAGCATGATCCCGCCACCAAAGATATAGTCCCCTCACTCCCCCTGTCAGCATTTCACAGGGACTGTTCCCTCCGGGATACTCTGGTCCACTCCTCCATCACCCCCAACACCTCACCCACTTCCCATGGCACCTTCCCATGCAATCACAGAAGGTGTAACACCGCCTCTACCTCCCTTTACCTCCTCCCTGCTCACCATCCAAGGGTGTAAAAGATGAGGCAGCACCTCCTTCAATCTGGTCTATTGCATTCGCTGCTCTCAATGTGGTCTACTCTACGTTGGAGAGACTAATCACAGGCTGGGTAATCATCTTTGCTGAACACCTCAGGTCTGTTTGCAAGCAGGAACCAGACCTTCCTGTCATTTGTCATTTCAGCTCGCCGTCCTGCTCTCATGTCCACATGTCCATCCTTGGACTGCTGCAATGTTCCAGTGAGGCCCAGCACAAACGGGAGAAACAGCACCTCATCTTCCGATTTGGCAAGTTATATCCTTCCGGATTTAACATGGAGTCAACAACTTTCAACTATGAACTCACTCCTCCACCTTCACCCTATTTTTATCTCCATTAATTCATTTTAATTTCTCCCACTCATCTGTTTTTTCTTCACCATTGTCCCTCCGCACCCATCTGTTCCCTGATCCTAGTAGTCTTTTGATACACTGCTTAGCTTTGTTCTGCCATTAACACAATCAGCACCCTTCTTTGCCTTGATCAGTCCCATTTACATTTCCTTTATCTTTCTGTCCACTGCATCTTTGTCAATCTCCACCTATCGCGGCCCTCTATCCAGCCCCACTGCTCCATACCCCCCCACAACAGTAGAAATCTGATCCTATTTCCAGTTCTTTCTAGCTTTGACAAAGAATCATCCAGACTCGAAACGCTAGCTCTCTTGTCTCTCCACAGATGCTGTTAGATTGTCCAGTATTTTCTGTTCTTATTTAATTTCTTCATGTTGCTGAATGGTTACGCATTCCTTTTACATTTGATCATGACAGACAATCTGCAGTCCTTTCAACTGTTTATTTTCTTGTTGACCTCTTGCTAACTTGCACTGGCCTTCAGTGCAACATTTTATTGCTACTGATAGTTCCAATTCAGCTAATATTCAAAGTTATTTTTAGCTCATGTTTTTCCATGGTTATTAAAAGAGTCTTTCAAGGGTCACAACTTCTTTGCATGTCTTTTTTTTTAGAGAATATTTTATTGAAGCATTTGTAATTTTCAAAGTTTTAACAATTTAACATTTCTTAACCAACCGAGCGGGCCGACACACGCAACAACATTAAAATAACATACCCTACTAACCCCCCCCTCCCCCCCCCCCCCACCCTATCACCTGATTACCCGTATATGAAGTTCCCTGTCCTTGTCTTACAATACCAGGCCTCCCATTTTCCTCCCCCCCATTTCCCCTCCCCCCCCTAATGCTGACCTTCAATTTTCCTTAAAGAAGCCGATGAACGGCTGCCACCTCCGGAGGAAACCCTGGGTTGAACCTCTCAAGGCGAACTTAAATCTTTCCAGACTGAGAAACTCTGCCATGTCGCTAACCCATACGCCTGACTTTGGAGGCCCCGAGTCCCTCCAGCCCAGCAAAATCCATCTCTCGGCCACTAGGGAGGAGAAGGCCAGGACATCGGCCTCCCTCCACCCCCCCGGACTCGGAGTCACCCTCCCTTCCAAGACCTCTGACATGACGTCTGCAAATCCCCGCCAGAATCCCCTCAACTTTGGACACAACCAGAACATATGTACATGATTTTCCGGGCTTCCCCCACAGCGTCCACACCTATCCTCCACTTCCACAAAAAAACTACGCATCCAGGCCACAGTCATATGAGCCCTATGAACCACCTTGAACTGGATCAGGCTAAGCCTGGCACACAACGAGGATGAATTAACTCTCCTCAAGGCCTTTTCCCATATTCCGACTTCCAACTCTTCCTCCCACTTCCTCTTCACCTCCCCGATTGGGACCCCATCCCACTCCATCAGTTCCTTGTATATCTCTGAGACCCTCCCCTCCCCAACTCCCATTTTTGACATCACCTTATCCTGTAGTTCCCACAGGGGGAGGTGAGGAAAGCTTGGAACCTGCCTCCGAACAAAGTCCTGTACCTGCAGGTACCGACATCCATTCCCACCCGGCAATTCAAACTCCTCCAGGCTCGGAAAACCCTTCTCAATGAAGAGATCCTCAAATCTCTCAATCCTTGCCCACTGCCACCTCCTAAAGCCCCCATCCAGCCCCCCCGCCCCCCCCCCCCTCCCCCCCCCCCCCCCCCCCCCCCCCCCGGAGCAAAACAGTGATTATCACAAATCGGTGACCACACTGACGCCCCCATGTGTTGTCTCCATTGCCCCCACACCTTCAGGGCTGCCATCACCACCGGGCTTTTGGAGTACCGAGCCGGCGAGAACATCAGGGGCGCCGTTAGTAAAGCCTCCAAGCTCGTGCCCTCACAAGGTGCCGCCTCTACTTGCTCCCAAACCGACCCCTCCTCCACTACCCAGTTCCTGACCATCGATATGGTGGCCACCGAGTAATAGTTAATAAAACTCGGGAGGGCCAAGCCCCCCTCCCCGCGACCCCGTTCCAGGAGTGCCTTCTTCACCCTCGGGGTTTTACCAGCCCACACAAAACCCAAGATCACCGCATTCATTTGCCTAAAAAAGGCCTTCGGGACAGAAATCGGGAGACATTGAAAAATGAATAGCAGCCTCGGGAGGACCGTCAACTTCACCGTCTGCACTCTCCCCGCCAGTGTAAGCGGGAGCATGTCCCACCTGCGGAAATCCCTTTTCACCTGATCAACCGCTCTACCCAAATTTAACTTGTGAAGCTGACCCCAATCCTTAGCCACCTGAATCCCCAGATACCTGAAATTCCTCCCCCCGCAATCTCCTTTCCTGCCCCCGTGCCTGAATCGCAAACACCTTGCTCTTTTCCATATTTAGCTTGTAGCCTGAAAACTGCCCAAATTGTTCCAGGGCCTCCATAGTTCCAGCCATCCCCCCCCCAACGAGACCGCAGATGATCAAATGTAAACAGGGAACGTGATATAAAGGAGTAAATCACCCACGTAGAACGAGACCCTATGCTCCACCCCCCCCCCCTCTCACTATCCCCCTCCTGGCATTCGATGACCTAACGGCCATTGCCAAGGGCTCTATGGCCAGGACAAACAGCAGTGGGAAGAGCGGACATCCTTGTCTTGACCCCCTACAAAGACTAAAATATTCTGATGGACAAGGTTGGTTCTTACATTCGCCACCGGAGCCTGGTATAGCAACCAAACCCAATCCACAAATCCCTGCCCAAACCCAAACCTGCCTAGTATATCCCATAGGTACTTCCACTCCAACTGGTCAAAGGCCTTTTCTGCATCCATGGCTACTGCCACCTCAACCTCATGCCCTCCGCTGGCATCATTATAACATTTAGGAGTCAGGTGCCTACCGTTCACAAATCCCGTCTGATCCTCCCCGATTACCTCCGGGACACAGTCCTCTATATGTGTGACCAAGATCTTTGCCAGCAATTTAGCATCTACGTTCAAAAGGGAGAATGGCCTATATGATCCACAGCTCTCTGGATCATTACCCCGCTTCAAAATGAGAGAGATCGATGCTTGTGATAACATTGGAGGGAGCACTCCCAACTCCTTTGACTCATTAAAAGCCGTAACTAGGAGCGGCCCCAGTAACCCAGAAAACTTTTTGCAGAACTCCACTGGGTATCCATTAGGTCCTGGGGCCTTACCCGATTGCATCGCCCCTAATCCGTCTATCACCTCCCCGAGCCCAATTGGGCCCCCCAGGCCTTCCACCAGCTCCTCATCTACCTTCGGGAACTTTAGCCGCCCAGAAATCGCTCCATACCCTTCTCCCCAGCTGGGGGTTCAGATTTATAAAGTCGACTTTAGAATTCACGAAACACATCATTTACTGCCCCGGGTCCACCACCACCTTCCCCCTCATATCCTTTACCTTCCCAATTTCCCTCGCCACCTCCTGTTTCCTCAGCTGATATGCTAACATCGTACTAGCTTTCTCCCCATATTCGTACACCACCCCTTTTACCCTCTTCAGCTGCCCCTCTGCCTTACCTGTTGCCAGGAGCCCAAATTCGATTTGAAGTCTTTGAAGCTCCTTCAGGAGCTCCTCATCTGGAGACTCCGCATATCTCCAGTCCATCTGTAAAATTTCCACTACCAGCCTGTCTAACGCCGCCCGTTCTGTCTTCTCCCTGTGGGTCCGAATCGAAATAAATTCCCTTCTGATAACCGCCTTCAATGCTTCCCAAACCACCCCTGCCGTGGTCTCACCCATGTCGTTGCTCTTTATGTACCCTCGGATGGCCTCCCTCACCCGCTCACAGGTCTCATCCTTCGCTAGCAGCCCTACATCTAACCTCCATTGCAGACGCTGGGTCTTTCCTGTGCTCACACGCAGGTCTATCCAGTGTGGGGTGTGATCCAACACCACAATTGCTGAATATTCTGTGCCCGCCACCCCACCTAACAGCGTTTTGTCCAGCACAAAAAAGTCTATCCTGGAATACACCTTGTGCACATGGGAGTAAAATGAATACTCCTTGCTCCTTGGCCTCCCGAATCTCCATGGATCCACGCCTCCCACGCGCTCCATGAACCCCGGCAGTTCTTTCGCCATTGCTGACGCCTTTCCCAAACTGGAACTAGTCTCGGATCTAGAACCGTGTTAAAATCTCCCTCCATAATCAGCCGCTGCGAATCCAAAGAACAAAGAAAAGTACAGCACAGGAACAGGCCCTTCGGCCCTCCAAGCCTGCGCCGACCATGCTGCCCATCTAAACTAAAATCTTCTACACTTCTGGGGTCCGTATCTCTCTATTCCCATCCTATTCATGTATTTGGCAAGATGCCCCTTAAACGTCACTATCGTCCCTGCTTCCACCACCTCATCCGGCAGCGAGTTCCAGGCACCCACTACCTTCTGTGGAAAAGTCTTGCCTCGTACATCTCCTCTAAACCTTGCCCCTCGCACCTTAAACCTATGCTCCCTAGTAATTGACCCCTCTACACTGGGAAAAAGTCTCTGACCATCCACTCTGTCTATGCCCCTCATAATTTTGTAGATCTCCATCAGGTCGCCCCTCAACCTCCTTCGTTCCAGTGAGAACAAATCAAGTTTATTCAACCTCTCCTCATAGCTAACACCCTCCGCACCAGGCAACATCCTGGTAAATCTCTTCTGCACCCTCTCTAAAGCCTCCACATCCTTCTGGTAGTGTGGCGTCCAGAATTGAACACTATACTCCAAGTGTGGCCTAACTAAGGTTCTATACAGCTACAACATGACTTGTCAATTTTTTACATTCAGTGCCCCGGCCAATGAAGGCAAGCATGCTGTATGCCTTCTTGGCTACCTTCTCCACCTGTGTTGCCCCTTTCAGTGACCTGCGGACCTATACACCAAGATCTCTCTTACTGTCAATACTCTTGAGGGTTCTACCATTCACTGTAGAAAGGTCCGGAACCTTCCCCAGCACCCTCCTGACAAACGCGACATCATCCCAGTTTGGGGTGTATATATTCACCAGCACCACAGCCATTCCCTCCAGCTTCCCACTAACCATAATAAATGTACCCCCGGGTCTGCCTCTATCTTTCCCACCTCGAATGCCACCTTTTTGTTAACTAGAATTGCCACTCCCCCCTGTTTTAAACTCCAATCCCGAATGAAACACCTGCCCGACCCATCCTTTCTTCAATCTAACTTGGTCTCCCAGCTTCAAATGAATCTCTTGCAACATGACCACCTCCGCCTTCAGCTGCCTCAAGTATGCGAACACACGGGCACTTTTGACCCCCCCATTCAGCCCAAAAACGTTCCACATGATCAACCTGGTCAGGGGGCACTCTACCCCCCTTCCCTGACGATCAGCCATGACCTTTCCTAGGCCAGCCCTTAGCCCATGCTCCACACTTCACCTGGCCTGCCCCTCGGCAGCTACCGTCGTCCACTCTTCTCCTCCTCTTGAAAGTCCCCTCCTTGACAGCAGTCTACCGCCCCATTCCCCCCCCGCTACATTGATCTTCAGCTCACCCCCCATTTTGCTTCCGTGGACTAGCCCTCCCAGCTAGCCTGGCAGCTCCCGCCCCTGGTGCCTAGGCATCCTACCACCTGCTGGTTCCCCTCCCCCCCACTCTTAGTATAAGTTCCCAGAACAATGGCAAAGAGCAAAAAAACAAACAAACAGTCCCTCCCAACGTCCGACCACAAAGGCCCACCCCTCCTCCTTTGACAAAATCTTACCTAGTCAAACACCTTCAAACAGAACCAAATGAAAAAGACCGAAAAAAGAAAAAGAATTATACATGCAGAATCTCAAACATCTTTTTGAACATCGCAAATTAAATTAAAAGTTAAAAGTCTAAGATTTGTACAAAGCAAAACATCACTCCTAGCTCAGTTCTCCACAGTCAAGGTTCAAGGTCCTTAATTTCCCATCAAATTATGCATGTCTTTTCTGCCTGCTGTTTTGGCTGGCTTTAATCTGGTTGAGTTTTCTCAACTCCCACTTTTGGCAATTGTGGATTTGATGGTAATTATTTCCTCCTATTTGTTCAGATCTCGAACATCTTGGTTCATTGAAGACTTCAGTTTATTGTGAATTTTCAAAGATATATACTTAGCTTGAATCAACACTTCAAATCTTCCAGATTAGCTCTGTTGAACAAGTTAATTTTCCTTTTGCACATTTAAAAAAAAACATTATATTGAGGTATTTTTGGTAAAGTAACAGCAACAAAATAAACAATATACATGAAACCATAAACATAGTGCAAAAGCCATTTACCTTTCGTACAGGTCCCACCCTTATTAACCCCCTACTCTAATCTAAACTACTCCCCTACTCCCCCCCCCCCCCCCCCCCCCCCAAACAGAGAAAGCTAGCCATGTCCGATAGCCAGGTCTCCGACTTCGGGGGCTTTGAGTCCCTCCATGCTAATAGTATCCGTCTCCGGGCTACCAGGGAAGTAAAGGCCAGAACGTCTGCCTCTTTCTCCTCCTGGATCCCCGGGTCTTCTGACACCCTGAAAATCGTCACCTCTGGACTCAGCGCTACCCTTGTTTTTAACACCGTGGACATGACATCCGCAAACACCTGCCAAAATCCCCTGAGCTTTGGACATGTCCAAAACATGTGGACATGGTTCGCCGGTCCTCCCGCACATTTTACGCACCTGTCCTCCACCCCAAAGGATCTGCTCATCTGGGCAACTGTCATGTCAGCCTGGTGCACGACCTTAAATTGTATCAGGCTGAGCCTGGATCTATAGCCAGCGCAAACAACAGTGGGGAGAGGGGGCATCCCTGTCTCGTCCCCCGGTGCAGTCTGAAATAGTCCGATGTAGTCCTATTCGTCCGTACACTTGCTGCAGGAGCCTGATACAGCAACCTGACCCAGTCGATAAGGCCCCACCCGAATCCGAACCGTCCCAGTAGCTCCCACAGATAGTCCCATTCTACCCGATCAAAAGCCTTTTATGCATCCATTGCGATCACTACCTCCACCTCCCTACCTTCCGGGGGCATCATGATCCTTTTGCACTTTTTGATTCATCAGATAGCTTTCCTTCATTTATACCCATCTGCTCACTCCGCATTGTTGTTGCAGTTTCGGTACCGTGTCAACATTTTCAAAAAGCTCAATTTTTAAGCCTTTTGGCTGCTTCTCAGCCATTTCTTTCTTCTGCATTAAATTCTTTGGCTCGGGCATTCCATTGCACTGACATGGTTGACAGTCATCTTGTGATTTACTCGAGTGAGTGTTAAATGACAGTGGGATTTCAAGAGTCGGCAGTAGCGTGTTACGCGCTAACTCTCGGGATGCAAGTATTGATTGCTCGGTATCCTTAGAATCTTACCCATGATATTTGGAAGAGAATTAACAATAAAATTATTGGCCATTTCCCCCATGATGAGACTGGAAGAAAGAGAGAAATAATTTTATCGTTGGCTTCTAGGTATTTAGTAGTTATTAGTGTAGAATCATAAAATTTACAGTGCAGAAGGAGGCCATTCGGCCCATCGAGTCTGCACTGGACCTTGGAAAGAGCACCCTACTTAAGCCCACATCTCCACCCTATCTCCGTAACCCCACCTAACCTTTTTGTGGACACCAAGGGTAATTTTACGCAACCGGAGGAAACCCACGCAGACAAGGGGAGAAAGTGCAGACTCCGCACAAACAGTGACCCAAGGGAATCGAACTTGGGACCCTGGATCTGTGAAGGCATCTTGACAAATACATGGATAGGGTGGGTATAGAGGGATACGGCACAAGGAAGTGCTGAGGGTTTTGGCCAAGGTTGGTATCATGACTGGTACAGGCTTGGAGGGCCGAAGGGTCTTTTCCTGTGCTGTATTATTCTTTGTTCAGGTTCCTCTAATAGTGGAACCCATTGAGTGCATCATTTGGGAGTATGCCAGATGTGCTAATTTTGCATGCCTACCTACTAATATTCCCCTTTGAGATGGAAATTGCAAGTCGGGCAATTTCCCAATGTCACAATCCCACCTTATGCCCAGCAGTGCCAGCTCACACTATCTTTAAGGTGTGATGGCAGGGCAGACTCAAGTCAGGGAAGCCACCTCTATTCTCTGGGACATCAGCCCAATTCTGTACATGAATTAAAAATCCTAGCCTTCACCGCCACCACTTCCATGCCCTCATACTTTCCATATCCCCTGCTCCGATATCCCCTCCTCCCCTCAACTCCTGTGCCAACTCAACCAGTAGCCACTATGGATAGAACTCATGAACCCGACTTCCGGGTCGCGGCGATGTGGAGCTAAGCCGCGCGAGTCGGCAGCTCCCGCAGAAACGGACTTTTGGGCCCGCTAACGGAGCCCCAACGGACCTGTAAAAAAAAAAACCCGTGGGGAAGAACGGAGGAAGTCCCCTACAGCCCTGCATGGACCGGACCCGCAGTGAAACGGCGAGGAAAGCGGCCCTGGAGCAGCGGGAGAAGAAAGAAGAAAAAAACTAAATGGCGGCGCCCACGGACACAGAGGAGATGAAAGAGTTAATCAAGTGCTGCTTCGAGGAGCTGCGTAAGGAGATGGTGGCGCCTATACTGGCAATGGTGGAGAAACTTGGAGCAACCCAGAAAGCCCAAGAGGTGAAGATTCAGGAGATCCAGGAAAAAGTGAGTGAGAACGACGATGAGCTCGTGGGCCTGGCGGAGAGAGTGGAGCGGCACGAGGCGCTGCACAGGACGTGGGTGGGAAGATTCGAAGACCTGGAGAACAGATCAAGGAGAAACAACTTGAGGATCCTGGGTCTCCCAGAAGGAATGGAGGGGGCCGATGCCGCGGCATATGTGGGCACAATGATCTGGACGCTGATGGGTGTGTAGGCCCCCCCGAGACTGCTGGAGCTGGATGGGGTGCACCGAGTGCTAGCGAGGAAGCCCAATGCAAAAGAGCCGCCAAGGGCGATGGTGGTGAGATTTCACCGGTTTACGGACAGAGAGAGGGTCCTGAAATGGGCCAAGAAGGAACGGAGCAGCAAGTGGGACAATGCGGAGATCAGAATATACTCGGACTGGAGCGCGGAGGTCGCTAAGCGGAGAGCGGGTTTCAACCGGGCCAAAGCGGTGCTGCACCGGAAAGGGGTGAAATTTGGAATGCTGCAGCCAGCGCGACTGTGGGTTACACATAATGGCCAACACCACTACTTCGAAACGCCCGAAGAGGCGTGGACCTTTATATTAGCTGAAAAATTGGACTCTAATTGAGGGTTTGTTTGTGTGGGAGGGGGGTGTTTGAGGGGTGAAGTATGATGGTTGTTGTACATAGGGGGTCAACGACGCGCAGGAAAGGATATATGGGCTGGGGGAGAGGACAAGGCCATGACAGGAGCTGCGCCATGGGGGGCGGGGCAGGCTTTGGGAAGCGCGGGGTTGTCTTTCCCACGCGCGGCAAAAGAAAAGGCGGGAAGGGGAACAAAGGAATGTACACTGATTGGGAGATTCCCACACGGGGGTGGTTAAAGGGATGGCGGGGGAAGCCGGGGTCAGCAGGTGTCAGCTGACTTACGGGAGGGATATGGGGGGAGCAAAAAAGCTACGGGGATCTAGCGGGAGGGGGGGGGGGGAGAGGAGGGAGGGGGGGAAGGGGGGGGGTGGGAAAGGGTTGCTGCTGCACTGACCGAAAGAGAACGGGACACAGAAGAGGTGGATGGGACGGGGGTCCCCCATCTGGGGGACTGGAGAGTGAGGGAGACGCGGACAAGGGACTGGCCCCAGAAAAGGAGATGGCTAGTCGGCGGGGGGGGGTGGGGGGGGGGGGGGGTGGGGGGAGGGAGGTGGGGGGGTGAGAGTCCCTCCAATCCGGCTGATAACGTGGAACGTGAGGGGCCTGAATGGGCCGGTGAAGCGGGCTCGAGTGTTCGCGCACTTGACGGGACTGAAGGCAGATGTGGCAATGCTCCAAGAGACACACCTGAAGGTGGCGGACCAGGGGCGTCATTCTCCGCCGGCGGGAGTCTCCGTTCTGCCGGCGCCCGGGGGTTCCCGACGGCGTGGGGCTGCCCCACAATGGGAAACCCCATTGACCGGCCGGTGTTACGGAGACCTCCCGCCGGCCGGTCGGCGCAGAAAATGTGGCGGGGCGGGTAGGAGAATTTCGCCCCAGGTCAGGTTAAGAAAGGGATGGGTAGGACAGGTATTTCACTCGGGATTGGAGGCAAAAAATAGAGGGGTGCAATTCTGGTGGGAAAGCATGTGTCATTTGAGGCCAAGACTATCGTAGGCGGATAATGGATGGAGATATGTGATGGTGAGTGGTAGGTTGCAAGGGGACGTGGGTGGTGTTGGTAAATGTATACGCCCCGAACTGGGATGATGCTGGATTCATGAAGCGCATGTTGGGACGCATTCCGGACCTGGAGTAGGAGGACTAAATAATGGGAGGGGGACTTCAATACGGTGCTGGACCCAGCACTGGACCGCTCCAGATCAAGGAGTGGACCGCTCCAGATCAAGGACGGGAAGGAGGCCGGCGGCGGCCAAGGTACTTAGGGGGTTTATGGATCAGATGGGGGGAGTGGACCCATGGAGGTTTGCAAGACCGCAGGCCAGGGAATTTTCTTTTTCTCCCACGTACATAAGGCTTACTCCCGGATAGATTTCTTTGTTCTGGGCAGGGCGCTCATCCCGAGAGTGGGGGGGACGGAGTATTCGGCCATAGCCGTTTCGGACCATGCCCCGCACTGGGTGGAACTGGAGCTGGGAGAGGAGAGGGACCAACGCCCGCTGTGGTGGCTGGATGTGGGACTGCTGGCCGATGAGGTGGTGTGTGGGAAGGTGAGGGGGTGTATTGAAAGGTACTTGGAGGCCAACGACAACGGGGAGGTGCGAGTGGGGGTGGTATGGGAGGCGTTGAAGGCGGTGATCAGGGGAGAGCCTGATCTCCATCAGGGCTCATAGGGAGAAGATAGAGGGAATGGAAAGGGAGAGGCTAGTGGGGGAGATCTTGCGGGTGGACAGGAGATACGCAGAGGCCCCGGAGGAAAGATTACTTGGGAAAGGCGACGGCTCCAGACGGAGTTTGACTTGCTGACCACGGGCAAGGCAGAGGCACAGTGGAGGAAGGCGCAAGGGGCGACTTACGAGTACGGGGAAAAGGCTAGTCGGATGCTGGCGCACCAGCTCCGTAAGAGGGCGCAGCGAGGGAAATAGGGGGAATCAAAGATGGAAGGGGAGCCACGGTTCGAAGTGCAACGAAAATAAATAAGGTATTTAAGGACTTCTATGAAGAGCTGTACAGATCCCAGCCCCCAGGGGGGGAAGGGGGGATGAGGCGATTCCTGGACCAGCTGGGGTTCCCGAGGGTGGAGGAGCAGGAGGTGGTTGGTTTTGGGGCACCAATTGGGCTGGAGGAGTTGAGTAAGGGTTTGAGGAGCATGCAGGCGGGGAAGGCCCCGGGGCCGGACGGGCACCCGGTGGAATTCTATAGAAAATATGTGGACCTGCTGGCCCCGCTACTAGTGAGGACCTTCAACGAGGCAAGAGAGGAGGGAACCCTGCCCCAGACAATGTCGGAGGCGACAAACTCCCTGATTCTAAAGCGAGACAAGGATCCACTGCAATGTAGATCGTACAGGCGATTTCGCTCCTCAATGTGGATGCTAAGGTATTGGCGAAGGTACTGGCCACTAGGATTGAGGACTGTGTCCTGGGGGTGATTCATGAGGACCAAACGGGATTCGTAAAGGGCGGCAGTTAAATACCAATGTGCGGCGGCTCTGAAACGTGATAACGATGACATCGGGAGGAGGGAGAGGCGGAGATAGTGGCAGCTATGGACGTGGAAAAAGCCTTTGACCAAGTAGAGTGGGAGTACCTCTGGAGGTATTGCGCAGGTTTGGGTTCGGGGGAGGGTTTATTAGATGGGTTAAGCTCCTTTACAGCGCCCCGGTGGCAAGCGTAGTGACAAACCGGCGGAGGGTCGGAGTACTTTCGGCTGTACCGAGGGACGAGACGGGGTGCCCCCTGTCCCCCCTGTTGTTTGCAATTGGCGATTGAACCCTTGGCCATATCACTTAGGAAGTCTCAGAAATGGAGGGGGATAGTCCGCGGGGGAGAGGAGCATCGGGTATCGCTATATGTGGGTGACCTGCTGCTATACGTGGCGGACCCAATGGAGGGGATGGTGGAGGTCATGCAGACTCTGAAGGAGTTTGGAGAGTTTTCGGGCTACAAGCTTAATGTAGAGAAGAGTGAGCTTTTTGTATTACAGGCAGGGGACCAAGAAAGAGGGATAGGGGACCTACCGCTGAAGAGGGCGGAGAGGAGTTTTCGGTATCTGGGGATCGAGATAGCCAGAAGTTGGGGGGGGCCCTACATAAACTGAATTTGACGAGGGTGGTGGAGCAAATGGAGGAGGATTTTAAAAGATGGACATGCTCCCGCTCTCGCTGGCGGGTAGGGTGCAGTCGGTCAAAATGGTGGTCCTTCCGAGGTTTTTGTTCGTGTTTCAGTGCCTCCCCCATCGTGATCACCAGGGCTTTTTCAAGAGAGTAGGTAGGAGTATTATGGGGTATGTGTGGGCAAATAAGACCCCGAGGGTTAGGAGAGGGTTCTTGGAACGCAACAGGGACTGAGGAGGGTTGGCTTTGCCAAACCTAGAGAGTTACTACTGGGCAGCAAATGTGGCGATGATCCGTAAGTGGGTTATGGAGGGAGAGGGGGCGGCATGGAAGAGGATGGAGATGGCGTCCTGTAAAGGAACGAGCCTGGGGGCGTTGGTAACGGCACCCGCTGCCGCTCTCGCCGACAAAATACACCACAAGCCCGGTGGTGGCAGCAACACTAAAGATCTGGGGCCAGTGGAGAAGACACAGGGGTGCAATGGGAGCATCGGTGTGGTCACCGATCAGGGGTAACCACCGGTTTGTCCCCGGGGAAGATGGACGGGGGGGTTCCAAGGCTGGCATCGGGTGGGGATAAGAAGAATGGGGGACCTGTTCATTGACGGGACATTTGCGAGCCTAGGGGCACTGGAGGAGAAATTTGAGTGTGACCCCCGGGAAATGCATTTAGATATATGCAGGTGAGGGCTTTTGTGAGGCGACAGGTGAAGGAATTTCCGTTGCTCCCGGCACAAGAAGTTCAAGATAGGGTGATCTCGGGGGTATGGTCGGGGAGGGCAAGGGTGTCGGAAATATACCAAGAGATGAAAGAAGAGGGGGAAGCGCTAGTAGAAGAACTGAAAGGTAAATGGAGGAGGAGCTGGGGTAGGAGATTGAGGAAGGGCTATGAGCCGAACGCCCTGGGTAGGGTTAATACCTCCTCCCCATGTGCCAGGCTCAGTCTGATACAATTTAAGGTGGTTCACAGAGCGCATTTGACGAGGGCGAGGCTGAGTAGGTTCTTTGGGGTAGAGGATAGATGTGAAAGATGTTCAGGGAGCCCGGCGAACCATGCCCATATGTTTTGGTCATGCCCGCATTGGAGGGGTTCTGGAGAGGAGTGGTGGGAGTAATATCCCAGGTGGTGAAAGTCGGGTCAAGCCAAGCTGGGGGCTAGCAATATTTGGAGTAGTGGATGAGCCGGGAGTGCTGGAGGCGAAAGAGGCCGGAATTCTGGCCTTTGCGTCCCTAGGAGCCCGGCGAAGGGTCTTGCTATTGTGGAAGGAGGCGAAGCCCCCTAGCCTGGAGGCCTGGATTAACGACATGGCGGGGTTCATAAAATTGGAGAGAATCAAGTTTGCTTTGAGAGGGTCTGCACAGGGATTTTACAGGCGGTGGCAACCGTTCCTAGAATATCTCGCGGAGCGTTAGAAGAAGGTCGATCAGCAGCAGCAGCAACCCTGGGGGGGGGGGGGGAGGGGGGAACGAGAGACTCTTTGAGGGGATGGACGAGCGGGAGATAGCATGGAGGGTGGGGGGAAACGGTACGCGCGGCCAAGAGCCAGTGTATAAAGCTATGTAAATATACCATCTTGCCTTGTATATATCTTGCTCAGGGAGAATTTGCGTTATTGTTTGTAAGGGGAAAAAATTGTGTTGTTAAAAAACCTTAATAAAATATTTTTTTTTTTAAAAAGAACTCATGAACCCTATAATAATATTGGGGAGTCTTTGAAATGCTCATGAAATTGTCAAAATAAATGAACAGCCTTCTAAACTCCTCTTGAAAAAAATCTTAGCTCACAAAATTGAATAAAACAATAGCCACTAAATTGCACTTGAAAACATATTTAGGACCTCTTAAAATTGTCAATCTAAACAAAGCGCACAGTCCCATTGACAGCTGCATTAACAACCCCCGATAAGCTAAATCCACTTAAGAGCTCACCCTAACAATCTTCAAGAGATTCCATTGCACAACTGTGTTAATAAAGCCTCCAGAGCTTTGTTAAAGCCTTTGGAGTAGTGAGACAGATGGTTGCCTGCTCCACTGCTTCAAAGACTGATCAGACGGCTGGGCTGTCAAACAATGTAAAAATCAGAGCACAGGGCCCAATGTCACATTAAAAATTCTGAATCTCAATACTATTGAACGCAGAAGAGCACTTTATCCAATGGAAAATATATTTGAACGCATCTGAATACTTTCACAATGCTGGTCAAGTTAATGGTCACTTTCCCTTTAAGAACCAAGCCCTATAATCAATCACTATATGAAAACATATTTAGATGTATGATAATTTAAGTATGACGTGAAGTTGGCAATACCATTTAAACTTACCTGCCAAAAGGTTCTCGACTCCAGAACAGGCTTACCTCATGGTTCATGGCCCCTCTGACCGGACATGAAACAAGTTGCCTTTTGAAGTCTGCTCTACTGCATGAAAATTGTAGGAGCTCTGAAATCACCACGTCTGCAATGGAGCCAGCAGTTTTGTGATTGCTGAATGCAGGATCATTCACCCTTATCCCGTTCCCTTTAAAACAGCCGAGGGTGGAAATGGGGTCTGGAATCCCAACTTCAGGACCCTCCTGTCTTGTTATCTCCCCATCATGCCCCATCTCTGCCCCAGGCTTGCCCAGCGTCAGGATGGAACAATCTGGCCCAATTGCATCTACTTGCCAGTTGCTTGAAGGAACGCCTTAGAACTGTTCATTCTGTCTTTCTGTCTAAGTGCTGTTGACCTGAGTTGTACAAACATTCCATCGATTCATAACATTACATGATCACATAAATCAGAATGTAATGCATTGCACTATTAATATTCTTTGGCATTAAGACATTGTCTACTAACTTTCTCTTTAGGAGGTAGGCTGGTTTTATTGAAGATTAGCTAGTTTACCACCTCATATTTTGTATAGGGGCATTCTGTAGCCATCTGGGATGGCCACTTCCCTGTGGTGATTGTATATCTGTGTAGATGCAATACAACTGAGCTAGCACTAGAGGGAGCACGGGAGAGATACATATACACACGAACTGTAGGTCAGGACATTTCACAGGAACAGGAGCTGGCAGCAAGTCACAGACAGGCAGCTCAAATGTAACTAAAAAAGTCAAGCACTGAAGAGAAAACGAACTCACAATAAAGCATCTACTTCAACTTCAAGACTACGAGTGTTATTAAGATATAAGGAACAACACATGGTACCAGGTCTGGCTTCAGAAAGCTTACGATAAGATTACACAAGCTGCAGACACAGAAAGACCAAAATGGCATGTAAGACGTTGGAAGACTTAGCTGATTTACTGCAATTTGGACCTCCACCTCAGCTGGAAACAACCGGTAATTTAAGTAATAACTGGAAAAGCTCAAAACAAATGTTCGAGATATGTATCGTAGCAAATGATATGAAAGCAGTCTCTGATGCAACAAAACTAGCGCTGCTACTCGCATCAGCGGGACAGAAACTAGAAAAATCTATAATGGCTTTAAATACTTGAAAGGAGAAGCCAGCACCAAATTAGTAGTAATATTGAAAAAATTTGAAGATTACTGTAACATCAGTAACAATGCTACTTTAAAACATTTAATGCCCACAAACAAAATTGCACAGGGAATGAGTGATGCAAAACTCAAACAATCAAAACATGAACAGAAAGGGTTAACTCTGAAAATCGCGATTGAAAAGTCCAGATCGAAAGGAAAAAGTAACTTTAATGTCTTACAAAGTAAAAACGCTGAAATCCACTCCAAAATGGCGTCTGAGCACATTTTACAATCTCCGTGGAACAAAAGACAAAAATCTGCGTCTACGCATGCGCAGGAAACAGAAGCCACGCATGCGCAGTTAAAATCAGCCGTTTTGCCGTCTGCGCATGCGCAAGTTGCGCATGCGCAGTGCAAAGAAAAGATTGCAACATTTGGAGGTGGGTCTGCGCATGCGCAAGCCGCGTATGCGCAGTATACAAAAACCCGCAGAGTAAAGGAAGGTCAATGTGCACATGCGCAATCGAGCCCCATGCATGACGTCTCGAACGTCATGATGTCAGAAGACCCTGACCACGCCCACTTAAAAGGGAAATGCCCGAAAATTGAAAACAAGAAACTTAAAGCTGTAAAACCGATTTTTCTTACCTCAAAAGACAGAACAATGCCTGAACGGTTACCAGCAGTGGAAGATAAATTTCACAACACCCAGGAACAAGCAGTCTGCACCACCCAAAGTGAAGAGAACAATAAAAACACATCCGAAACAAAAAAAGATGATTTGTTTTTCGAACAAGACTACCCAGACATGACTGAGTTATTCGGCTATGCTGATCACAGCATCAACAACACGGTTGCAAAGCTCAACACGACTCTACTCATGGCAGATGAATCCAATACCATGATGCCATGGCAGATCGTCGAGACATTGGATGACAGCAATACCCAAGAAGAAGACAATGCCACACAAAGAGCACAGAACGACTCCATTGAGAGAGCACAGAAAGACTCCACAAAGAGAGCGACGCAAGCCTCCACGGACAGCTCATTGACAGACTCCAAAATGGAAGCAAACAAACATTCCATTGCGAACGCCATGCATGATCAAAACCACGAAGGTCAACCCACCGTATCTGAGCAACCACAAGCAGACTATGAAAGTCTACCAAGCTCACATAATCAAGAAGAAGACAATGTAAGTTCATCCACTGCATGCGAAAACAGTGACAATGTGATCACACTTGACATAAAGAAGGTGCAGGATCACAGCGAGACTTACAGATCTCAGCTCGTCTGTACAGAAGCACAGAGTAGGGCTACCAAGAGTCCAGAGAGACCATAACAAAATGAAATTGTGAAGATCTTGACTCCAGAAGAGGAGCACCAAGACCCATAAGAGAATGAAATCGTGAAGATTTTCACTCCAGAAGAGGAGCACCAAGACTCACAAGAGAATGAAATCTTGAAGATTTTGACTCCAGAAGAGGAGCACCAAGACCAACAGGAAAATGAAATTGGGAAGATTTTGACTCCAGAAGAGGAGCGCCAACAAAGTAAAGAAGAGGAATCAAATCCACCACAAATGACTGATGTCACCAACATCAATGCAACATCAGACCATTCTCGAGATGAAACACTCAAGGTAACAGATAACACAAAGGACACTCGCACCAATTGCGCAAATTATCCACACGGAACACTCATTGAGCGCAACAAGAAAAACAAAAACCACAAGAAGCACTGCAGAAACAAGAACAACAACAGCAACAACAAAAACTGCAAGCACAACAACAAAAACTACAAGAACAACAACAAAAACAACAAGAACCATAACAAAGACAACAACAAGCATGACAAGAACAATGACGAAAACAACAAAAACAGAAACAACAAGAATGACAATGAAAACAGCAAAGACAGAAACAACAGCAATGAAACAACAACCTGTACAAAATGGTACAACGTTGCACAAGAAGGACAATGCCACAGCACACTGCAAAACAATGATAAGACTACAAACATGCCATGGCATGACAATGAATTGCACAATTTCACATCGGCTCCAGAACAAGCAAGCACACCAGCTTTCAAGGCAGATGACACACTAAATCAATACCACAAGCACAGAAAAAAGTCCATGTCAGTCAACATCAGTGGTTCGACCATTCAAACACCTCGGGATGACTTGTTGGTTACTTAAAAAACAAGAACACGGACAACATTCACAACGGAGTTGCAATATCAATATCACCACTTCAACAACGAAAAAGAAAAAACTCAACGAACAAATTCATCAAGTTTGGACTCATAAATGTTTTTATTAAGATTTATTAAGATACCTCAATATAATGTTTATTAAAATATCCAATATCATCATCACTTGTACAGATACACATATCATAGGTAATCTAACTGTGTTGTACAATTTTCTTTAACACTGTACAGAAAATATGTAAAGAAAAAAGGAGGGATGTGGTGATTGTATATGTGTATAGATGCAATACAACTGAGCTAGCACTAGAGGGAGCATGTGAGAGGTACATATACACACGAACAGGAAGTCAGGACACTTCACAAGAACGGGAGCTGGTAGCAAGACACAGACAGGCAGCTCAAATATAACTTAAAGTTAAGCGCTGAAGAGAAAACGAACTCACAATAAAGCATCTACTTCAACTTCAAGACTACGAATGTTATTAAGACACAAGGAACAACACATTCCCGTTTACAAAATGGACACTTTGCAAAGATTGCAGGGAAAATGGACAGTGCTGAGAAAACAAGCAGGTTCAGAGCTCCCAGACAAGACCAAAACTGTAGGCCCATTAGCATACTAATGGCCCATCTCCGGGAACAAAAGAGTAACATTTGAGTAACCGATACTAAGGCAGACACCCCGGCGCCAGAGGAGACCGAAACAAAGCAGGCCAATGGCCACCTAGGACACACTCAGCCATCAGGGCACTCACCCTTTTATTGGATGAAATCAATAGGAATGATCAAGAAACGGCCCAATTGATTGGGGCCAAGTTCAAGGCCCGCCCAAAAGAGCACGAAGCCCCTTTGGGTATAAGAAGGAGCCCCCAAGAGAGAATCGCCCTCTTGGACTTGGCTCTCACCGAGGAGAGACCCGTCCACCAGCTGCACCAGAAGCAAGTAAGTCCAAGGTCAACGCTTGCTACCAGACGCACGACCTTAGCTGTTTCCCCTCTACCACTTCGACCCCAGCAGCTTCAGAACCAAACAACTGCCATTGTTCCTCTGACTGAGTGGGCGCCCGAAGCTAAGTATAGGCTTTAGCAGTAGTGATAGTTTAGTCTGTAGCGTTTCGTGCATGAGTAGATATTAACTGTGTGTGTAAATAAATAATCATCTTTAAGAGTGTCTTTAAGACAGAAGTTGATAAATTCTTGATTTCTCGAGGAATTAAGGGCTATGGAGAGAGAGTGGGTAAATGGAGTTGAAATCAGCCATGATTGAATGGTGGAGTGGACTCGATGGGCCGAATGGCCTTACTTCCGCTCCTATGTCTTATGGTCTTATGGACTTTGAACTAACTAACTGGTGTACCGAGTCTTTGATCAGTATTCGGTTTTGAACCTTGTGGCGGTATCGAAAGATACCTGGCGACTAGAGCAAAGGTAATTAGAATTAAGGAAGACGACCATATTGACTGCCATATTCAGAGCCAACCAAAGAGAGCAACATTTACTGGCGACCTCTGACGGGACTCGACCTAAAAGTGGCCTTGTCACTCTGAGAGAACCCAAATTTGAATTGGAATCCAATTGGAAACAGAAAAACCACAAGTGTGAGAACAATACTGATCAAACCTCCGAGATTCAGAAGTGTGTTAATGCATGAGTACTAACAGGGATATAAGGCAACTTGAGAGATTTTGTTGCGTAAAACTGTCGGGGGTTTCGTAGGCCGGAAAATAGCGTAAGCTGTACCCGTGTTTACATCACCACTTTATCACCCCCTGTTCCAAATTCAGTAGAGAACCCAGAGATAGAGAGAAAATAGCAATGAAGGCAATGGAACGCCTAATGAACCCCCAAGAATTCGAGGTCGCAGCGACCAGTAGAGTAGGACAGTGTCCCATATGGGAAGAAGAGATCAGAAAATATCTCAAAGGGAAAGGATGGCCCCTTTAGAGTGAATTCTGCGCCAATGACGAAACAGGTCCGGGGGGTATAGGACATACTTGGTGGGAGAACCTGTCAGAGATTCACAAGAAGAGCTTGGGGAAAGCTCGCAAGCCGATGGCAATCGTGTCCTGCTTGGCACAATTGCAAGGCACAGAGGGGGTCATTAGGATGCTCCGTAGAGAGACTGAGGAGAGAGACAGAAATAGTGAGGGAGATGTGAGCAAATTTGAGAAGGAGAATAAGGAGTTAAGAGAACAGTTAGCAGCGTGGGACAGAGAGGTGGATGATGCCAAGTGGGCACACCAGTCTTGTGTCGCCCATTTGAGTAGTTTTCAGACCCAGTACGATAAGGCCTACCAGGACACGCAACGCGCGCGCGGTCTTGGTAAGACAAGAAACCGAGCAACAGGTAGAGCAATTGCAGAAACAGTGCAATGATTTAAAAGCAGCCCTACGAGCACTCCACACTTCCACGACAGAACAAAGGCAGAGCTCTGTAGATCACGCAAAGTGCCGGAAGCAAATTGCAGAATTGCAATCTCTGCTTTCTGTCCAGAATGGGTTTCAAAGTACGTTTGGACCCCAGTTAGACCAGGAAAACGGCCCCGATTGGCAGGAGTTAAATGAAACTGCCCACAGATACGTGCATGGGACATGTACGCAAGAAAAACCCCAGAAAAGGAAAGCACCCCAACCCCCGACTGAACAGGCAGAACACACCCCCATGAACCCTGTAACTACACACCGCAGGGCTGCAGCAGAAGGAAACGCAGATTTCCTATATACAACCCCGTTAACCATGACCCAATTACAGGACGCGTGTGGAAAAATTACACCGTTCCTTCCCACATCAGACCCGCACCAGTTTTTCGCTAGAGTTCAACAGCAGGCGACCATGTACGGCCTGGACGAAAAGGAGCAAGTGAAGCTCACCATTTTAAGCCTCGACCTTTCAGTCGTGGCAGCCCTTCCCGACCCACAGAATGTAGGAGGAGGCACACTCCAAGAAATGCACACAGCTATCCTGGATGTGATCGGCTATACAGAGGAGACCCTGTAAAAGGCCTAAACAAGTGTAGGCAAAAGAAAACAGAGCACCCCACAGCGTTTGCTGGATGCTTGTGGATACATTTCACAGCAGTATTTGGAGAGTTAACCCGTGCCTTTTGTCCACGGATAATATGGCCAAATGGACTCGAATCCTAGTCTCTCGTGCAACAGAGGCAGGACAGAGAGCTTGCGCAAATTACGACCCCTCAGACGAGGCCCACAACGAGAAATGGGTTTTGAAAAGATTGTCCCGCACTTGGGAACAATACGTCCAAGGCAAAACCGCATTTGCAAAACCAGAGGAAGAGCAGGCAGACATGCATCCAGTTAGGACGCACCAGAATCCCGCATGGGCAAATGAGGGCAGGAACAGCCAACCCCAGCCTAAATCCCAGGAATGCTAAAATTGTGGACAATTAGGAGACTATGCACGAGAGTGCAACGCTCCCCAAAAGCAGCAGAGAAACCAACAGACAGGCACCTTAAATAAGAATAGGACAAAGCCAATCCATAGTGTTAGCACCCTTTCAGAGAACGCAGACATGAACGGCACTGACTGACGGTGTTCGGGCTCCCCAACTTGGGTCTGTGACACCCTTTGGGACAGGTCCGGTAGACCGGTAGTTGCAGGCAAAGTCCGGGGACACCCCGTAGAATTTCTTTGGGACACAGGAGGGTTCCGCACCACACTCAATTCCTCCATGATATTCCAGCAAGACACGTGGCCCACAACAGACACCATCACACTCAGCGGCTTTACAGGTCATTTACAACAAGGACACATCACAGCCCCTGTAGCGATACAAATAGGGAACATTACGACTAAACACCCCGTTGTTTTGGTCGATCTACCCCAGACAGCTGAACACATCCTAGGAATCGACTTTATGAGCTCCCACAACCTCTCATTTGATCCGGTAAATAAATGTGTATGGAGAATGGCAAAGGCAGCACGAGCTCCCGCCACGCTCACAGTTGGAGACTATGCAAACGGAATCAGCGCAGTAGGAGACTTCTGGTTCGACCCTCGAGCCATTAGTCAGGACAAACAGGTTAGGGAAGTCCTACAGCAACACAAAGCAGCATTTGCACAGCACAAGCACGACGGTGGCAAGATAGCTAGCTTAGTGAATATTACAGGTCCCGACCCCAGACCCCAGAAGCAGTACGGATTTCCCCAAGAAGCAGAGGGAGAGATCTCCAAAGTAATAGAGTCTGCTTGATCAAGGCGTCCTCCGATCAGTAGCCTCCACAAATAACGCACCAATTTGGCCCGACAGGAAACCCGATGGATCATGGTGACTGACCATTGATTACATGGAACTGAACAAAGTAACCCCAGTAGCAGCCCCCACCATAGCCACGAGTCCCGAGACCATGCTCAAACAGGGACTCCAGTCAAAATATTTTCCAGTTTTGGACATTAGCAACGGCTTTTGGTCCATTCCATTGGCTAAAGCGTGCCTGTACAAATTCGCCTTTACATTCCATGGGCAACAGTACACGTGGACGTGCCTTCCACAAGGCTTCCACAACTCCCCCTCCATTTTCCACCGACAGCTGGCAAATGGACTAGCAAACTTTTCTCGACCCGATTGTCTGGTCCAGTATGTAGATGACTTGCTACTACAGACAGACACAAAGGGAGAGCACATTTCGCTTCTCGCCGAACTCCTAGGACTCCTAAAACAGATTGGATGTAAAGTCAACCCCAAGAATGCCCAGATTTTGCAGGAAAAAGTGATTTATTTGGGTACAGTAATCACTCATGGTAAACGCGAGATCGAGCAAAAGAGAATTGACTCGATCATCAAATTTCCCCTTCCCCGTAATGTCTCAGCCCTCCGGTCATTTCTAGGACTGGTTGGCTACTGCAGAAACCACATTGACGGTTTCACCACAAAAACAGCGCCCCTACCCGACCTTCTCAAGGAACAGGCACCTTGGGAATGGCTTCCACAGCACATGGATGCCGTGGATGCTTTGAAAAGAGCCCTCAGCACAGCCCCCGCTTTACAGGTCCCAGGTGCACTTTCCCCGTACGCAATCGAAATAGCAAGCACCGACCGAACCCTTTCGGCCGTGCTCCTCCAGGAACGCCATGACCGATTAGGCCCCGTGGCATACGCCTCACGCGTGTTAGATCCTGTTGAGCAAGGATTTTCTGCCTGCCCCATCACCATTCTCACTGAACACACCCCAACACAGCTATTATTAGACGGTCGACTTAAAGATGGCACAGTCAGCCAAATCCCGTTGGACCCTTCTTTTACAGGGACAGGCCATTACAGTTAAAAGACCCACACTTTCCTAGCCGACAATTTGCAATATGCAGGTACCCCACATGAGTGTGAGATCATCACCACAAACCATAATTCAGGCCCATTTATACCCAAGTCAGCTCCCGGGAAAGCAGGTAATACACCCCAGAGACCCTAGCCCGCAGACACATGCGCACCCCTGAAAATTTATATGGATGGCTCCTCCAGTTTTGAATGGAAAGAGAATCACCGGTTGTGGCATTTCTGTAGAGGACGTGCAGGCACGCGCCCTTGAAGAGATTTCATTAAAGTTGCCAGGACATCTAGGCTCGCAGGCAGCAGAATTGGCAGCCATAGCTTACACTGTTGATCACCCCGACTCGTTTCCGACCCCAGCGGACATATATTCGGACAGTTTATATGTCTGTAACAGTTTAACGGAATTCCTACCCCTGTTGGAAACTAGAGGATTTGTTTCCGCAGACGGAAAACCCCTACCCTCAGCCCCATTACTCCGGCATGTCCTAGAGACAGCTAAAGATAGGAAATATAGTTTCATTAAGGTTCACAGTCATCACCGTTCTTCCCCCCCCTGGTAACGTTAAAGCAGACACCCTAGCGAAGGCAGGTTCCAGACATGGTTACTTTTGGAACCCCCCCGAGAGCACCCCAGTACACACGGTTCAGGTCTCACAGACCAACATTCAGGATCTAGCGAAAGCCCAAAAGGAAGATGAAAAGCTCAGGGAAGTTTTAAAAGGAACCTTCCCAGCCCCGTACGACAAGTTTAAAAACGCAATAACCACACATGACGGTGTGATTTTGAAAGTCGGCATTTATGTAGTTCCCAGCCAGGACATGACCAGATTATTTGTCAGTTCCATGACAATCATGGACACCAAGGCATTGAACCCACCCTAACCCACCTCAGACCTCTCTGCTGGTGGCCTGATTTAAAAGCCGATGTAACCCATTACATTGAAAATTGCTTGATCTGTGCCCAGAACAATCCGGACAGATATGCAAGAAAGGCTCAGCTTAGTCACACCCGCCCCGTTAATGGCCCCTGGACGAATTTGCAGATAGATTACATAGGACCCCTACCCCCCTGCAGAAATGTTTTTAAGTATGTGTTGGTGGTCATCGACACCTTCACAAAATGGGTGGAAGCTTTTCCATCCAGAACGAATACGGCCAAAACAACAGCTAAAATCCTAACACAGCACATCTTTACAAGATGGGGCCTCCCATGCAGTATAGAGTCCGATCAAGGCTCCCATTTTACAGGTCGAGTAATGAAGAACGTCCTCACAATTTTCGGAATTAGGCAGAAGTTTCACATAGCGTACCAGCCCCAGTCAAGCGGCATTGTTGAGAGGATGAATAGAACTCTAAAAGCCACTCTCAGGAAAATGGTACAACAGAACAACAGCACCTGGGATTCAGTTCTCCCATTTGCTTTAATGTTCCTATGAAACACGGTATCCACGTCGACAGGATACACCCCCCACAGCCTCATGACCTGACGCCCCATGAAAGGGACAAAGTATTCATTAGGACTGGATTTGGCCAGCCCCCTGTCACCGCCCTCACGCATGAAAATGCTGTACAACAGCTTATTGAGAATATAAAGGCAGCTCAGCTCGCAGCAGCTGAGAGACTTGGGACCAGGAGGAAACAAAGCAAAGCTTGGTTCGATAAAACGGTACACGCCACCGAGTTTGTAGTAGGGCAACAAGTGATGCTTTTCCTATACAACCCCAGTTCATTCCTTTCCCCCAAATTTTCCGGACGGTACTCCATTTCAGACAAAGTCAGCCCCTCGGTATACAAGATCACATATCCCAACGGCAAGTCTGCGTGGTTTCACATAAACCAGCTAAAGGCTTATGGCTCGTAGAACAACCATACACACCACATCTTTCTCGCAGCAGCAGACGAGCACGCCCCGCTCACAGATGACGCATTCCTACCCTCCCCCAGCCAGTCCAGCCCGTCCTCAGACACATCTTCACCCCAGAGGCACGACTCCGCCGCTCCCTTCCTTCAACCAGCAGCGTCAGCGACAGTGATAGCGACAGCAATGACGACAGCCACAGCACACCACGTTATGATCACACCCCTGCACCAGGCCCCACTCCCAGCAAATCTGAGTATGATTCCAGTGACCCCTTCAAAATCACGTACATCAAAGCCCCTGACCCAGACCCACCGCCCGACGATTATGGATTAAAACCTAGCAGCTCCAACCTCGACACACGATTCTGGCACCGCGACAATTCATTCAGGCTCATCCGGAATGATGAGATGGACCCTAATTCGCCCCAAGCAGCTTTAGCAAAACTACTCCAGTCATGAGTATAGCAGCCAGGAGAAGATGATGACATAGAGTCTGACTCCCACCAAACGAATCCCTTTGCGACCCTGTTCGCTACTGAGCAATGAGGTGTCCACATGATGGTAAAAAGGAACCGATGGAGAGATACGGTGTCCTTTCTGATGGAACCTGCACCATGTTTGTCGTATGTTTGTTCGTTTAATGTACATGTTAAATGTTGTTTGTGAATTTAAAAGCTTTCATGGCCCCATGCCACCACTCTTTTAACGCCCACTGGCAGTTAATGGAACAAGTTTGTGGACAGACAACGGTTCAGAGGAACTAGTTCGTCGGCAGACAACCAATCATAGCTACTCTCCTGATTTGAATGTAATCATGAGAGGCAGCCCCCACGACGACCACATATTTGTTCCGTTCTTGCAGATCGCTCAGGCAGTGGAGAAACGGCACTGGTCCCCGCCCTGCCTGAGGACACCCCCCCCCCGGTCTGGTCAGCTATGCTCGGGTAGAGCACAAACGGCACTGGTCACCATCCTACCCGGGGATTCCACCCAATCTTACCCGCCGTGGCCCATACGCACCCCATTTTGGCACTTTTAGCTCGAAACTTTTTTGTTTGTTTCTGCCGACCCTTAGGTTGCTTCCGTATGCTATTTACATCCTCAAACACTAGGATGGTAGATCGCACAGGCGATTTTTTTAAAATGAGGGAGTCACAGATGGTGACCAATTATAATGGGTAATTGGCAACAGAGGGCAGACAGACAGACATACGAGATCTTAAGCAAGATAATAACAGATATTATGCTTGTGTCCATAGAACTCCGGAACCTCAGAAACCCCAGAGGAAGAAAAAGAAGACCAACAAAAGGAAAGATGAAGACAACCTTCATGTTTTTCACCTGGATCTTAGCGGAATCCCTTCAGTTGCGTGCGGACGCTACCCCCTGACACCTACCACACAGGCAGTGAATTATTTCCACCCCTGCCATACACTGTACCCCGAGATAGTTAGCCCCGAGACAGTTACCGACACCCCGACCAGGTGTGACAAGTTTATCACCTGGTATTCACTATCTTACGTTGTGGAAGCACGTTGTGGCGATACTCTGCAGTGTCGTGCAGACACTTAGACTCAGAAAATATCGGAGGAGAGCCTCCCGCAACCGCACTCCGGTATACACATTTAGATCCCCTATCTTCGGACTCCAACCCCTTTAAGTGAATTAAAGTGCATCCCTTTTTATGTGTGTGTTTTGTATGTTTAATAAAGAAATGTAAACCTCTGTGCTTGACTGCCATTTGTACAGTTTAAAATGTTGTAGATTATTTTTGATTGTTTAAGTGAGGATAGTTTATTTAGGATAGTTAGAGGTTCCAGTTTTTAATTTTTTTTTAATGCATGCCTGAATGTCATAGTGCCCCGTAGAGTTTTATAATGATGTATGTATATAAAATAATTTTAGGTAAAAGTTGCAATTCATAGAATAGGGCAGTGAAGAGTCTGTGAAGTGCTTATGGGTGCCCAGCTTGGTCAGAGAACGAAGACGACATGGTAATGTGATCCTTCGCGCTTCGCCTTGAGGATCACAAGGAGGGAGTGTAGCCATCTGGGATGGCCACTTCCCGATTACAAATGGACACTTTGCAAAGATTGCAGGGAAAATGGACAGTGCCGAGAAAACAAGCAGGTTCAGAGCTTGTCTGTATATTGGAGCCGCAGCTCCCAGACAAGACCAAAACTGTAGGCCCATTAGCATACTAATGGTCCATCTCCGGGGACAAAAGAGTAACATTTGAGTAACCTATACTAAGGCAGACACCCCGGCACCAGAGGAGACTGAAACAAAGCAGGCCAATGGCCACCTAGGACACACTCAGCCATCAGGGCACTCACCCTTTTATTGGATGAAATCAATAGGAATGATCAAGAAACGGCCCAATTGATTGGGGCCAAGTTCAAGGCCCGCCCAAAAGAGCACGAAGCCTCTTTGGGTATAAGAAGGAGCCCCCAAGAGAGAATCGCCCTCTTGGACTTGGCTCTCACAGCAGAGAGACCCGTCCACCAGCTGCACCAGAAGCAAGTAAGTCCAAGGTCAACGCTCGCTATCAGACGGACGACCTTAGCTGTTTCCCCTCTACCACTTCGACCCCAGCAGCCTCAGAACCAAACAACTGCCATTGTTCCTCTGACTGAGTGGGCGCCCGAAGCTAAGTATAGGCTTTAGCAGTAGTGATAGTTTAGTCTGTAGCGTTTCGTGCATGAGTAGATATTAACTGTGTGTGTAAATAAATAATCATCTTTAAGAGTGTCTTTAAGACAGAAGTTGATAAATTCTTGATTTCTCGAGGAATTAAGGGCTATGGAGAGAGAGTGGGTAAATGGAGTTGAAATCAGCCATGATTGAATGGTGGAGTGGACTCGATGGGCCGAATAGCCTTACTTCCGCTCCTATGTCTTATGGTCTTATGGACTTTGAACTAACTAACTGGTGTACCGAGTCTTTGCTCAGTATTCGGTTTTGAACCTTGTGACGATATCGAGAGATACCTGGCGACTCCAGAGCAAACGTAATTAGAATTAAGGAAGGCGACCATATTGACCGCCATATTCAGAGCCAACCAAAGAGTGCAACAATTCCAGACTACTATGCAATCACTGCACTATGTTTAGTTAAAATCTCCTTCCCAAAATAATTGTTTGTAATGTACCGTTAACTACCGTTAAGAGGCAGACAATCTCCTGTATCAAGGCTACAATATTTTTTCATTCTTACTGCACTTTCAATGATGGATTTGTTACAAATCACAATATTTTTCATTTCATTTTATTTTAATATTTAGAATAATCAAAACAACTTTTTTTTGTGCACCTGTCTCTTTTTCGGAGGCTGGTTTTCAGCTCTGTGCTGATTCCACATTATTTACCTGGGATTTTCTGCTGATATTTATTGGGTTCAAATAATGCCAGACAACAGTTTTAATCCTGTGACAGCTAGAATGCTACCATTTTTATACGTAGAAAAACTGCTCTCCTGGAAATATCATGCTCTCTGCAGCTGAAACAAATATTTAAAAAGTCAAGAGTTCATGCAAACCAATTTTCTATCTTTGGCAGAGGATATGTCAAAATAAATGGGTGGAAGTTTATACAGTCCAATTTTATTTATAAAATCTTTGCTGAAAGAAACAGCTTTTGTGTATTTTCAACACTGCTCCTACTCAGCAAAGTGCAATGTAGGGAACAGAGGGCCCAATTTCATTTGGAATCCTATCAGTTCCTGGATCCCTCCTGCCAGTTCTGTATTCAATGCTACATCCTTCCACACTGGTTCTACTTAGTCACACTCCACTAAGTACTGCTAAATCCCAGATCTGGAACCACCTGAATTCTTGATCTCCATGCATGTCCTTCAAGACTCTACACTCCAACATTGTCTTTTCTCTAACTCTACCTCACTGAGTTATGCCAGATAACATCTTCCATTAAAGTCAGTCTCAATATTCTTTCCCACAATACTCCAAAGTTCCTCCTTATTCCCCAAATATAGTTGGTATTAGAAATACCAGTTGAAATAATGAGAAATTTTCTTTTTGAACTCTACTTAATACTGATGAAGGAGCACCAACAAAAAATACTGATTTTCTTACCTAAAAATGAGCTTGTAACAATAATAATAAAAGAAACTATATCTATATACTGTACATCTATATACTGGACAGCACGGCGGCACAGTGGTTAGCACTGCTGCCACACAGAGACAGGGATTCGGGTTCAATTCCGGCCTCGAGTGACTGTCTGTGGAGTTTGCACGTTCTCCCAGTGGCTGCGTGGGTTTGCTCCAGTTTCCTCCCACAGTCCAAAGATGTGCAGATTAGGTGGATTGGCTATGCTAAACACCACTTAGTGTCCAGGGGTGTGCAGGTTAGGTTACGGGTATAGGGCGGAGTGGATCAGTGCAAACGCGAAGGACTGAAAACACTGTAGGGATTCAATGATTCTATAAATTATCGATAAAGGAAAAGAGGATCTAGTCACTCAACATGATAATCAAATGTCAATGATTGAGAGGAAGAGCAAAAACATTGCTCCTCCTGGTAATAAATAAAATATGGCTCTTATGTGAAAGACAAGGGGCGAAATTCTCCGGTATCGGCGCGATGTCCGTTGACTGGCGCCCAAAATGGCGCAAATCAGTCGGGCATCGCGCCGCCCCAAAGGTGCGGAATGCTCCGCATCTTGGGGGGCCGAGCACCAACCTTAAGGGGCTAGGCCCACGCCGGACTAATTTCCGCCCCGCCAGCTGGCGGAAAAGGCCTTTGGTGCCCCGCCAGCTGGCGCGGAAATTACGTCTCCGGGCGGCGCATGAGCGGGAGCGTTAGCGGCCGCAGACGGCATGCCCGCGCATGCGCAGTGGAGGGAGTCTCTTCCGCCTCCGCCATGGTGGAGACCGTGGCAAAGGCGGAAGGAAAAGAGTGCCCCCACGGCACAGGCCCGCCCGTGGATCGGTGGGCCCCAATCGCGGGCCAGGCCACCGTGGGGGCATCCCCCGGGGCCAGATCACCCGCGCCCCCCCCCCCAGGACCCCGGAGCCCACCTGCGCCGCCTTGTCCCGCCGGTAAGGTAGGTGGTTTAATCTACGCTGGCGGGACAGGCATTTTAGCAGCGGGACTTCGGCCCATCCGGGCCGGAGAATCGCGGGGGGCCCCGCCAACCGGCGCAGCGCGATTCCCGCCCCCGCCAAATATCCGGTGCCGGAGAATTCGGCAACCGGCGGGGGCGGGATTCACGCCAGCCCCCGGCGATTCTCCGACCCGGCGGGGCGTCGGAGAATCTCGCCCAAGATGCTGTGCGTTTCCGAGGCATCATAGTGGCATCCAATGGAGTATGTCAGCAATAAAATATCAGTAGGGCGCTGCTCACCATGTGATTTTACCAGAACACTGAATCTAACCTGCCTCAACTTTAGTGGAGAGTACGAAATGAAGAAATAATTTTATTTTAATCACTGTGTTCATGTCTATTCCAACTGTTTTATTTCAGATATTAATATCTAAATTTTAATACTTCCAAAGCCCATCCAATCGGAGGAATTTGAAAATAACCTATTTAAATGAATGGAAAATAAATATGTGTGAATTGGATCAATGTGTAACCTGTAGGCATTGGTAAAAACTATGCAGATGTCAACAGCAAATATGCATACGGTAATTCATGAAAGGATGCTCACTGTAAGGTCTCCAGACAACAAACAGGTCTGATTAGGGCATTTTAATGTTAAGTAGGAAGATTGAGTGTTTGTACTGTATTCTTGCACTCCCTGGCTGGTATTTAGAGAGCAATATTAGTAGTGGCCTGGAAAAAGTTTGCACTGGATGTGCTGGTGGAACATAAAACGTGAGGAAATATTAACTAGATTTAAATATTAAAAAGAATAGATGACAGAGAGAATGTAAATTGGTATGTTGTTGAAGTAGGAAATTGCATCTATGTAAACTTGGCATCGTGGCTGAGAAAAAAATAAAACTTAACAGAAGCAGTTAACATTTATATCTTTTAATGTTAGCCCTTGAACTTTGATTCACCAATGTATGGTACAAAGTAGTTTAAATTGTTTGAAGGGAATAATCAGTAATTTTGATTTAAAAATAGATTTACTGACTTTTAAAAATAATCACAGCTATATGTATCTATATGAAGGTATGAGAGGTAAATTGGCTAAGGTACATTGGGAAACTGTTAAAATGTATGACATAGACAGGCAATGACTAAAATTTAAAGAACTGACATATAGTTTACAACAAAAATACATTCCTCACTAGATTTTTGTGTATTAAAGAAAAATGTTCCAAACCTAGCTAACGAAAGTGAACAAAGCAAAAACAAAATAGTGCGAATGCTGGGAATCTGAAATGAAAACAGTAAATGCTGGAAAGACTCAGCAGGTCTGGCAGAAGCTGTGGTGAGAATGGGCAGCACGGCAGCACAGTGGTTAGCACAATTGCTTCACAGCTCCAGGGTCCCAGGTTCGATTCCGGCTTGGGTCACTGTCGTGCGGAATCTGCACATCCTCCCCGTGTGTGCGTGGGTTTCCTCCGGGTGCTCCAGTTTCCTCCCATAGTCCAAAGGTGTGCAGGTTAGGTGGATTGGCCATGATAAATTGCCCTTAGTGTACAAAATTGCCCTTAGTGTTGGGTGGGGTTACTGGGTTGTGTGGGCTTGGATAGGGTGCTCTTTCCAAGAGCCGGTGCAGACTCGATGGGCCGAATGGCCTCCTTGTGCACTGTAACTCTGTGAAATTCTATGAGAAAAAGACTTAACATTTTGAGTCCGTATGATTCTTCTTCAGAACTGAAGAGGGGCAGATAGGGCACAAAGTCATTATTAGCACCTTCTTTAGTTTATGTAATAATCTTTATTAGTGTCACAAGTCAGCTTAAATTACACTGCAATGAAGTTACTGTGAAAATCCCCTAGTCGCCACACTCCAGCGCCTGTTCGGGCACACTGAGGGAGAATTCAGAATGTCCAATTCACCTAACAAGCATATCTTTTGGGACTTGTGGGAGGAAACTGGAGCACCCGGAGGAAACCCACGCAGACACGGGGAGAACATGCTGACTCCACACAGACAGTAACCCAAGCCGGGAATCGAACCCGGGTCCCTGGCGTAAGGTAGGTGGTTTAATCTACGCCGGCGGGACAGGCATTTTAGCAGCGGGACTTCGGCCCATCCGGGCCGGAGAATCGCGGGGGGGCCCCGCCAACCGGCGCGATTCCCACCCCCGCCGAATGTCCGGTGCCGGAGAATTCAGCAACCGGCGGGGGCGGGATTCACGCCAGCCCCCGGCGATTCTTCCCAACCTCCTTTTCCTCCTATCCCCGGAACCTAGCATGCGGCCTTGCCAGTTCGCACAGACCAGCACCAACTTTGATACAGCCCCCAAGTAAAGTGCTGTTGAAATTGTCTCCATATGTTTAGTGTGGAAGCCACCACTGGATTCCCTGAGCACTTCGCCAGAGACAATGTGCTCCCTGTGTGGATGAGGAAAAGGGCTGTAGGGAAGACGAGCTAGCCGACCACTGCATCATGGTACAGGAGGCTATTCAAGCGGGGGACGACAAAAAGACAAGTGGTAGTTTAGGGGATTCTATAATTAGGGGGATTGATAGCATCCTTTCTAAGCAGGATCGAGAGTCCCGCTTGGTATGTTGCCTGCCCGGTGCCAGGGCGAGGGACATCTCTGACCGGCTTGAAAGAATATTGGAGCGGGAGGGGGAGGATCCAGTTGTTTTGGTCCAAGTTAGGGCAAACAATGTAGGCAAGACTAGGAAAGAGGGCCTACCGGGGATTATCAGGAACTAGGATCTAAATTAAAGAATAAGTCCTCAAGGGTTATAATCTCAGGATTAATAATAATAATAATAAGCTTTTATTGTCACAAGTATGAAGTTACTGTGAAAAGCCCACTACAGAGCCGTGCGAATTGGCATAGGAATGTGAAAATTAGGGAAGTAAACGCATGGCTAAAGGAGTGGACGGGAAAGAGGGGTCCATTTCATGGGGCATTGGCATCAGTATTGGAACAGGAGGGATCTGTATGGTTGGGGCTGTCTTCATCTGAACCGATCTGGGACCAGTGTTCTAGCAGAGAGAATAAATAGGGTGATCACAAGGACTTTAAACTAGCGGGCGGAGGATGTGTGAAACTACAGGAAGAATAATGGTTCATGAGAAGCAAAGCAGCAGCTTAACTACAGGGCAAATTACCAAAACAGTTAAAGGGAATGTCATGGGAGTGTCATTTAAGAAATGTTTTTGTCTTATCACATGGCTTCAGTGATGTCATTGTGTGGGTGGAGCTGGGCTGTGGCTCTGGGAGTTGGTTTTTACTTTCGCATTTGAGTTGGAAGGTGGACTGTGGCTGAGTTTTACTTTCGCTTTGAGTTTGAATTGCTTTGTTCTGCACAGGTTGAAAAATAAGTGTTTCTCTATCTGCATTTTAAAAGCTGTTTCCACATTACTTGACAACTTAAAATAAATAATTGCTTTCTGGAAGGAATTCAAATCTGTTGTTTTGGAAAGGAAACAAGAGCATCCATACAGGTCCTGAGTGCTATGTGCTGGGCCACACCTTAGAAAAGGGGTTTCTGGTTTATGGGATCTTGTTATTAAATTGGAACAGTTAAAGGTGGAAATTTATTAAGGGTGATACATAGATCACTGTAGCTGTGTGGGGAATTTATGTTTGTAGTTGATAAAAATGCTTACTTTGTGTGTTTATAAAATTGTTAACTAAATTCGTAGAATAAAGCTTGTTTTTGATTAAAAGAGCTTAAGACCTCTGTTGAATAACACCTGAAAGGCAGGCCTTTGTGCTCATCGTAACCAAAATCAATAAACAGTTGTAAGGCAGGTGAACTCCATGATATATTTTGGAGTTTTCTAAACCCTGGCCCATAACAGGAAGAAGAACTCTGAAGATGTTATTCACGGAGGTGTTAAGATCCAAAAACAAGGTAAAAAAACTGGCATAAGTACTTGAATGCTTGTAGTATTTGAAACAAGGTAAATGAGTTGATGGCACAAATCATCATGAATGAGTATGATTTAGTGGCCATTACAGGGACATGGTTGCATGCTGGTTATGACTGGGAGTTAAATATCCAGGCTTATCAGACTTTCGGAAGGACAGACAGGAAGGTAAGGGAGGTGGTAGCATTGATATTTAAGGATGACATCAGGGCGGTAGTGAGAGATGATATAGGGCGCAATCTTCCAGAAAAATGTCCAAGTGTTGTAGCGACCTGGAATTGCCGCAAGTTTCCTGGCGCCCAGCCCAGCGAAACCGGCAACGCAATTCGACATTAATTGGTCCACTTAAGGAGGCCTCACGGGTTTCTCACTGCAAATAACGCCTCACCAGCAACTCCCCCCCCCCCACGCTAACGTCAAGCAGCACCTGAACTGCACTTGCTCGGCCAACCCATCACAATTATGGCGCCGAGACCAGCCCCAAGAGTTGAGAATGCTAACCTGGGGAGGCTCCTGGACGTGGTGTAGATCAGGAGGGATGTCCTGTTCCCCTGAGGGTCCTGGAGGGGGAGCCACAAGGAAGCCAGTGCTGCCTGAGGTGAGGCGGCGGTAGCCGTTCATTCCAACAGTATGACAAAGAGAATTGGCCACCAGGGGCATCGAGGGTCATGGGACGAGGTAAGCAGCTGGCTGCCTCCACCTCAGGTGTGCAACCTGGGAAAACACCAAGATGTAGTGGTAGAGCTAGGAGGGCCAGGCACATTGAGGATCACTGAGGGCACGGGGTAGGGGGCTGGAAGGAGCGGCACTATCGAGAATGGGGTATTATACAGCACATTAATTAACTTTTTGCACAACCATTATGATGCCTGTCACTTTCTTCTGCAATGCGGGCTGACCCCCGGACCCTTTGCCCATCTCTCCACGCAACCCCCCCCCCCCCCCCCCCCCCCACCTCCCCGTGGTGCTCACCCAGCCTCCAGGCCTGGATATGTCCCTGGAACTGTGTCCCATCCACTGAGTGTTCGGATGTTGGCTGCTCCGTGTGTAGTGTTGCATCCCGTAGTGTTCAGGCACAGTGTCCAGGCATCAAGGTGTGATTGGAATGCTAGGCAATAACTCCCACATGCTACATGGCCCGCCCACCGACGGGAATCCACTTGGCTTATGTCAAGTGCTCACTTATTTACGATTGCCAATTCCCTGTTAGCGATAGCCTTCAGCCACACAGTCAGAGTCCTCAGCAGTCGGTGGGGGTTATGGGTAACAAGTGGGGCAGACAGGCAGGGACAAGGGATGCCCCCTGAATGGAGTTGGGATCCAGGGGTTGGCATGCTGGTGCTGTGAGTGATGCCCCCCCCCCCAGTTGCACCCCCAGCACTTCCCCCACCCTCCCATGGTGGCCCACCCCTGCGAGGGTCCCTTACCCCCCGCCAAGCACTGGGGTGGCTAGCCCAGCACCCCCAGGCTCTTTGGCTGTGAGAAAAGATTGCTACTCACCTCTGCGGCTCCCCATGGAAGTCCTTCCGCCAGGTTCACATTTTCCAAAAGGAGTACTAATCGGCGCCAGCATGAGCACTTGCTGGGGAAGCCAATGAATGACGGGTGGCCGTTGGATATGGGGCTGCTCTCGTGGATTGTATGGAAATGGGGCTTAAGTGGTGATAATTGGTTTCTCGCTAGCTACGGCAAGATTCCGATTTCATCTGGGAAATGAAAAATGAAAAAATGAAATGAAAATCGCTTATTGTCACAAGTAGGCTTCAAATGAAGTTACTGTGAAAAGCCCCAAGTCGCCACGTTCCAGCGCCTGTTCGGGGAGGCTGGTACAGGAATTGAACCCTGCTGCTGGCCTGCCTTGTTCTGCTTTAAAAGCCAGCTATTTAGCCCTGTGCCAAACCAGCCCCAGGAGAGCGGGCCGGTTGCATCGCAAATGGTTTGGCGCCCAGCGCAGATCTCGTTTTTGACTTCTCCTGTTTTGGGTGGCATGGTAGCACAGTGGTTAGCACTGTTGCTTCACAGTGCCAGAGACCCAAGTTCAATTCCTGGCTTGGGACACTGTCTGAGCGGAGTCTGCATGGGTTTCCTCCGGATGCTCTGGTTTCCTCCCACAAGTCCCAAAACACGTGCTTGTTCGGTGAATTGGACATTCTAAATTTTCCCTCTGTGTACCCGAACAGGCGCCGGAGGGCGCGGCGACTAGATTTTCACAGTAACTTCATTGCAGTGTTAATGTAAGCCTACCTGTGACACTAATAAAGATTATTTTTATTTTTATTATTATATTCACTGGCCTTGTTACGCTTGAGCGCGAGTGTCACGAGGCCGGACGATCACGCCCATAGGTTTTATGGAGAAAAAGGTTGAATCCATTTGGGTGGAAATTAGAAATAGTAAGGAAAAAAGGTTGTTGATAGGTATAGTCTATAGGCCACCAAATAATATCACGGTCGGGCAATAAACAAATATCTGACGCATTGTCATGGGGGATTTTAATCTACATGTTGATTGGTCAAACCAGGTCGGTCAAGGCAGCCTTGAGAAGTTCATAGAATGTATCCACGAGTTTCCTCGAACAGTATGAACCTATGAGGGTGCAAGCTATCCTAGATCTGGTCCTGTGTAATGAGACAGGAATAATTAACGATCTCATAGTTAGGGTTCCGCTCGGAAGGAGCGATTATAGTATGGTTGAATTTAAAATACAGTTGGAGGATGAAAAGGTAAAATCCAATACCAGTGTCTTGTGCTTAAATAAGGAGATTACAAGGTTATGAGAGAGAAGTTGCCTAAAGTAGACTGGAAGCAAAGACTTTGTGGTGGGACAGTCGAGGAACAGTGGAGGACTTTTAAAACAATTTTTCAGTGCTTAGCAAAAAGTGAAAAGGAAGAACTGTAGGAAAAGGGCTAATCAGCCATGGATATCTAAGGAAATAAAGCAGGAATTAAATTGAAAGAAAATGCATACAAAGTGGCAAAGATTAGTGAGAAACTAGATGATTGGGAAATCTTTAAAGGACAAAAGCCACTAAAATGCTATAAAGAAAAGTAACATAGATTATGAAAGTAAACTAGATCACAAAATAAAAACCAGAGAGCAAAAGTTTCTGCAAATATATAAAATTTAAAAGATTGGCTAAGGTAAACATTAGTCCTTTAGAGGATGAGAAGGGGGATTTAATAATGGGAAATGAGGAAATGGCCGAGACATTGAACAGGTATTGTGTGTCGGTTTTCACAGTGGAAGACACAAATAACATGCAAATAATTGATGGCAAGGAGGCTATGGCAGGTGAGAACCTAGAAACAATCATTATCACTAAGGAGGTAGTGTTGGCCAAGCTAATGGGGCTAAATATAGACAGGTTTCCTGGCACTAATTAATGCATTCCAGGGTACCAAAAGAGGTGCCGGGGGAACTAGCAAATGCTATTTCTCGTTGCAATTTACCAAAATTCACTGGACTCTGGGGCTTTTCCGGGCAGATTTGAAAAAAGCAAATGTGTCGCCACTGTTTAAAAAAGGAGTGGGTAACTATAGGGCAGTTAGCTTAAATTCTGTAGTGGGGAAAATGCTTGAATCTATCATCAAGGAAGAAACAGCAAGACATCTGGAGAGAAATTGACCTCTTGGACAGATGCAGCATGGGTTCATGAAAGGTAGGTCATGTTCAACTAATTTATTGGAATTCTTTGAGGACATTACGAGGGCGGTGGACAACAGTATTCCAGAAGGGATGCGACAAGGTGCCGCACAAAAGGCTGTTGCATAAGGTAAAGGTGCATGGCGTTACGGGTAATATATTAACATGGAGAGGATTGGTTAACCAACAGAAAGCAAAGAGTGGGGATAAATGGGTGTTTTTCTAGTTGGCGATTAGTGGTGTGCCTCTGAGATCAGTTTTGGGACCGCAATTGTTTACAATTTACATAGGTGATTTGGAGTTGGGGACCAAGTGTAATGTGTCAAAGTTTGCAGATGACACTAAAATAAGTGGTAAAGTGTGTAGAGGCCACTGAAAGTCTGCAGAGGGATATAGATAGTTTAAGTTAGTGGGCAAGGGTCTGGCAGATGGAGTACAATGTTGGTAAATCTGAGCCATCCCTATTGATAGGTATAACTGCAAAATGGACTATTATTCAAATGGTAAAAATTTGCAGCATGTTGTGTGTGTATAGGGACCTGGGTCCCTATTGTGCATGAATTGCAAAAAGTTGGTTTTCAGGTACTGCAGGTAAGTAGGAAGGCAAATGGAATTCTGTCCTTCATTGTAAGAGGAATGGAGTTTAAAAACATGTTGCAGCTGGATTGGGTGCTGGTGATGCCATAACTGGAGTACTTACAGTTTTGGTCTCCTTATTTGAGAAAGGATAATAGAATCATAGAATTTACAGAATTTGCAGAAGGAGGCCATTCAGCCCATTTGAGTCTGCACAGGCTCCTTGAAAAGAGCACCCACACCTCCATCCTATCCCTGTAACCCCACCTAAGGGCAATTTAGCATGGCCAATCCACCTAACCTGCCCATCTTGGACTGTGGAAGGAAACCGGAGGAAACCTTCGCAGACACGGGAGAACATGCAGACTCCGCACAGACAGTGGCCCAAGCCAGGAATCAAACCTGGGACCCTGGAGCTGTGAAGCAGCCATGCTAGCTACTGTGTTACCGTGCCGCCCAGATGTGTTACCGTACCAGATGTCCTGGCACTGGAGAGGGTCGGGGTTACATGTTGAGAGGATTGGCTTATGAGGAGAGACTGACTAGACTGGGACTATACTCATTGGAATTTAGAAGAATGAGGGGGATCTTATAGAAACATATAAAATTATGAAGGGAGGTTTTTTCCACTGGCGGGTGAAACTAGAACCAGGGGGCATAGCCTCAAAATAAGGGGGAGCAGATTTAGACGGAGTTGAGGAGGAACTTCTTCACCCAAAGGGTTGTAAACTGTGGAATTGCCTGCCGAATGAAACGGTTGAGGCTACTTTGTTGAATGTTTTTAAGGCAAAGATAGACAGTAAAGGATTTAAGGGTTATGGTGAGCGGGTGGGTAAGTGGAGCGGAGTCCACAAAAAGATCAGCCATGATCTTGTTGAATGGCAGAGCAGGCTCGAGGGGGCAGATGGCCTACTCCTGCTCCCAGTTCTCATGTTCTAATGAAAAAGGTAGCGAAGCTGCCACCAACGTCCTTCACCCCGACCCCTACACAAACCTGACTCTGTCCGCACTCATACAACCTCAAGATCCCCACACCATCAGAGCATCTTCTCAGCGTTCGCCACCTAATAATATATCATCCTTGGCAAATCCAAGCCCCCTGACTGCTGTTTCCTATAAAGTACAGTCCTCAGAATCTTAGTTACTTTTGCCACCTGTAATGAACGTCAAAATCAATCTCTCCCTTCCCTAAAACTGGATTTTGGACAAAAAACAGCAAGCACTGAAATAAAAACAGAACACGCGGCAGGACATTCCTTTTCACTGACTGAATTCTGCCAACTAAGGACAGAGAAAGTCTGTCCGAACTCTGCACGTCCATTTTAACCCTGCTCACCAGGCTCGTAAAATTAAATTTCCGAAGCCAAGCCTAATCCCTAATCCCAGGCCACCTGCACCCCTAAGTATCTAAAATGGGAACCTGTAAGACAAAACGGTAACACCCCAAATTGACCCCTCCCCCTGACTGAGCAAACGGGAAACACTCACGTTTCTCCCAATTCAACTTATACCCTGAAAAACTCCAAATCACTTCAACAGAGCCATGATCGGATCGGATCCACTACGTCCAAATGCAAGAATTTAATAACTTATGTTTCTTCTGCCGCTCTGACAAATTCCACTGAGCAGATTGTCAATGACTCAACCTCCACTCAGTTCGCAATAAAAATGAGTCCAGCATTTTATCTACATTATAGAACATAAATTAGCATAAAATAATGGGCAGTTCAACCACATGGCTGCAGTGTGGAAAAAGATTGACAAGTAGACTGTTACGATTTCATCTCCTGTACCTCACAATTTCCACTGGCTGTAAATCCTCCCTAGAGTTGGAGTATCTACGTGCTTGCTGACACGTTAATGGGTTTCACTGGTGGTTGCCACCAGTTTCACCTACCACACATTTGTCCCTTTTCGGCAAATAGTGCCCTGATTTTGCAGTCAGCAGCGAATGAATAATGCTCCTTTCATAATACTTATAATGACCCACATATTTGTGGGCTTTTAGGCAGTACTTTATGGCCACTGGGCAACTAAAACAGCACCACTCTGTGACATGTGTGAATATGGCTAACAATATCTCGTCTTGTCAACCAAACAAATTAAATAATCCATATTGCTAAAAGAGAGAGTTGAATTTTGACGGTGACAGACAGTGTAGTAGGTGGAGAGGGATTTTTGTCAGGAAACCCAGACGGTAGCGTTGGTTTGCCAGGTTCCTGCCTCGAAGTTTGCCAGATTGATGAGTTTGGCTTCTGTGGTAATCACCACTGATGATATAGGTACTTTACGGTAAGGCCCCTGTACTACAGGTACGGGGGTAGATCCTTGCCTGCTGGCTCCGCCCAGTAGGCGGAGTATAAATATGTGTGCTTCCAGTACAGCAGCTATTTCATCAGCTGCTGCAGGAGGCCACACATCGCAGTGTAATAAAGCCTCGATTACATCCTACTCTCGTCTGTGTGTAATTGATCGTGCATCAATTTATTACACTGAGTTTTTCAGAAGATGGACCTCCGCATCAAGCCGGATCGCCTGCAGCTGCATCCGCAAGCAGACAACACCAAAAAGGACTTTGAACATTGGCTAGCCTGTTTTGAAGCGTACACCGGGTCTGTGCCAGACGAAATTCCAGAAGCTCCAGATCCTTTACACGCGGCTGAGCTCCAACGTCTTTCCACTTGTCCAGGACACACTGACCTAAGCAGAGGCCATGGCGCTACTGAAGGAAAACTACGCTCAGCGGACTAACACACTCTACGCCAGGCACCTCCTCTCCACGCGGCATCAACTTCCCGGTGAGTCGGTGGAAGATTTCTGGCGCACCCTGCTCCCCCTAGTTAGAGACTGTGACTGTCAGGCCGTTTCGGCCACGGAACACTCGAATTTGCTAATGAGAAATGCATTTGTTACGGGCATAGGGTCTGACTACATCCGCCAGCGCCTCGACCTCACGGCGACCAAAAAACTAGCGCTTTCACTTACGGTCGCATCACGCAACATTCAGGCCTATGCCCCTGACCGCGCAGCCCACCCTCCGTGCCTTGTGGACTCCGCAGACGGCGGCCCCATCAGCGACCGCCCTCAGCCAACCCCACGCCTGTGCCGCGCGGCAGCCAACCAACGCCGGGAGCCCAAATGCTACTTCTGTGGGCAGTAAAAACACCCCCGACAGCACTGCCCGGCGCGGAGCGCCCTCTGCAAGGCCTGTGGCAGCCTGTGGCAAGAAGGGACATTTCGGTGCAGTGTGCCAGGCCCGCTCAATTGCCGCTATTGTCCCGGCACCCCCCACGTGCAGCCAGTGGGCGCCGCCATCTTCCCCTCCTAGGACCATGTGTGGCCAGTGGACACCGCCATCTTGCTCGACTCGCAACACGTGCGGCCCGTGGGCACCGCCATCTTGTTCCTCCCAGGACCAACGGGCGCCACCATCTTGCTGTCTCCACGACATGTGCGGCCCGTGGGCGGCGCCATCTTACCCGACTCAGGACCCATGCCCGTCGGGCACCTCACCGGGCGCTCATTGCCTGCAACCCCCTACGATGAGCCGCGTCTCACCTCGGTCACGATTGACCAGTCTCGACCACACAACCTCCCGACTGCTTCAACAAAAGTGAAGGTCAATGGGCACGAGATCTCCTGCCTGCTGGACTCCGGGAACACTGAGAGCTTCATTCACCCCGATACGGTAAGGCGCTGCTCCCTCACGGTACACCCCGCTAACCAGAGAATCTCCCTGGCTCCGGGTCCCACTCCGTGGCGATCCGGGGGTATTGCATCGCCACTCTCACTGTCCAGGGCGTGGAGTTCAGCGGCTTCCGCCTCTACGTCCTCCCCAACGTCTGCGCTGCCTCGCTACTCGGCCTGGACTTCCAGAGCCTAACCCTGAAATTCGCTGGGCCCCTACCACCCCTTACTGTGTGCGGCCTCGCAACCCTTAAGGTCGGCCCACCTTTCCTTTTTGCAAACCTAACCCCGGATTGAAAACCCGTCACCATCAGGAGCAGACGGTACAGCGCCCAGGACAGGACCTTTATCAGGTCTGAAGTCCAGCGGTTGGTTCGGGAAGGCATCATCGAGGCCAGCAACAGCCCCTGGTGAGCCCAAGTGGTAGTGGTCAAAACTGGGGAGAAAAACAAGAGGGTCGTTGACTACAGTCAGACCATCAATCGGTACACGCAGCTCGATGCGTACCTCCTCCCACGCATATCTGATATGGTCAATCAGATTGCACAGTACCGGGTCTTCTCGACAGTCGACCTGAAATCTGCCTACCACCAGCTCCCCATCTGCAAGGCGGACCACCCATACACTGCGTTCGAGGCAGACGGCCGCCTTTGCCATTTTCTTAGGGTTCCCTTTGGCGTCACCAACGGAGTCTCGGTCTTCCAATGGGCGATGGACCGAATGGTTGACCGGTACGGGCTGCGGGCCACTTTCCCGTACCTGGACAATGTCACCATCTGCAACCACGATCAGCAGGACCATGACGCCAACCTTGCCACATTTCTCCATACCGCCACTCTCCTCAACCTCACGTATAACAAGGAAGTGCGTGTTCAGTATGAACCGCTTAGCCATCCTTGGCTATGTGGTCCAGAACGGAGTTCTGGGGCCTGACCCTGATCGCATGCGCCCCCTCATGGAACTCCCCCCTCCCCCACTGCCCCAAGGCCCTCAAACGTTGCCTGGGGCTCTTTTCGTATTACGCCCAGTGGGTCCCAAACTATGCGGACAAGGCCTGCCCACTCATTCAATCCACTGTTTTTCCTCTGACGGCCAAGGCTCACCAGGCCTTTAAACGTATCAAGGCCGACATCGCCAAGGCCACAATGCATGCGGTCGACGAGACGCTCCCCTTCCAAGTCGAGTACGATGCATCAGACTTCGCTCTGGCCGCCACCCTCAACCGGGCAGGCAGGCCCGTGACATTCTTTTCCCGCACCCTCCATGCCTCCGAAATTCGGCACTCCACCGTCGAAAAAGAGGCCCAAGCCATCGTTGAAGCTGTGCGGCATTGGAGGCATTACCTGGCCGGCATGAGATTCACTCTCCTCACTGACCAATGGTCGGTTGCCTTCATGTTTAATAACACACAGCAGGGAAAGATCAAAAACGATAAAATCTTGAGGGAGGATCGAGCTCTCCACCTACAATTACGAGATTTTGTATCACCCCGGTAAGCTCAACGAGCCCCCCGCCGCCCTATTCCAAGGTACATGTGCCAGCGCACAAGTGGACCGACTCCTGACCCTGCACGACAACCTCTGTCACCCAGGGGTCACACGTATTTACCATTTCATCAAGGCCCACAACCTGCCCTACTCCATCGAGGAAGTCAGGTCGATCACCAGAGACAGCCAGGTCTGTGCGGAGTGTAAACCGCACTTCTACCAGCCAGACTGTGCGCGCCTGGTGAAGGCCTCCCGCCCCTTTGAACGCCTCAGTGTGGACTTCAAAGGTCCCCTCCCCTCCACCGACCGCAACACGTACTTTTTCAGTGTGGTCGATGAATATTCCCGATTCCCCTCTGCCGTCCCACGCCCCGACATGACGTCTGCCACAGTCATCAAAGCCCTCAACACCATCTTCGCTCTGTTCGGCTTCCCCGCCTAAGTCCACAGCGACCGAGGATCCTCATTCATGAGCGATGAGCTGCGCCAGTACCTGCTCAACAGGGGCATTGCCTCGAGCAGGATGACCAGCTACAACCCCAGGGGAAACGGGCAGGTGGAGAGGGAGAATGGGACGGTCTGGAGGGCCATCCAGCTGGCCCTAGTCCAGAAATCTCCCAGCCTCTCGCTGGCAGGAGGTCCTCCCTGACGCACTTCACTCCATTTGGTCGCTCCTGTGCACCGCGACTAATGAAACCCCCCATGAACGTCTCATTGCCTTCCCTAGGAAGTCCACCTCCGGGGTTTCACTCCCGACATGGCCGGCCGCTCCATGACCCGTTCTCCTCCGTAGACACGTTCGACTCCACAAGGCGGACCCGTAGGTTAAGAGGGTACAGCTACTTCACGCTAACCCGCAGTACGCCTACGTAGCGTATCCCGACAGCCACCAAGACAGTCTCCCTCAGGGACCTGGCACCAGCTGGCTCCACACACACACCCCCCTCCAACCCGACACCACCCCCCCCTTCCCCCACCCCCCCCCGCGCACCCCACTTCAGGCCCCGCTCCGGGACAATCCGTCCTCCCCTTGCTCACACCCGGGGCTGAAGAGGATTTCGACACGCTCCCGGAGTCATTGAAAACCAAGCCGCCACCGGAGTCGCCACCAGCACTGTGGCGCTCTCAACGATAGATCAAGGCAACGGACCGCCTGAATTTGTAATATTATCTGTACTTCTAAAACACAACTTTCTGTATATAGTTCTCCACCACCCCCGCCAGACTCATTTTTTAACAGGGGGCGAATGTGGTAGTCACCACTGACGTATATATAGGTGCTTTACGGTAAGGCCCCTGTACTACAGGTACGGGGGTAGATCCCTGCCTGCTGGCTCCGCCCAGTAGGCGGAGTATAAATATGTGTGCTCCCAGTACCACAGCCATTTCGTCAGCTGCTGTGGAGGCCACACATCTCAGTGTAATAAAGCCTCGATTACATCCTACTCTCGTCTTTGTGTAATTGACCGTGCATCAGCTTCCAGTTGAGAGTGGGGGGGGGGGGGGGGGGGGGGGCGGCAGTATTTTGGAGCACGCATATTCCCAGGTACGTTTGCCTGCTCCTGATAGTGGGAACAAGGAATCAGGCTCCAGACCCAAGGGTTGATGGTGGCGGGGGTTCCATGGTTATGTGGAGCGGGGGATTAGTTGAGGTCAGAGGGAGCAAGAAACAGCGTCTCACTAAAGCTGTTACTTGTCAGGTTTCGGAGCGAGAGACAGCGTCTCGCTAAAGCTGTTAGTTGTCAGGTTTCCCATGGCTTTAGAAACCCGGCTGGCCACAGTTAAACCGTCAAAGCAGGTTAAATCAGAAGCTGCCAGCCCCATTAAATTATTTAGTTGGACAAGCCACCTCCTGGGAAGGAAGATGGTAGACTGACAGCCCCGTGTTAAGCTCAAAAGTGGATGGGTTGGAGACAGGTTGAAGCTGCATTGGAGATTTTTTCATCAAGTTTTTAACATCTCATCTGACCCCAACCCATCTGTTCTTGGGAGATTTAGCCCTCAGATTCTAAAGCAGGAAGCAGTAGAGCATTTAATTCAAATGCAAAATAGTCTATAGAAAGCAAAAGAAACACAGGAAACAAAGGTGGGATTGAGAAAGAGAGAGAGAGAGGGATAAAAGAGACAAAGAAAAAGGAAAACGTTTTAAAAATTTAATCTTTCCAAATCTCAAATAATAATTAAGATCTGAAGGATTGGTCCTCTAAAACTTGCAATGGTTTATTTTCAATGCCAGAGATGTTACTTACACTTGAATGGCCAAGACCGAATGTTTTCTAGCATGTAAACAGCAGTAGGAATCTATTGGTTAAGTACAACTGATAGTCTCACTTATTCTTCCCACAAAATCCTAGCCAATTTAGGGCAAGCACAACCGTGATAATATCACATCACAGAGTATTTACAATTAAATATATGAAAAATGTGGAAATAATTCTCACTTTTTAATTCATACAATAATTCGACAATAATGAAACAAATAGCTGCAACTTTCCAAATGCAAACAGTTGTTTCTTATATCAGAGAGAAATGCCACTATAAAACAGTAAACACAACCATGTAAAAAAGGTAAAACACATAGTAAGTAGGATACTTTATTATAACACCAAAGTCTGAATTGAGACATTTCGATCCATTGCCATGTCTTACGGTTATAATGTACATTCTATTGTATTGACAGTATTTGTATTCTTTTAACACTCAAAACAAAAATTAATAAATATAATCAGGAAACAAAGTCAATACTGTTGTAAAGGTGTATATAGGTAGGTACTACACTCTGTATACTTCCACATGACAGGATTAGGTTATTTGGGTATATTGTAAGCAGCCAGATTCTATGAACCATCAATACAAAAGGCTCAATATTCAAATGAATAGTTGCCAAAAATTTGATCATTTTCATGCCAGAATGTTGTATATAGTAATGTGTGACAGGGATATAGATAGTTATGACTATTTAGTCACTTCCTATCTCACAATACAATCACAAAATTTTCTGGAATGCAAAGCTCATTATAGAATTGTAAAGGAAGAGTGGTTGAGACCAGGGTATCAATCTGAAATCCTACATATTATATTTTGAAAAGTTTTAATGTCACGTCCCTTTGTTACAAGCAAGAATCATGTCTCTAGTTAGAAACCAGCGTTTCTGGCAAATAGAGCATGCATACTATGGCAGGGACAGCATTGCCAGTGCTCAATTCTGACATGGCAGGTGTGAAGCCAGCATAGCTGCCAGGATAGCTTCCAACTTACATTTCTAAATAAATACATGGAAAGTATTTATTTAAACTAAGAAAATAAATTTGCTTCCCCTATTTCTCCCTCCAAGCTTCTAAACTATAAAAGTCTCTGGAATCCTTGGCTAGCTGATCGCTATAAGAAGCATGACTCACTCAATTGAGGAGAGAGATTTTTAGGGCTGTTATTCAAACAATCTTCCAGCTGACAGTTGAACCACAAGTGGTACAGTACCAGCAATACAACTTTAATAGAAAGTTTATTAACGTAAGTTAATCAAAAATAAATCAATTGATATATTCTGCTGCAATATTCAGAACAGCTGGTAATTGTATGCAAATAGTAGTATTATTCTAAGGAACCAGAAAGTACAGAGTTTTCAAGAGTAAAATCATACCAAACATTTGCTACATTTTCATTCATATTCTTCGGTAGATGCAAGGTGGCTGGGAGGTCAAGAAAATTAGCCTGTAATGCCAGAATATGAGGGGCTAAAGTGAATGGTACATCACTGAGGAGCTCTGTAGTAACAGGAAAGCTTTCTTTTGTTTGCTTCATCTGCTGAGCAGTCCATGTTTTATCTGTTTGCACTGTTGTTTCTCCCTAAGAGAAAGAAAAATAATTACATATTTGTGATAAAGCCCACAATTTCATTTTATTCATTTTTTGAGGATGTGGGCATGGTTGGCTGGACCAGCATTTATTGCCCATCCCTAATTGCCCACAAGATCCGCTGCAGTCCATGTGGTGTCCTACACCCACAATGCTGCTAGCGAGTACCAGGATGTTGACCCAGTGTCAGTGAAGGAATGGCAATGGGAACCTGCAGGTTGTGGAATTCCCAGCTATCCGGTGCCAAAGTCCTTCTTGGAAGTTGTGGATTTGAAGGTGCTGCTGAAGGAACCTTGATGAATTACTGCAATGCATCTTGTAGATGATATGCATTGCTGCCACTTTGTATCAGCCGTGGAGGGGGTGAATGCTTAAGGTGGTGATTGGGGTGCGAATCAAGCAGATTGCTTTGTCCTGGGTGGTGTCCATTGTTGGAGCTACACTCATCCAGGAAATTTGTTCTTAAACATTCATATATAAAGACCAAATATGAATGACAAATAGACAGGCAAACCTAAGGTATGGCCAAAATTAATCCACAGTTCACCAAATCACTTTTATAGCTATACATGTACTATGAACTAAATTTTATGAGATAGCTCTCCTTTGGAGAGCCTTGCTCAATAAAAGGCAGATTGGACAAAGTTCTTCAAAGAAAGAAGTATTCAATTTGTGACCCTTCCAATATTCTGGTTAATAATTTAATGAATGGAAAATCAGGAGAGCTGCAAATCAGCCATGCTGACCTTTACACCCAATTGTCCAATCGACCTTGCTTTCGAATGCGGCTACATGTAATGGGCATAAACTCAAACATTTACCCTATATTTTCTGACTGCAACAATTTTCAGAAATGGAAAAAAATATATAAGTGAGGTATGCAAAGATTCCTGCCCATTTGGCTTTAGGGCTACTATACAGGAATCATAAGAGAATAATATTGAAGTTAATTTATGGAGGTTTTCTAAAAGTTTAAGAAGCGTGTGTATGTCTTTATTAAAAACTGAGCACATTGGTAATGGCTATGATATTAATCATTACATGTTTGCTCTTGATCAATACCATCACCCTTGGAGATGCTGGAAATATGAAATGAAAGCTACAAGTAAGATGGGTAGCATCAATGCAATGAAAATTAGATGTGGGCAAAGGCTCGGGAGAGGGAAAAAGGAAGTTCAATACATTAGCTATCTGTGTATTCCATTATCTAAAAAAAAGAAATCAAAGCCCAGAGACATGCAAATGTGCTTGAAATCATACATGCTTGTACAATACTAGGAAACTTCATATATTGGAAGATAATCATCTAGACTTAACCTCGTTGAACCATGGGAAAGCTGATACGTTCTTCTCCCCATGATTAAATAATTACCTTTCCTGGTAAGGAGAGCGCAGTGCTTAATAGGATGTAGATGGCAGATTGCTAACGGTGACCAGGCGTTTTTCTTTTTCTTTGTCTCACCTTATAGATTGTGCTGGCAGCCATCTTGGTTGGTCCTTGGTTCAGGAACTTGGAAGAGGGAGGGGATAATCCCTCATGGTGGAAATGGCTGACTTGAGAGGGAGGCGGGGATGAGAGATCCCCGATCAGACTAGTCACATAGAATGTCAAGAGGTTTGGGGGGCCCGGTGAAGTGTTCGATGATTTTCCCTCATCTGAAGAATTTTAGGGCCGATGTGGTGCTTCTGCAGGAGGCCCACCTGTTGGTGAGCGATCAGACTAGGCTCCGAAAGGGCTGGGTGAGCCAGGTGTTCCACTTGGGCTTTGATAGCAGGGACCGGGGAGGAGGCAATCTTAATTAACAAAAGGGTCCATTTTCTTGTGGGAAGGATCGTGGCAGATCAGGGAGGGAGCCATGTTATAGTCACTGGGACAGTGGAAGGCAAGTTAGTGGTGTTGGTGAACGTGTATGTCCCAGACTGGGATGATGTAACAGTCATGGCAGTAGTGGCACAGTGGTTAGCACTGCTGCCTTACAGTGCTAGGGACAAGGGTTCAATTCCGACCTTGGGTGATTGTGGAGTTTGCATATTCTCCCCGTGTCTGCGTGGGTTTCCTCCTGGTGCCCCGGTTTCCTCACACAGAGCCCTCCCCATTAGTGGCCACATTTGGATTGTCAGACTCGCCGGAGCTGCAGATGGGTGTGGGGGCCGATGTCTTGGCCTTGGCGATTGCCTGGAGGCAAGTACTGCTGGGCTGGAGGTCTGCATTTCCACCCAGTGCCTTAATATGGCTGGGCGATCTGATGGAGTTCCTATAACTCAAGAAAGTCAAGTACACCCTGAGGGGAGCAATTGAGGGTTTTAACCGAAGGTAGCAGCCGTTGAATGTCTATTTTGAGGAATTGGTCACAGTTATCTGCAATGGGGGGGGGGGGGTTGGGCTGTGTGAGGGATTAATTTATGTTTTGGGGCTTTTATGTGTTATTCTTTCCTGTTTGTATTATATAAAGTGAAAAATTTGAAGAATATATTTTTTAAAACATCTTTGACCCATGGCTAACAAGGAATTAAAGAAGGTATTAGATCAAAGAAAGAGGTTTATAATGTTTCTAAAAAGGTTAGTAAGCCTGAGGATTGGGAAGAGTTTTAGAATTCAGTAAAGACGTATCAAGAAATTGTTTAAGGGGATAGATGAACACGTGAGAATAGACAAGAAAGAGGCACAAACTATAAACATTTCTCTCGGCATCTAAATTGGAAGAGATTAGTGCAGGTAAATGTGGGAGGCAGAAACACGTAAAATTAAATTGAGAATAAGGAAATGATGAAGACATTAAGCATACATTGGGATAGTAAACTATTTTTACGTACAGCTTTATATATATTTGTATAGTTTCCAAACATTGCAAAGATTTTAACTAATTACCTCTGTCACATACCATTCTAAAAAGTACACAGAATTACCAGCATTACAGGTACACTGACAATATCTAATCCACTTAAGTGATTTGCTTCAATACATTTTCTTGGTAGCTCAATTATAGCTTGGTAGCACCCCCCCCCCACACACACACACACATAAACGCACCCTCCTCCCACAAACACACACCCTCCCCCCATACCCCCCCTTCCCCCACACCCTCCCCCCCACCCCCCACACCCTCCGTCCCTCCCCCCCACACCCCCCCCCCCCACACACACACACTCACACACACACACCCACACACACACACCCCCACACACACACACCCCCCCCCACACACACACCACCCCCACACACACACCACCCCACCCCCACCCCACACACCCTACGCCCCCACCCCACCCACCCCCCCCCCACACACCCCACCCCCCCCACCACCACCCCACCCCCCCCCCCACACCACACCCCTCCCCCCACACACACACCCTCCCCCCCCACCACCCCCCCCCACACACCCTCCCCCCACACACACACCCTCCCCCCACACACACCCTCCCCCCACACACACACCCTCCCCCCCCACACCACCTCCCCCCACACACACACCTCCCCCCCCCACACACACCCTCCCCCCCCCACACACACCCTCCCCCCCACACACACCCTCCCCCCCACACACACACCCTCCCCACACACACCCCCCACACACACACACACCCCCCCACACACACACCCTCCCCCCCACACACCCACACCCCCCCACACACACACACCCCCTCCCACACACACACACACCCTCCCACACACAACCCACACCCCACCACACACACCCTCTACCACACACACACCTCTACCACACACACCCCCTCCCCCCACACACACCCCCCCCACACACACCCACACCCTCCCCACACACACCCTCTCCCCCACACCCCTCCCCCCCCCCCCACACACCCCCACCATCCCCCCACACCCACTCCCCCACCCCTCCCCCCCCACACACACACACCCCCACCTCCACATACACACACAAACCCTCCACCCACACACCCCCCACCCCCCCCCCACACACACCCTCCCCCCACACACACACCCCTCCCCCCACACACACACCCCTCCCCCCACACACACACCCCTCCCCCCCCACACACACACCCTCCCCCCACACACACACCCTCCCCCCCACACACACACCCTCCCCCCCCCCCACACACCCTCCCCCCCCACACACACCCTCCCCCCCCACACACACCCTCCCCCCCCCACACACACCCTCCCCCCCCACACACACCCTCCCCCCCCCACACACACCCTCCCCCCCCACACACACCCTCCCCCCCCAACACACCCCTCCCCCCCCCACACACACCCTCCCCCCCCACACACACCCTCCCCCCCCACACACACCCTCCCCCCCACACACACCCTCCCCCCCCACACACACCCTCCCCCCCCACACACACCCTCCCCCCCCCACACACACCCTCCCCCCCCCACACACACCCTCCCCCCCACACACACCCTCCCCCCCACACACACCCTCCCCCCCACACACACCCTCCCCCCCACACACACCCTCCCCCCCACACACACCCTACCCCCACACACACCCTCCCCCCCACACACACACCCTCCCCCCCACCACACACCCTCCCCCCCACACACACACCCTCCCCCCCACACACACACCCTCCCCCCCACACACACACCCTCCCCCCCACACACACACCCTCCCCCCACACACACACCCTCCCCCCCCACACACACACCCTCCCCCCCACACACACACCCTCCCCCCCACACACACACCCTCCCTCCCCACACACACACACCCTCCCTCCCCACACACACACACCCTCCCTCCCCACACACACACCCTCCCCCCACACACACACACACCCTCCCCCACACACACACCCTCCCCCCCACACACACCCTCCCCCCACACACACCCTCCCCCCCACACACACCCTCCCCCACACACACACCCTCCCCCACACACACACACCCTCCCCCACACACACACACCCTCCCCCCACACACACCCTCCCACACACACACACACACCCTCCCACACACACACACACACCCTCCCACACACACACACACCCTCCCACACACACACACCCCCTCCCACACACACACACACCCTCCCACACACACACCCTCTCCCACACACACACCCTCTACCACACACACCCTCCCCCACACACACCCACACCTTCCCACACACACCCTCTCCCCCACACCCTCCCCCCCACACACACCCACACCTTCCCACACACACCCTCTCCCCCACACCCTCCCCCCCACACAAACACACACCCACAGCCTCACACATACACACACATACCCTTCCACACACACTCACCCCCCTCCCCCCACACACACACACCTCCCCCCACACACACACCCTCCCCCCACACACACACCCTCCCCCCCACACACACCCTCCCCCCCACACACACACCCTCCCCCCCACACACACACCCTCCCCCCACACACACACCCTCCCCCCCCACACACACACCCTCCCCCCACACACACACCCTCCCCCCCCACACACACCCTCCCCCCCACACACACCCTCCCCCCCACACACACCCTCCCCCCTACACACACCCTATCCCCCACACACACACCCACAGCCTCACACATACACACACATACCGTCCCACACACTCCCCCCCCTCCCCCCACACACGCACCCTCTCCCCCACACACGCACCCTCCCCCCCCCACACACACACCCTCCCCCCCACACACACACCCTCTCCCCCACACACACACCCTCTCCCCCACACACACACCCTCTCCCCCACACACACACACCCTCTCCCCCACACACACACACCCTCCCCTACACACACACACACCCTCCCCTACACACACACACCCTCCCCTACACACACACACCCTCCCCCAAACACACACCCTCTCCCAAACACACCCTCCCACACACACCCTCCCCCCCCCCCCTCCCCCCCCACACACACACCCACAGCCTCACACATACACACACATACCCTCCCACACACACTCCCCCCCCCCTCCCCCCACACACACACTCCCCCCACACACACCCTCCCCCCCACACTCACGCCCTCCACCCCACACTCACGCCCTCCACCCCACACTCACGCCCTCCACCCCACTCACACGCCCTCCACCCCACACTCACACGCCCTCCACCTCACACACACACGCCCTCCCCCCCCCACACACACACACGCCCTCCCCCCCACACACACACGCCCCCCCCCACACACACACGCCCTCCCCCCCACACACACACGCCCTCCCCCCCACACACACACGCCCTCCCCCCCACACACACACGCCCTCCCCCCCACACACACACGCCCTCCCCCCACACACACACTCCCTCCCCCCCACACACACACGCCCTCCCCCTCCACACACACACGCCCTCCCCCCTCCACACACACACACCCTCCCCCACACACACACACCCTCCCCCACACACACACACACCCCGATTTACTTGCAAGTCCACCCAATGCGCCGCATGGTCCGTAACTACAATTGCCGAATACTCCGAACCGACCACCCCCCTATCCAACAGAAAATAGTCGATTCGGGAGTACACCCTGTGCACATTGGAGAAAAACGAGAATTCAGAGAATCAAAGAATATACAGTGCAGAAGGAGGCCATTCGGCCCATCGAGTCTGCAGCTGCCCTCAAAAGGAGCACTCTACCTAAGCCCACAGCTCCACCCTACCCCACCTAACCTTTATTTTGGACACCAAGGACAATTTAGCATAGTCAATCCACCTAACCTGCACATCTTTGGACTGTGGGAGGAAACTGGTACACCCGGAGGAAACCCACGCAGACACGGGGAGAACGTGCAGATTCCACACAGACACGTGACCCAAGCCGGGAATCGAACCTGGGACCCTGGAGCTGTGAAGCAACTGTGCTAACCATTGTGCTACCCTGCTGCCCAATTCCTTCTCCCTCGGCCTATCAAACCATCACGGGTCCACCGCCCATTGTAGCCAAGTGGATGGCCACTTACAACCAGGAACAGAGAAACCCGCAAAGCATGGCGGGTAAAATGGACAGAGCAAGATTCAGGCAGGCTCAGAGCCTGAAATGTATATTTGCAAGTGAGGAATCCAGACGGTATCGAAACTCTGACCAATTAGCATTATTTCCCCTCGAGAACAAATATGGCCAAGGCCACCGCAAAGATCCTGTAGCACCATCGATCACACACGAGGCGAGACGTAAAGAACTTCAATCGAGGCTTTATTGAGCAGACTTGTTCAGACTCGTTCCCCAGCAGCTCACTCACAGAATGCAGCTGCGGGGATTACCCAGGTTCTTATATCCCTCCTATCTGGGTGGAGCCCAGTAGGTGGAGGATCCAATCGGGATCCAGCATCTGTCCTCCAATAGCTGCTCGGCATTCCTGGTGTACCGTGTTACCCCTAATACATACCACCACATTCTCTCCTTGTTAAAAAAGAACCCGGCGGGGTGGTGGGTGGTATGGTGGTAGGGGTTTACAGGGTCGGTAGCTTAACCATTAAACTATATACAATCATGCCGCTTTTACTGGGCCACCAAATTATTCACATTTTACCCGATTTGCAGCGGTAACTATTTACAACAATGCCGCTTTGCTGGGCCACTGAATTATATACATCTTAAGTCGATTCGATGAGTTGAGATGGTGCTCTGGTCGCCCTTTCCGATCGTCTCAGTCCGGGTGGTGGTGGTGCTGGCTCGGGTCCGTTCGACTCTGGGAGCATCGCGCTGTCCCCTTCTGTTTCCTTACTCCTGGACGGGCCTGGGAGGAGGACCGATCCCCCCGGGAAGGGGGTGGCGGTGGGTGCACCGGTGGGAGTGAGGGCGAGGTGATTTGTGTTGGGGGGGGGGGGTGGGAGCTCCGGCGGGCGCCAGGTCCCGCAGAGAGACCGTGTCCTGTCAGCCGTCTGGGTACGCCACGTAGGCGTACTGCGGGTTTGCGTGGAGTAGATGTACCTTTTCCACCAGCGGGTCTGCTTTGTGCGCCCGCACATGTTTCCGGAGCAGGATGGGTCCCGGGGCCGCCAGCCAGGTCGGCAGCGACGTTCCGGAGGAGGACTTCCTGGGGAAGACAAGGAGGCGCTCGTGAAGCGTTTGGTTAGTGGTGGTACACAGCAGGGACCGGATAGAATGAAGTGCATCCGGGAGGACTTCCTGCCAGCGGGAAGTTGGGAGACTCCTAGACCGTAGGGCCAGTAGGACGGTCTTCCAGACCTTTCCGTTCTCCCTCTCTACCTGCCCATTCCCCCGGGGGTTGTAGCTGGTCGTCCTGCTCGAGGCTATGCCCTTGCTGAGCAGGAATTGATGCAGCTCGTCACTCATGAAGGAGGACCCCCTGTCGCTATGGATGTAGGCGGGGAAACCGAACAGGGTAAAAATGGTGCCGAGGGCTTTAATGATCGTGGCTGCGGTCATGTCGGGGCAGGGGATGGCGAAGGGGAAGCGGGAGTATTCGTCAACGACGTTAAGAAAGTACGTGTTGCGATCGGTGGAGGGGAGGGGGCCTTTGAAATCCAAACTGAGGTGTTCAAAGGGATGGGAAGCCTTTATCAGGTGCGCTCTACCTGGCCTGAAAAAATGCGGTTTGCATTCTGCGCAGATTTGGCAGTTCCTGGCGACTGTTCGGACGTCCTCGACGGAGTAAGGGAGGTTGCGAGCCTTTATGAAGTGGTAGAAACCAGTGACCCCCGGGTGGCAGAGGTCCTCGTGGAGGGCTTGGAGACGGTCCACTTGTGCGTTGGCACAAGTGCCGCGAGATAGGGCATCGGACGGCTCGTTCAGCTTTCCGCGACGGTACAAGATCTCGTAGTTGTAGGTGGAGAGTTCGATCCTCCACCGCAAGATCTTGTCGTTCTTTATCTTGCCCCGCTGCGCATTATCGAACATGAAGGCTACCGACCGTTGGTCAGTGAGGAGAGTGAATCTCCTGCCGGCCAGGTAATGCATCCAATGTCGCACAGCTTCTACTATGGCTTGGGCCTCCTTTTCTACTGAGGAGTGGCGAATTTCTGAAGCGTGTAGGGTCCGGGAGAAAAAGACCACGGGTCGGCCTGCTTGGTTGAGCGTGGCCGCCAGAGCGACGTCGGACGCGTCGCTCTCGACTTGGAAGGGGAGGGACTCGCCGATGGCGCGCATCGTGGCCTTTGCGATATCCGCTTGATGCGGCTGAAGGCCTGGCGGGCCTCTGCCGACAGGGGAAAAGTAGTGGACTGGATTAGTGGGCGGGCCTTGTCTGCGTACTGGGGGACCCACTGGGCGTAATAAGAAAAGAAGCCCAGGCAGCGTTTCAGGGCTTTGGTACAGTGGGGGAGAGGGAACTCCATGAGGGGGCGCATGCGTTCGGGGTCGGGGCCTATCACTCCATTACGCACTACGTAGCCCAGGATGGCTAGACGGTCGGTGCTAAACACGCATTTTTCCTCGTTGTAGGCGAGGTTGAGGGCGTTAGCAGTCTGGAGGAATTTGCGGAGGTTGGCGTCGTGGTCCTGCTGGTCGTGGCTGCAGATGGTGACGTTGTCGAGGTACGGGAACGTGGCCCGTAAACCATGCTGGTCGACCATTCGGTCCATCTCTCGTTGGAAGACCGAGACTCCGTTCGTGACGCCAAATGGAACCCTTAAGAAGTGGTATAGCCGCCCGTCTGCTTCGAAGGCAGTGTACTTGCGGTCACCCGGGCAAATGGGGAGCTGGTGGTAGGCGGACTTAAGGTCCACGGTGGAGAAGACCTTGTACTGTGCAATCCGATTGACCATGTCGGATATGCGGGGAAGAGGGTACGCATCTAGCTGCGTGTACCTGTTGATGGTCTGACTGTAGTCTACGACCATCCTTTGCTTCTCCCCCGTCTTCACTACTACCACCTGGGCTCTCCAGGGACTATTGCTGGCCTGGATTATGCCTTCCTTCAGCAGCCGCTGTACTTCGGACCTGATAAACGTCCGGTCCTGGGTGCTGTACCGTCTGCTCCTAGTGGCGACGGGTTTGCAATCCGGGGTGAGGTTCGCAAACAGGGAGGGCGGTTCGACCTTGAGTGTCGCAAGGCCGCAGATAGTCAGTGGGGGTATAGGGCCGCCAAATTTGAATGTTAAGCTCTGGAGGTTGCATTGGAAGTCCAACCCCAGGAGGGTGGGAGCGCAGAGGTGGGGAAGGACGTACAGCAGGTAATTTTTGAACTCTCTCCCCTGCACCGTTAGGTTTGCGATGCAGAACCCTTTGATTTCAACGGAGTGGGACCCCGCCGCCAGGAAGATTTTTTGGGTGCTTGGCCGAATTACAAGGGAACAGCGTCTTACCGTCTCCGGGTGAATAAAACTCTCCGTGCTCCCCGAGTCGATCAAACACGGCGTTTCGTGGCCGTTCACCAGCACCTTTGTCATTGTCGTCTGGAGCGTCCGGGGCCGCGACTGGTCGAGGGTCACCGATGCCAAACGTGGTTGATGTATCAGACCGTTGTCTTCAGGCAGTGTGGAGCCGGCCACACCGGGGTCCTTGCCTGTCAGCCAAGATGGCGGCGTCCATGGATCGCACGCGGTTGGGGGTGGACAAGATGGCCGCTCCCATGAGTCGCACGCGGTTGGGGGTGGACAAGATGGCCGCTCCCATGAGTCGCACGCGGCCGGGGGTGGACAAAATGGCCGCTCCCATGGATCGCACGCGGCCTGTGGGTAGGAAGATGGCGGCGCCCGTCCCCCCCTCGTGGTGTCCGGGGTCCAAAATGGCGGCGCCTGTTGGCCGCCCGTGGGTCGCTGGGAGAGTTGAGCCCGTGGTCCCATTTGTTCCCCGATAGCGGCGACCCCACGGGACTGGCACACCGCTGTGTAATGCCCCTTTTTGCAGGTGGCCTAGCGGGCCGGGCAGCGCTGGCGGGGGTGTTTTGACTGCCCGCAAAAGTAGCAGCGGGGGCCCCCCGGGTGGTCTGGGATTCTGGCTGCGCACGCTTGCGGAGGGGTTGGGGTTGCCGGGGGGTCGGTCGCATCGGGGGTCCACGGAGCCCAAGTGGCTGCAGCGCAGTCGGGTGCATAGGCGCGGGCTTGCGGAGGGGTTGGGGTTGCCGGGGGGTCGGTCGCGGCGGGGGTCCACGGAGCCCAAGGGGCTGCAGCGCGGTCGGGGGCATAGGCGCGGGCGTTTTGGGAGGCCACGTCGAGGGAGGCTGCGAGGGCCCGTACCTCTGTGAGTCCAAGAGAGTCTTTCTCTAAAAGTCTCTGCCGAATTTGCGACGATGCCAAACCTCCTACGTAAGCGTCTCTGATCAGGAGGTCCGTATGTTCGTTCGCCGTAACCGCTGGGCAGTTGCAGTTTCGTCCCAGTATCGTTAGAGCGTTGAAGAAATCGTCTAGCGATTCCCCGGGGATTTGTTGTCTCGTCGCGAGCTGGTAGCGTGCGTAGACCTGGTTGAAGGGCTTAATGTAGATCTCCTTCAGCAAGTTGATCGCCTCTGGGAATTCTTCCGCGCCCTCGATGAGTGAGTAGATTTCGGGACTCACCCTGGAATGCAGGACCTGCATCTTCTGGTCTTCTGTTGGTCTGCCGGGGGCTGTTCGGAGGTATCCCTCAAAACACACCAGCCAGTGTTTAAACGCGGATGTTGCGTTTGCTGCGTGGGGGCTGATTCGCAGGCACTCCGGGGTGATACGGAGCTCCATATTCCTTTTTTAAGTCTGCTCAATAAATTGTAGCACCATCGATCACACACGAGGCGAGACGTAAGGAACTTCAATCGAGGCTTTATTGAGCAGACTTGTTCAGACTCGTTCCCCAGCAGCTCACTCACAGAATGCAGCTGCGGGGATTACCCAGGTTCTTATATCCCTCCTATCTGGGTGGAGGATCCAATCGGGATCCAGCATCTGTCCTCCAAGCTGCTCGGCATTCCTGGTGTACCGTATTACCCCTAATACATACCACCACAGATCCTAACCGAGCAAATTTTCACCAGATGGGGACTCCCCCACAGTACTGAGTCGGACCAAGGTTCGCACTTCACAGGCAGGGTCATGAAAAATGTCACGACAATTTTTGGGATAAAGCAAAAGTTCCACATTGCCTATCATCCGCAGTCCAGCGGCATTGTGAAACGCATGAATCGTACACTAAAAGCCACACTTTGAAAAATGGTGCAGCAACACAACACAACATGGGACACAGTGCTCCCATTCGCACTGATGTTTATTAGAAACACGGTGTCGAGTTTGACAGGTTACACCCCCATACCCTCATGACCGGACGACCCATGAAGGGTACAGAGTATTTATTTGGACTTGATTTGGCCAGCCCCGCAGTCACTGCCCTGACCCATGAGAAAGCAGTCCAGCACATGTTAGAAAATATTAAAGCAGCACAGCTCGCTGCAGCTGTTCGACTAGGTGCTAAACGCAAGCAGAGTATGGCCTGCTTTGATAAGACAGTACACCTGACGGAGTATACAATCGGGCAGCAAGTCATGATCTCCTTATACAACCCCAGCTCATTCACCCCCCCCCCCACCCTAAATTTGCAGGACCCTATTCAATTTCGGACAAAGTAAGCCCCATAGTTTATAAAATCACATATCCGAATGGAAAGTCAGGATGGTTCCATGTAAATCAGCTTACGGTTTATGGAACGCAGTGCAGCTACTCGCACCACCTCTCATTGGCAATTGCAGACAACGGAGACCCGCCCACTGACAACCCAATCCCGCCCTCCCCCAGCAGCAGCAGCACGTCCACAGACACAACCTTGACCCCGCCCCCAGGATCAAATTTCACCCTAACGCTTGATTCAGCTGCTAGCGACACCAACAGCACAACTGACGCCCCTGAGAGACCCGAACAATGGACACACAGACCCAGCCTCAGTCACTACAGCCCCAGAGACACCGACCATGATATGTTCAACCCCTTCGAGACGATTTATTTGCCCTCACCGGAACCTGACCCACCACCCGACGATAGCGACTCCACCCTTGCCCCGACCACCCTCCGAAACATGAAACATTGGCACCGCGATAATTCCTGTTGTCTGACACAGAATGACGAAATGGCCCCACATCGGCACACGCCACATTCGCACTCAAACTCCAGGCACGAGTTTGGCATCCGGGAGATGGTGATGACTCCGAATCTGACTCCCACCATGGTAACCCCTTTGAGACCCTTTTTCGAATGGAACCTTGACGTGTCCAGATGATGAGAGACAGGAACCGATTGAGATTTACGGTGTCCTACACTCTGATGGAACCTGCCCACTTTTCTTCTTTAGTTTGTTTTTAAATGTTGTACGCTCTCTCTTGTACGATTTTGTGTCAGCCTCACAAATAATTTCTTGATACAGTAATGACTACTCTTTTGACGCCACATGGCAGTTAAGGAAACACGTTTGTTGGAGCCCATATACCCTCAAATTCTTACTGCTCTTGGAAGATCACTCAGGCAGTGGAGTAACGGCAGTGGTCCCCACCCTGCCTGAGGACCCCCTATACATTTGGTCAGCCAAGCTAGAGTAGTGGAGTAACGGCACTGGTCACCGCCCTACCCGGGGATTCCACCCATTCTTGCCCTGACGCGGATCATACGCACCCCATTCAGAGAATTGTTTTCAAAACTCTTTTGCTGTTCTTTTCACATCTGTGGTTTAAAGAATGCACTTTTGCCACAACTTTTGCCCCTTTCCGGCGACCCTTCGGTTGCTATCCCCCCACCTGCTATTTACATGTTCGAATCACTTGGTTGAAAAACGAGTTTGCCGAGGATGGAGAAATTGTCCGCCCACTCAGCCCATCAGACACAGGCTGTGAGAGTGCTCGCACTGTGACAGAATTTTTTTTTCCAGATGTCTCGTCTCCAAAATGTTTGATTTTTTTTTAAAATGAGGGAGTCACATATGGTGACGATTCTAAATGGGAAATTGACGTTAAGGAGAAACAGACAGACAAACGAGATATTAAGCAACAAGGTAATAACAGATATTATGCTTGTACCCCCAGGAAGATACGGAGATATCTGAAGACAGACAGACAAGATGAAGACGAACCTGATGAGCTGCATCATGATCGTTGTTCAAACAATACAGTTGCGCGCGTTACCCACCTCTATCTCCCTCACCACACAGGCCCCGAACACGACTACCCAACACAACACCCCCACCACACCACACATTGGCTGTAGACACAGCCACTGATACCACCACATGGTGTGAGAATCTCATTAAATGGTACTCCCTTTATACACAGTAGAAGCCTTACTGGTGATAGCTATATTGTGCAGTGTCTTCCAGACAATCAGATTTCGGAAATGGAGAAGGAGAGCCTCCCGCCCTCCGGTATACACACTTAGAGCCCCTTTCCTCGGACTCCAGCAAACCCCACACTCTTTCTGAACCCTTCCTCCCTAACAAATTCTGCGGTTGTTCTTTCTTTAATAAAGTTACTTCTTTGTACATAGACATTTGATAAGTAGGAATGTGATGCTGCTATTGGTTATATTTTTTATATTGTAAGATAAGTTCTTTGATTGTTAAATAGCAGCATGAGTGTAGTCTAGTTAGAGGTTCCCCTTTTTGTGTAAGGAGACTGAAATATAGGTTTGAATATTAAATGCCCCCGTAGGAATTTTTTGAATGTGTGTTGCGTTAGGGAAATTTAGGTAAATATTTTGACCCATAGGACAGAGTAGGGTAGAACCTGTCCTTGATTGAGGGTACCCGGCATGTCAGAGAACAGGAGAAGATCCAGTAGTGTGATCCTTCACGCTTCACGTTGAGGATCAAGAGGACGGAGTGTAGCCATCTGGGATGGCCACTTACAACCAGGAACAGAGAAACTCGCAAAGCATGGCGGGTAAAATGGACAGAGCAAGATTCAGGCAGGCTCAGAGCCTGAAATGTATATTTGCAAGTGAGGAATCCAGACGGTATCGAAATTCCGTCCAATTAGCATTTTGATGGACTGATTAGCATTTGATGGCCCATCTCCACCAAGACTACTTGGCGTTTACTTTAGTGATGGAAAGGGATAGGTATATACCGCAGGGCAAGAGTTATATCTGGGGGAAAGGCAATTATGATGCGATGAGGCAAGACTTAGGATACATCGGATGGAGAGGAAAACTGCAGGGGATGGGCACAATGGAAATGTGGAGCTTGTTCAAGGAACAGCTACTGCGTGTCCTTGATAAGTATGTACCTGTCAGGCAGGGAGGAAGTGGTCGAGTGAGGGAACCGTGGTTTACTAAAGCAGTCGAAACACTTGTCAAGAGGAAGAAGGAGACTTATGTAAAGATGAGACATGAAGGTTCAGTTAGGGCGCTCGAGAGTTACAAGTTAGCTAGGAAGGACCTAAAGAGAGAGCTAAGAGGAGCCAGGAGGGGACCTGAGAAGCCTTTGGCAGGTAGGATCAAGGATAACCCTAAAGCTTTCTATAGATATGTCAGGAATAAAAGAATGACTACGGTAAGAGTAGGGCCAGTCAAGGACAGTAGTGGGAAGTTGTGCTTGGAGTCCGAGGAGATAGGAGAGGTGCTAAATGAATATTTTTTGTCAGTATTCACACAGGAAAAAGACAATGCTGTCGAGGAGAATACGGAGATTCAGGCTACTAGACTAGAAGGGCTTGAGGTTCATAAGGAGGAGGTGTTAGCAATTCTGGAAAGTGTGAAAATAGATAAGTCACCTGCGCCGGATGGGATTTATCCTAGGATTCTCTGGGAAGCTAGGGAGGAGATTGCTGAGCCTTTGGCCTTGATCTTTAAGTCATCTTTGTCTACAGGAATAGTGCCAGAAGACTGGAGGATAGCAAATGTTGTCCCCTTGTTCAAGAAGGGGAGTAGAGATAACCCCGGTAACTATAGACCAGTGAGCCATACTTCTGTTGTGGGAAAAATCCTGGAAAGGTTTATAAGAGATAGGATGTATAATCATCTGGAAAGGAATAATTTGATTAGAAATAGTCAACACGGTTTTGTGAAGGGTAGGTCGTGCCTCACAAACCTTATAGAGTTCTTTGAGAAGGTGACCAAACAGGTGGATGAGGGTAAAGCAGTTAATGTGGTGTATATGGATTTCAGTAAAGCGTTTGATAAGGTTCCCCATGGTAGGCTACTGCAGAAAATACGGAGGCATGGGATTCAGGGTGATTTAGCAGTTTGGATCAGAGATTGGCTAGCTGGAGGAAGACAAAGGATGGTGGTTGATGGGAAATGTTCAGACTGGAGTCCAGTTACTAGTGGTGTACCACAAGGGCCTGTTTTGGGGCCACTGCTGTTTGTCATTTTTATAAATGACCTGGAGGAGGGCGTAGAAGGCTGGATGAGTAAATCTGCAGATGACACTAAAGTCGGTGGAGTTGTGGACAGTGCGGAAGGATGTTACAAGTTACAGAGGGACATAGATGCAGAAAAGTATGAGGTGATTCATTTTGGAAGGAATAACAGGAAGACTGAGTACTGGGCTGATGGTAAGATTCTTGGCAGTGCGGATGAGCAGAGAGATCTCGGTGTCCATGTACATAGATCCCTGAAAGTTGCCACCCAGGTTGAGAGGGTTGTTAAGAAGGCGTACGGGGTGTTCGCTTTTATTGGTAGAGGGATTGAGTTTAGGAGCCATGAGGTCATGTTGCAGCTATACAACACTCTGGTGTGGCCGCATTTGGAGTATTGCGTGCAAGTCTGGTCGCCGCATTATAGGAAGGATGTGGAAGCATTGGAAAGGGTGCAGAGGAGATTTACCAGAATGTTGCCTGGTATGGAGGGAAGATCTTATGAGGAAAGGCTGAGGGACTTGAGGCTGTTTTTGTTAGAGAGAAGAAGGTTAAGTGGTGACTTAATTGAGGCATACAAGATGATCAGAGGATTGGATAGGGTGGACAGAGAGAGCCTCTTTCCTCGGATGGTAACGTCTAACACGAGGGGACATATCTTTAAATTGAGGGGAGATAGATATGACAGATGTCAGAGGTAGGTTCTTTACTCAAGAGAGTAGTAAGGGCGTGGAATGCCCTGCCTGCAACAGTAGTGGACTCGCCAACACTAAGGACATTCAAATGGTCATTGGATAGACATATGGACAATAAGGGAATAGTATAGATGGGCTTTAGAGTGGTTTCACAGGTCGGTGCAACATCGAGGGCCGAAGGGCCTGTACTGCGCTGTAATGTTCTATGTTCTAAGACAAAGGACTGGTACATGAGCGACCGGTACAGTCCCAGACATTTCGGCGCCACTCCCTGTTCTAGGGAAGCGCAAACAACAGGGTCAGTGACCGCTTGGGACACGCCCAGCCATCCAGACACCCGCCCATTTATTGGTTAGAAATCGAACATAGTGATCGGGGATCACCCAATTAGTGGGGTCCAAACTGAAGGACCGCCCAAAAGAGCGCAAAAACCCCCAAGCATAAGAGAGTCCGCCATATGCTCGTTCTCTTTTGGACCTGGCGCCCCGGCTACGACCATCTTCAATCGCAGCACCACCAGAAGCAAGTCCAAGTTCAACGTCTGCTACCAGCCGGATGAGCCTAGCTGAGCAGCAGTTACTCCTACAGACTCGATAGATTCAGAATCGAACAGCGGCCACTGTTCCTCTGACCCAAGACGGGTGCCTGAAGTTAAGTACAGGTTGTCTTAGTCGATAGGTGTAGTTAACTAGTACTGTTTATGATGCATGACTAATTGTGAACAAATAAAGTACCCTTGACCTTGAACTAACTAACTGGTGTTTGGCTCTTTGATTGATAGCCGGTTGAACCTTGTGGTGGTAACATTTGATACCTGGCGACTCTGAGCATTAGAATATAGATATCAAAAGAAAGCAGGGCAATCTCACTGATTGCCGTTGTTACAGCAGAAGGAAAAGGCAACACCATGTGCTGCATAAACCCCCGCAGTTCCCTCGAACCGCTGATGCACTCCCTGACATCAGATTTGACTTATCTAATTATCAACCGGTGCGGGTACAGGTCCGGAATCTTCCCCAACACCTGCCTCATAAACTCTACAGCATCCCAGTTCGGGGCATAAACATTTACCAATACCACCGGCATCCCCTCCAATTTTCAACTGACCATAACGAACCTCCCCCCGGAGTCTGCCACTATGTTCCCCACTTCAAAAGCTACCTGTTTATTTATCAAGACCCTTTTGTCTTCAAATCCAATCCAGAATGAAATACCTACCGTACTCAACCTTGCCTAAGCCTAGCTTGATCTTCAGATGCGTTTCTTGTAGAAATGCCAAGTCCGCCTTTAGGCTCCTCAGATGCGCAAGCACGTGAGCCCACTTGACCGGCCCATTCAACCCTCTCACATTCCATGTGATCAGCCTGGAATAAAGTTCACGGGTACAGCATCCCAAATTTCACCCCCGTGTTAAAGAGGGCAGCCATCACCTTGTTTAACCCCGCTCTGCTCTTGGCCAGCTCCGCACCCAGGTCCTGGTACACTCGAAGCTCACTGCCCTCCCAGGTCCATCGCCTCGTCTGCCTGGCCCTCCTCAGGATTCGCACCTTGTCCAAAAGTCAATGCAGCTGCACCACCATCGCCCTCGGCAGCTCGTTACCCTGCGGCTTCCTCATCAGTGCCCTGTATGCCTGGTCCACCTTCAGGGGTTGTTCAAAGCCTCCCTCTCCCAGCAACGTCTCGAACATCCTGGCCACGTACGAGCACGGATCCGCTTCCTCGCTGCCTTCTGGCAGCCCCACGATCCTCAGGTTCTGTCTCTGGGACCGGTTTCTCCAAATCCACCACTTTCTCGTATAGCCGCCTCAGAATATCCCGCATCACCCCCATCTCGTACGTCATCAAAGTAAGCTGCTCCTTGTGCTCCATCACCATCTCCTCCACCTTCTGGAACACCTGGCTCTGAGACTCCAACCTCAGCTCCACACGGTTGATTCCCCCTTAATATGATCCACCATCCTCTCCAGGTTTCCTTTCTCCCGGAGGGACAGGACGTAGAGGTGGCAGTGGCAATGGACGTAGAGAAGGCTTTCGATCGGGTGGAATGGGAGTCCTTCTGGGAAGTGTTAGAACAGTTCGGGCAGGGGTTTGTGGATTGGGTCGAATTGTTGTAGAGGACGCCGTTAGCGAGCGAGTGGGCGGACAAATCAGGTGAGCTCAGGGTACTTCAGGCTACATCGTGGGACTCTCCCTGTTGCTATTTGCCTTGGCAATAGAGTCAATGGCGCATAAAGGTGTTGGAGAGGGATTGTGCGGGGGGTGTTCAGCACAGGGTCGCGCTGTATGCGGACGACATGCTGCTTTATATCGTGGACCCACTGGGAGGTATCGGGGGAATTATGAGTATTCTGGAGGATTTTAGCTGGTTTTCCGGATGCAAGTTAAACATGGGGAAGAGTGAGGTTTTCCCAATCGAGGCCAGGGGACAGGAGGGGAGGTTGGGAGAGCTGCCGCTCAAGGTGGTGGCGGTAAGCTTCAGATATTTGGGTATCCAGATGGTGCGGGATGGGAGCAGCTGCACAAGTTGAACATGGCGTGGCTGGTAGAATAGATGAGGGAGATTTCAAGAGGCGGGATGTGCTGCCACTGTCGCTGGCGGGGCGGTTGCAAACAGTGTAAATGACGGTGCTGCCGAGGCTCTTATTCGTCTTTCAGAACCTCCCAACCTTCGTTCCAAAATCATTCTTTAAGGAAGTAAATACTTTGATCTCGGGTTGTGTGTGGGCGGGGAAAACTCCATGGGTGAAGAAGGTGCTGTTGGAACTTGGGCGAGGGAGAGGAGTTGGCCTTGCAAACATAATGAATTGTTATTAGGCAGCAAACATTACTATGGTGAGGAAGTGCGTAGTGGGGAAGGGGTCGGCAAGGGGCGGCCTCTTCTATGGGTACGAGTTTAGGGGCATTATTAATGGCGCCTCAGCCTTTCATGGCGGCCATGTACTCCACGAGCCCAGCAGCAGTGGCGACCCTGCCAGTTGTGGGGACAGTGGCAGCAGCACCTAAGGTTGGAGGATGTCTCGGTGTGGGCACAGATTGCGACAATCACAGATTTGCACCGGGGGGCGGTTTGGGGGGGCCAGCATTACGAGTTTAGAGGGCTTGGAGGAGGAATCTGAGCTGCCAGTGGAAATAGTTTCAGATACTTACAGGTCCAGGACTTTGTGAGAAAGAAGGTGCCGTCCTTTCCCGGATTACAGGATAAGTGCTATCGAGGGAAGGAGTGGGTGAGGATAAGGTGTCCGAGATTTAGAATTTACAGTGCAGAAGGAGGCCATTCGGCCCATCGAGTCTGCATCGGCTCTTGGAAAGAGCACCCTAAACCAAGGTCCACACCTCCACCCCATCACCCAGTAACCCCACCCAACACTAAGGGCAATTTTGGACACTAAGGACAATTTATCATGGCCAATCCACCTAACCTGCACATCTTTGGACTGTGGGAGGAAACCGGAGCACCCGGAGGAAACCCACGCAGACACGGGGAGGATGTGCAGACTCCGCACAGACAGTGACCCAAGCCGGAATCGAACCTGGGACCTTGGAGCTGTGAAGCAATTGTGCTATCCACAATGCTACCGTGCTGCCCTTTTACAAGGAACTAATGGACCGGGAGGGAAGTCAATCAGAAATGGGAAGAGGAAATGGAGGCCGCGTTGTGGGAGGAGGCTCTGAGAAGGGTGAACGCATCCTCAGCCTTGTCCAGTTTCCGGTAGTTCATAGGACGTACATGACGATGGCCATGATGAGCGGCTTCTTTGAGGGGGTAGAGGACGGGTGTGGGTGGTGCATGTGGAGGCATGCGAACCATGTTCACATGTTTTGGGCATGTCCAGAACCGAAGGGGTTCTGGCAGGGGTTCGCGGACATAATGTCTTGAGATGTTGAGGTGAAGGTGTCCCCGAGTCCAGAAGTGGCAATGTTTGGAGAGTCGGAAGACGCGGGAGTCCGGGGGGCGAGAGAGGCCGACGTTCTGGCCTTTGCCTCCCTGGTTAATGGGTTTGCCTGGATAGTGGAAGCTGTTCATTGACTTATTTAAGGAGAATTGAGGCATCAGCAGGGGAGGGGGAAATTAAGGGATTAAAATGGGGAAGGCAGGATGGGAGGAGGGAAATGGCAGGGGGTTGGAGTGTTGGTAAGCTAGTTATTTATTTATTATGATGTTCCTGTTTGCTCTTGGTTTTGTTTGTATTTACTGTTTATACAAATGCCTTAATAAAAATATTTTTCAATAAAATGTAGATGCAGATAAGAACTAACAAAGTAGTCACTAGTAGGAGTAGTTTATAGACTCCCTAAGTAATAGCTACACTGTAGGATAGATTATACAACAATGAATAATGAGATTTCAAGAAAGGTACTGCAATAATTGTGGGTGACTTGTATCTTCATATCAATTGGACAAACAAAATGGGCACAGGTAGCCAAGAGGATGAATTTATAAGTGTATTCGGGACAGTTTCTTCGAACCTACCAGAAACTAGGCTATTTTGGGCCTTGGAATGTGCAATGAGATACGATTAATTAAAGACCTCCTAGTAAAGGAAAATATGATCACAACATTCTCAAATTTCCACAGTTTGAACATGAGAAATGTGAGTCCATAACTAGCATCTTAAACTTAACTTAAGCAAATCACAAGGCTTTGAAAACAGAATTGGTAACACTGGACTTAGTAGCTGGGTGGAAAGGTAAGATTGCAGAAAAGCAGTGGCAAACATTTAAGGAGATATTTCACAACTCACAACAAAGATATATTCCTTTGTGGAAGGAAGACCCTACCAGAAGGATGTACCATCTGTAGCTAACTAAGGAAGTTATGGGCGGTATTAAAATTATGAAAAGGCTGCCCAGATTTCTGTAGGCCAAAAGATTGGGAAAGTTTTAGAAACTAGCAAAGGATGACTGAAAAGAGGGAGAAATTGGTGCATAAAGGAAAATAGCAAGAAATATAAAAATATAGTGAAAGGTTCTACAAGTATATAAAAAAAGAAAAGGACAAATATAGTGAGCATGAGTCCTTCAAAAGGTGAAACTAGGAAATTAATAATGGGAAATGAGGAAAAAGCAGAGGTTTTGAACAAGTATTTTGTATATATCTTCAGAGTGGAAACCATTCCAAGAATAGTACAAAATCAAGAGATATAAGGGAAGGAGGAACTTAAATGATCACAATCACAGGGGAAAAAATAATGGGAGAACTAATGGGACTTAAGACTGACAAGGCCCTAGGATCTGATGACCTTCATTTCATACTCTCAAAAGACGTTATTTGCCCAATCTACAAGTTTATTTATGTCCTCCTATAATTTGTTGCAGTCGTCATACTCGGTATTGATCATCTCACCCACTCACCCCAAATTTGAGTTCACCTGCAAATTTAGAAATTGCATTTTTGATTCAAAGTCCAAATATTAAATGTAAATTGTGAACAAGTGTCCCAGTGCTGACTCTTGTGAAATGCAACTTCTCTCTTTGAACCACTCTGAATAACTACCCTCTCCTCCCATTCTCTTCTTTCAGTCTTGAAGCCAGCTAGCAATCCATTCTGTCACTTGCCTTTGATGTCACATTCTCTGATCTTATTCATTAGTCTATCATGAGGCATCTTATTAAGCATCCAGATCAATTAAATCTATGGCATTACCATTGCCTTCCTCTGTTGCCTCCTCAAAAACATTCAATACATTGGTCAAACAAGATATTCCCCTTATATTTTTTTTTCCTAGATATTCTTCTAATTCTGCTCTAATATATTCAATGATGTTTTCTACCACCTGCTGCCTAGTCTTTAATTCCTTAGACATGTTCTATATTAATATAGGAATATTATATATTCCTATATTAATATATAGGAATATGTTAATTCCTATATTCTGAAATATAGGAACTAAATTAGCTACCCACAAATCCTCTGATACTACTTTTTTTTTCCTAATGAATTACTAAATATGCTTCTTAATGCCTCTGCTATCTCTTCTACAGATTAAAACTGGTTTAAAATATGTGAACACAATCCATCTAGCACAGGAGTGTGTCTTCTACGTTTAGTTTGGTGCTCAATGCATTCCTGCTCTTGAATTTAAATGCACTCATCTCATCAATGTCATGTCTATCTGTTCCATCTCCATGGTAAACGTCAAAGCAAAATAATCATTTAATATTTCTGCCATGACTCCATTGTTGTGTTATCTGGTCTATTCTTTAATAGGCCTTTTCCTATCATAGCCTTCCTTTCTTTCATGATCTACTTCTAAAATATTTTACTATTTTGTTTTATGTTCTTGATAACTTATCATAGTTCCTCTTTGCCTCTCAATGTTTTTAAACTTCTCTTCTAATCACTTTATATTGTCTTTTACCATGCACTTCTGTTGTCTCTTTCCTAAAGCTCAATTGTTCCCTTATGTCTTCATTATCCATGGAATTCCACCAGTGTTTAGTTTGTTCTTTCATTTTAGTGAAATATATTTCTCTTACACAATGTGGAACAGTTTTAAATGTTTCCCATTGTTGGTCTACATTATTATTTGTCAATATAGTTGCCCATTTTATTTTATTGAGTTCTATTTTCAGCCCTTCTCCATTCTATGAACTTTGGTGTCATCATACTTGTGTCCATCGCTACCATCATCTTAAAGTACATTTTTTATGGTTACTCATGCCTACGAATTCCTCTGGTTCAGCCACCATGATTAGATCCAATCGTGAATCTTCTCTTGTTGGGCTTTTTACATATAGAGTTAGAAAGGACTTCTGTACACATTGTATGAACACCAGTCCCTTTACCGGTTTCTTCTGTCCAATTAATATGACGGTAGTTGAAATCCCCCATGATTATTATTCTAAAATGTACTCAATTCTTTAATTTACCTGAATATTTCTTCCTCCAACCCCTTTTCACTGTTAGGTGGTCTGTAGGCAACAGATATTAGCATAATCCATCCTTTATTATCTTTTATCTCTATCCTATGAATTCTATTTTTCTTTTGCTGATAGCTCCATCTCTTTTTTATACTGGCATTATGTTATCCTGGATAAATACAGCTACTCCACAACCCCATTTTCCCCCTCTATCTTTTCCAGAGAGGTTATATCCTACAATGTAACCCCTACAATGTCTGATTCCTCAGAACGCATAATTTAACAGGATTTCCACCCACTTTACATGGAACCATCTTTTTTAAAATCCCATTTTATAACACCATGACCCTTGCCATCAATGTTCTCCCTTACTTTATTATTTCCTATGTTCTCCAGCCTTGTTTTGTCTACATTAAGGCTGTTTTAAGATTCTTATGGATCACTTCCCCTCTCTTACTCGTTTAAAACCTTTGGATTTCCCTTTCTGTCAGAACATGTCCACCACCAGGATATCCAGGATATCACTTCAGGAATTCCTCAGTGAGTGTCCTCTAGCCAACCATCTTCAGCTGCTTCATCAACGATCGTCCTTCCATCATAAGGTGAGAAGGGGTGTGATGAAGGTATCTATTTATATTGTATTAGGTGTCTATTGCAGTAACGTTATTAAAATAACTTGGATTGAGGTATCCAGATTATGTTTCCTAAAGCTGTGATTAAGGGTTAACAGCTAGGCAGCCTGTGATGTCACTCATGGCTGGTGCCGGGTCTTTTTTGTTTCATTTCTCAGCCCTGCCCTTTGTCTGTTGTTTCTAGTTTCATTTTACGAGTTCTGCTTTGGATTTTGAGGAGAGACGGCGTGTTTCTCAAACTGACTTCTGAAAGCTTCTCTCCCAAGGACTTTGTGAATAAATCTGTAAGCCACCGAGTGTTAACATTATTAATAAGTTGCATTTGACATGTGTGCGTGGATTTTGCTCAATTGAAATTTTAGAAGTAGATGGGAAACTAAGCTCAAAGACCTATTTTTTTTTTTAGAACTGTTTAACTGTTAATTGAAAAGTTGTTTTTCCCTTGGGTGTTAATGGGGTTAATCCTCTGTGAATCGTAACGTTTATTTTAATACAACAGATCCCTAGTTGTTAGTGGAATAACTCCCCGAGAGAAGTATCCTTTCCTCAGTTTCTAAATTGAAAAATTGTTGGAGTCTTGCCCCGTATCCAATATAAATTAGCGTCTGGTCTGGTCATCTTAACAGGAGGTGGATGTTCGCTGATAATTGCACAATGTTCAGTACAATCCACGACTTCTCAAATACTGAAGCAGTCCATGTCCAAATACAATAAGACGTGCAACAAGATGAACATCCGCGCCACACAAGTGTCAGGCAATGCCATCTACAATAAGAGAAAATATAAGCATTGCCCTTTGACATTCAATGGTATTATCATCGTTGAATCCTTCACTGTCAACATCATGGGGTTACCACTGACTGAAAACGGAACTGGACTAGCCCTTTAAATGCTGTGGCTACAAGAACAGGTCAGAGGTTAGGAATCCTGTTACGAGTAACTTACTTCCTGGCTCCCCAAAGCTGTCCAGCATCTACAAGGCACAAGTAAGGCGTGTAATGGAATACTCTCCACTTGCCTGGATGAAGTCAGCTCCAATAACACTCAACTGACACCACCACCTGAAGCCATTCCCCATTACCCTCCAAGCCATTCCCCATCTTGACTTGGAAATATATCCCCGTTCCTTCATTGTAGCTGGGTCAAATTTCTGGAACTCCCTCCCTAACAGTACATGGACTGCAGCAGTTCAAAATGGCAGCTCTCCACTACCTTTTCACTGACAATTAGCGATGGGCAATAAATGCTCGCCTAGCAACCACAACCACATCCCACAAGTCAATTTAAAAATCCCGGTTCAGGTCGATTCCATCCTCTCGATTCCCGTACCAGCCTCACTGAACAGGTGCCGGAATGTGGCGACTAGGGGCTTTTCACAGTAACTTCATTTGAAGCCTACTTGTGACAATAAGCGATTTTCATTTAATTTTTTTTTCATTTCTCAATAGGACTCTGCCCTGTCCCAGAATTGGTGTCATTGTCTCATGAAAAGGAAGCCCACTTTCCCATACCAAGCATTGAATTTTAAGCAAGGAGAGCACTGTCAGTGGACAGGATTTCTGCCCCCCACTGTGTAAAAATTGACCACAAGCCTGCCTGTGCTTTTTAATGGCCATCAGGCCTTTAACTAGCTTGAGGCGTAACTTCCACCTCCATCATAGTTGCCTGGCAGGTCTCCCTCCCCAGCAGTAACATAGACAGCAATGGCCACAGCTGATACAGAGGAGACACTGATGACCAGAACTTGAGTGCTGGAGTCAGGTTGGCACACCACGGAGTTCGTTTGACAGCATGGGGGTGAGGGGAAACACGGGGTCCACACAATGGGGGGTCCACACAATGGGGGGACCACCAATGGGTAAAGGATGCACAAACAGGAGGCAACACCCCGCCCCGCCCCCCCCTTGGTCATCGTTCACCTGACGACCTGGACTCATGGTAAAATACCCATTAGGTCGGCAAGAGCAGACAGGCAATGGGCACGGCCCTACTGTCCTGCCACCTAATTTTATAAGGTTCACAGCGCTCCTCCCTCCCCATCACCCCACTACCACCACATTGGCTGCCATCCCACCCCAGTGGGCCATAAAATTCAGTTTCAGTCCATTAGCCACATATTAATTCCCCTGATTCATCAGCTCCTATGCCAAATTGCATGTGGCATGGGCAATAGTAGAGGTAATTCCCCTTGGTGCTTTTTTAAAAATCCTTCTTTAGCAGGACTTCTTTCATGTTCCTACCTATACTTACCATGTTCCAACATGGTCCAAAACAGCTGGATTTAACCACTCTCTTCCCAACAGCGCAGAGTTTCAGTAGTACAGCTGGGAATTTGTCAGGGACTGGAGGTTTGCTATATCCATTCCTTCAGTTGTTACTTGATATTACATGGAGTGAATCAAGTTGACTGAAAACTGGATTCTGTGATGCTGGAGATCTCAGGAGAAGGCCAAGATCGATCACGCACTTGGTATTTCTGGCTGAAGATGCTTGTAGATTCTTGTCTTTTACACTGGATGTGCTGGACTCCCACAGCATTGAAGTAACATGGACCTTCCTCGGCCAATTCGCTGTTTTATTTTTCACCACCATGCACGATTGGATGTGGTAGGACTGCAGAGATTTGATCTGATTTGTTGCTTGTGGAACCATTTAGTTTATCCCATCACATTTTGTTTCTGCTCTTCCACATGTGGACATAATTGGTGAGGCCAGCAGTTATCCACGAGTTGCCCTGAGAGGCAGATTTTTTGTGGCAGGTTTGTGGGCGTTTTTCCTGTCACCTAGGCATACGCCCAAGACCTGGCAATGTTTGTACAGCAGGCGGGGTTTAGAATGACGTAGCTGTCCTCTCCCCTATTGAGGCAATTAAGTTGGCAATTAATGCAATTTTTAGGCTGGTGGGAGGTGTTCAGGAATGGTGGCAAGGTTGGGTGGTGCTGCATTGGGTGGGAAGGAGCGTGTATTCCTGAACCCCCCCACCACAAAGGTCTCCTACCACCCCTCCTTTCCCCCAGTCATCCCCTCCCCTATGGCATTTGCAACTTGGCAGCCACCCACCTTGCTACCACCAGCACCCCCCACCTCCAGGCATCCTCTCAAGGCCAGCCAAAGATTCCCCACGCTCACCTGCATCCTGGGCTCCTGGCACCTTGTCACTTTGTTCTTTGGGATTCAATGTTGTACCTTCACCACACTGGCACTTTCTTTTTTGTTATGCATGGTGCTGCTCCTGGCAGGCTCTCCTATGCTCCTCACTGAACTAGAGTTTTCCTGACAGAGCCCTGGATGTGCCAACCCATGAGGTTACAGATTTTAATCAAAATTCTTCTGCTGCTGATTGTCCACATACAACATGCTTCCTAGTTATGATCTGCTAGATTTGTTCTGAATCTCTTCCATTTAGCACGATTGATGCACCACACAAGATAGAGGATATTCATAGTGTAAAGACGGAACTTCATCTCCAAGAGGACTGGGCTGTGGTCATTAGCACGAGTGATGACATATATTTGGTCAGAAGCTAATCTCAGAGCAAAATATGATACCAAGATTGAAAACAGTATAGCACAGTCTCATACTGTTGCCAGGGAGAGAATGAAGTCAGTAACTGGAAATAAGAATTTGTAGTGGGAACTGAGGACAAGGCTTTGGTCTTCCCATTTTTAACTGGAGGAAACTTTTGCTCATCTGGTGTAAGATATCAGACACACAATCTGATAATTTAGCAACAATAAATGAGTGGCGAGGAGTGGCAGTGAGGTAGGGCTGGGTGCCATCAGGGTCTGTAGGAATCCTAAGCCCATGTTTTCGGGTGATGTTACTGAGGAACAGAATATAGATCAGAAATAGATGGACAAGGATAGATTTTGGGGACAGAAGAGGAAACAGTGCAGGAGCAGGAAGAGAAGCCATTGCAAGTGATATGCGAGCTATGATTAGATAAGAATTAAGCTGGGCGATTGAAATCCCACCCAGCTGGACACCAATGGAGAAGTATTGGAGGATGATGGTGTACCCAACTGTTGTCAAAAGTTTCAAACCAGTTGAGAAAGACAAGGAGCAATGATGGTTTACCTTTGTCACAGCCACATAGGTCATTTATGACTGTTAAAAGTAGTGTTGGCAGGTGTGAACTGGTGGGAGTGATTCAGACATGGAGTTCTAGGAAAGATTGGCATGAGTTTTGGAGGTGTCAGCACATTCAAGGAATCAAGAGGAATGAAAGTTTGGAGTTGGGGTGTCAGCTTGCAACAATCATGGGGTTGTAATTGACATGCATTATGTAATTGATTGTGTATTTCTTTGCAGGTACAAATGAATATCCCATATGCTTTATTTGCAAGCAGCAGATAGCTGTGTGAAAGAATAAAATATTCAAAGATACTGTTGCGTTAGGTACACTGGTCTAACACTGGCTGCAACTGGATGCAGCTTAGATCAGAAAGATACTCCAGACCTTGAAGTTAGTTCAATCAGGTTTATTGAACTAATAGCACAGTTCTCCGAGTTCGACTCTCTGCTAACTTAAGTGTGGTTACTCTGTCTGACTGAACCAGACTAGCTCTGAGCCACGTGGTGGAGGTGTGAGATTGTAACACCCTTGACTGACGCTCTCAATGTTCATCAGTGGAAAGAGGTGGAGTGTGAGTGCCTTGTGTTTTTATAGTCAGATCCCACCTGAGTGTCTTGCCTGCTTATTGGTCATGTCCTGTTCTGTGTCCATTAGCTGCTTGTCTGTATATCATCATGTGTGTGTGTGTGTGTGTGTGTGTGTGCGCCTGTACATCATGACATCTCCCCCTTTTTCTTTAATGTTCGGATGACATATGTGAGCTTATTTACAAGAATAGGCCAATATTAACATATATACATGCAGTGGATGTGAACATACGTACATGAGAAAAAAGCTGTCTAATGCGAGAACACAGAACATAGCAAACAGAACAAATGTTCACAAGTCCGGCGGAATACCTGCTGGAGACAGGAAACATGCTCCTCAGGGGTCGTGGACCATATGATGACTTCGTCCACGTACACATGAACCCCTTTGATGCCTTCCATCATCTGCTCCATGATGCAATGAAATATCTTTGCGCAGGTCAAGCATGAAATAAACTTTGCGCAGGTCAAGGAGACACATCCTGAGTGGGAATTGGAACTTGGTAATTTGGCGCAGTGAGGTAATTCGGTGCAGAGTGGGAGAAGGTGCTTTTTCCCTACCGTTTTGTTCTCTTTCTTCTGGCCTGTAACTTTTAATCTGCAGGGAGAGAACCAGAGAGCATCCTGGGAAGGTAAGTGATCTTTATTTTTATTACTGTTTCAAATTGTATTGGGGGGGGGGGGGGGCGGAACTGAAGTGACAGCACAGTAAAGCGGTGACCTGATTGGCTGGTTGGGAATTTACACTAAATTTAAAAATTAAGCATTGTTAAACTAACTGAACATAATTACTTAATTATAATTTAGAGACGTATCTAAGCCAGAGATCAGAGAGTACTGTATTTAGCTTTCACATTTATAGTAGAAATCTAGTGCAAGGAAACATATAGTTAACAGTAATTTTTACAAAATTTTAAACATTTTAATTGAATTTACTAATTAATTAACACAACGTCAATTAGAGGGGTGCAGTGCTCGGACTGTGAGATGTGGCAGGTCAGGGTGCCTTCCAGCGTCCTGGACGGCTTCATCTGCAGAAAGTGCACCTAACTGGAGCTCCTCACAGACTGCATGGTTCGGTTGAGCAGCAGTTGGATGTACTTAGGAGCATACAGGTGGTGGAAAGCGTCATAGATAGCAGTTATATAAATGTGGTCACACCCAAGGTGCAGGCAGAGAAATGGGTGACCACCAGAAAGGGCAGGCAGTCAGTGCAGGAATCACCTGTGGTTGTCCCCCTCTCGAACAGGTATACCCTTTTGGATACTGTCGGGGGGATAGCCTATCAGGGGAAAACAGCTGCAGCGAGAGCAGTGACAACACGGCTGGCTCTGATGTTCAGCAGGGAGGGTCAAAGCGCAGAAGAGCAATAGTCACAGGGGACTCTATAGTCAGGGGCACAGATAGGTGCTTCTGTGGACGTGAAAGAGACTCCAGGATGGTATGTTGCCTCCCTGGTGCCAGGGTCCAGGATGTCTCAGAATGGGTAGCGGGCATCCTGAAGGGGGAGGGCAAACAGGCAGAGGTCGTTGTACATATTGGTACTAACGACATAGGCAGGAAGGATCATGAGGTCCTGCAGCAGGAGTTCAGGGAGCTAGGCAGAAAGTTAAAAGACAGGACCTCTAGGGAAGGGGCTGTACTGGACCTGGTATTAGGGAATGAGCCCGGCCAGGTGGTAGAAGTTTCAGTAGGGGAGCATTTCGGGAACAGTGACCACAATTCAGTAAGTTTTAAAGTGCTGGTGGACAAGGATAAGAGTGGTCCTAGGGTAAATGCGCTAAATTGGGGGAAAGCTAATTATAACAATATTAGGTAGGAACTGAAGAACCGAGATTGGGGGCGGATGTTTGAGGGTAAATCAACATCTGACATGTGGGAGGCTTTCAAATGTCAGTTGAAAGGAATTCAGGACCGGCATGTTCCTGTGTGGAAGAATATGGCAAATTTCGGGAACCTTGGATAACGAGAGATATTGTAGGTCAGTCAAAAAGAAAAAGGAGGCATTTGTCAGGGCTCGAAAGCTGGGAACAGAAGAAGCCTGTGTGGAATATAAGGAAAGTAGGAAGGAACTTAAGCAAGGAGTCAGGAGGGCTAGAAGCGGTCACGAAAAATCATTGGCAAATAGGGTTAAGGAAAATCCCAAGGCTTTCTACACGTACATAAAAAGCAAGAGGGTAGCCAGGGAAAGGGTGGGCCCACTGAAGGATAGGCAAGGGAATCCATATGTGGAGCCAGAGGTAATAGGCGAGGTACTAAATGAATACTTAGCATCAGTATTCACCAAAGAGAAGGAATTGGTGGATGTTGAGTCTGGAGAAGGATGTGTAGATAGCCTGGGTCACATTGAGATCCAAAAAGACGAGGTTTTGGACGTCTTGAAAAATATTAAGGTAGATAAGTCCCCAGGGCCTGATGGGATCTACCCCAGAATACTGAGGCCTTGACAGAAATCTTTGGATCCTCACTGTCTTCAGGTGATGTCCCGGAGGACTGGAGAATAGCCAATGTTTTTCCTTTGTTTAAGAAGGGTAGCAAGGATAATCCAGGGAACTACAGGCCGGTGAGCCTTACCTCAGTGGTAGGGAAATTACTGGAGAGAATTCTTCGAGACAGGATCTACCCCCATTTGGAAGCAAATGGACGTATTAGCGAGAGGCAGCATGGTTTTGTGAATGGGAGGTCGTATCTCACTAACTTGATAGAGTTTTTCGAAGAGGTCACAAAGATGATTGATGCAGGTAGGGCAGTGGATGTTGTCTCTATGGACTTCAGTAAGGCCTTTGACAAGGTCCCTCATGGTAGACTGGTACAAAGGGTGAAGTCACACGGGATCTGGGGCGAGTTGGCAAGATGGATACAGAACTGGCTAGGTCATAGAAGGCAGAGAGTAGCAATGGAAGGGTGCTTTCTAATTGGAGGGCTGTGACTCGTGGTGTTCCGCAGGGATCAGTGCTGGGACCTTTGCTGTTCGTAGTATATATAAATGATTTGGAGGAAAATGTAACTGTAAGTTTGCAGATGACACAAAGGTTGGCAGAATTGTGGATAGCGATGAGGACTGTCAGAGGAAACAGCAGGATTTAGATTATTTGGAGACTTGGGCGGAGAGATGGCAGATGGAGTTTAATCGGGACAAATGTGAGGTAATGCATTTTGGAAGGTCTATTGCAGGTAGGGAATATACAGTGAATGGTAGACCCCTCAAGAGTATTGAAAGTCAGAGAGATCTAGGTGTACAGGTCCACAGATCACTGAAAGGGGCAACACAGGTGGAGATGGTAGTCAAGAAGGCATATGGCAAGCTTGCCTTCATTGGCCGGGGCATTGAGTATAAGAATTGGCAAGTCATGTTGCAGCTGTAAAGAACCTCAGTTAGGCCACACTTGAGTATAGTGTTCAATTCTGGTCGCCACACTACCAGAAGGATGTGGAGGCTTTAGAGAGGGTGCAGAAGAGATTTACCACGATGTTGCCTGGTATGGAAGGCATTAGCCATGAGGAACGGTTGAATAAACTCGGTTTGTTCTCACTGGAACGCCGGAGGTTGAGGGGCGACCGGATAGAGGTCTACAAAATTATGAGGGGCATAGAGAGGGTGGATAGTCAGAGGCTTTTTCCCAGGGTAGAGTGGTCAATTACTAAGGGGCATAGGTTTAAGGTGCGGGTGGCAAGGTTTAGAGGAGATGTACGAGGCAAGTTTTTTTTTTTTTACACAGAATATAGTGGGTGCCTGGAACTCGCTGCCGGAGGTGGTGGAAGCAGGGACGATATTGACATTTAAGGGGCATCTTGACAAATACATGAATAGGATGGGGATAGAGGAATACGGACCCAGGAAGTGTAGAAGATTTTAGTTTAGACGGGCAGCATGATCGGCACAGGCTTGGAGGGCCGAAGGGCCTGTTCCTGTGCTGTACTTTTCTTTGTTCTTTGTTCTTTATCTCCGATGCAGAGACTATGCCGAACGGCATACGGTTATAGCAGTACCTGCCAAACGGTGTGTTGAAGGTACAGAGCCTTCTGCTGGACTCATCCAGCTGGATTTGCCAGAATCCATGTGACGCATCTAACTTTGTGAAAAACCTTGCATGTGCCATCTCACTGGTGAGTTCCTCCCGCTTCGGGTTGGGGTAGTGTTCACGCATTATATTCTGGTTGAGATCCTTGGGATCAATGCAGATGCGCAGGTCTCCAGAGGGTTTTTTAACCACCACCATCAAGCTGACCCAGTCAGTCGGTTCGGTTACCCTGGAAATGATCCCCTGCTGCTGCAGCTCCTTGAGCTATTCCTTCAGGCGCTCCTTCAGCGGAGCCGGGACCCGGTGTGGTGCATGGACAACTGGCTTGGCATCAGGTCGCAGTAGGATCTTGTACCGATATGGCAAAGTGCCCATCCCGCCAAACACATCTGGATACTGAGCGAGGATGTCGTCAATGCCAGCTTGAAGATTCACTTTGGAGGATGTCGTTGAATAAACCCGCTGCACCAGGTTTAGCTTTTTGAAGGCATGCGCGCCCATTAGGGATGCCCTGTCCGGCGTGACAATTTCAAACCTTAGCCGTGCATGGGTACTCCGGTTGGAGACGAGTAGATGGCAGGACCCCAGTCCCGTGAGGGCATTACCGTTATATTCCAGGAGCTGGCAGGCTGCTGGAAGGACCTTGGGGGACTTCTTGATGCGTTTGAAGTCTGCCTGTGAGAGGAGGTTGGCAGAAGCACCCGCTTCCAGCCTGAACTGGACGGAGCAGTGGTCGGCCTGCACCACCGCACGCCACCCGTCCTCCAAATCCACAGCGAGGATGGACCGAATGAGAGACGAGTTAGGTGTGGCATGTTCACGTGTGGTAATGATGCCCACTTGGTTAGGCGGACTCCAGGCACTCATCCCCCGGAGCCGCTGCACCGCCAGGACCAGAATCCTGCAATCATCGCCGCACACTCTGGACGCGCCGCCGTCAGAACCGGGAGCACCGACCCCCGACCGGTGGTGCAGACCCGCACAAGGCTGCATAGTGTCCAGGCTTCCCGCAGTTTAAACATCGCCTGCCTCTTGCAGGGCAGTGCCCCTCCAAGTGGGCTTTGCCACAGTTCGGGCACGTAATGACATCGGCGTCGCGACGCGGTGCACGTCGTCGCACATGTGCAGCGCGGTCAGCAGGCGTCTACAGATGTCTGTGTGGGTGCCGGCCGCTTTGCTATCCCGTTCACATCGCGCATGTGTGGGGCTCCGGGAAAAGTGCGGAGGCGCCGCATCCGGGAGATGTCCTGCACACTCACTGCCTCATGGGAGGCAAGTTTCTCATTTTCAGCTGATTTGTATTGGGAATACCGATTCTCTGCGTGCTCATGGACTGTACATGTTTCAATCGCGACTGGCAGGGTCATATGCTTGATTTTTAAGAACCGCTCTCTGAGGATCAGAGTGAACTCCAATCACGATTTGGTCTCTGATCATGGAGTCAGTAATATCACCAAAGTTGCAGGACAGCGCTAGCAGGCGGAGGCTAGTTACGAAGGCAATGAAAGATTCATCTTTACCTTGAAGACGTTGTTTGAATATGTCGCGCTTGAAGATTTCATTGTCCACTTCACAGTGACTATCAAACTTATCCAGGATGGTCTGAAACTTTGTCTTGTCCTGGCCTTCGGTGATGTTAAACGAGTTGAAGAGTTTGATGGCTTGATCGCCCACTGTTGAGAGGAGAAGCGTGATCTTTCTTGCATCAGACGCACCCTCGAGGTCTGAGGCTTCTATGTACAGCAGAAACTTTTGCTTGAATATCCGCCAGTTGGCACTGAGATTGCCAGAGATCCTGAGCTGGTGAGGAGCCTGAATCTTCTCCATGGTGCCGGGATACATTTGCTGGTCGTCACGGAACGGATTGAGGTAAGCCTCCTTAAATTAGTAGTCCCCTGGTATCATGTCGTGTTAGGTACACTGGTCTAACACTGGATGCAGCTTAGATCAGATACTCCAGACCTTGAAGTTAGTTCAATCAGGTTTATTGAACTAATAGCACAGTTCTCTGAGTTCGACTCTCTGCTAACTTAAGTGTGGTTACTCTGTCTGACTGAACCAGACTAGCTCTTAGCCACGTGGTGGAGGTGTGAGAGTGTAATAACACCCTTGACTGACTCTCTAGATGTTCATCAGTAGAAAGAGGCGGAGTGTGAGTGCCTCGTGTCTTTTATAGTCAGATCCCACCCCTGAGTGTCCTGCCTGCTTATTGGTCATGGCCTATCTCTGTGTCCATTAGCTGCTTGTCTGTATATCATTATATATGTGTGTGTGTGCCTGCATATCATGACAGAAACTAGTAAGAAAACCATGGTAATGATAAATACATATGTTGGGTCCCTCGAGATCAAAGAATCCTCTTCTCAGTTTCAGGAATGTCACACCTGATTATGCCCAAGGAGTTTCTAACAGATCACCTGAGGCTGTACCGACCAATTTCAAAAGGAGCTACAGGAATTCCATTTGATAAGCAAACCTTGCTAGCAGAGTGGGTCCGCTGAGACTAATAGCTTACCAAACACCAGACCCTCAACTCAAATGGCACCCCTTTCAACCCATAATGGCTGACATATATTAGTCCTGTAAACAAGCAAAATTCCAAACACTATGCTTTGTTGAAGTCATTTTGGAGAAGAAAAGTCACATGACCCATGACCTTGGTCTGTTGTGAAGTTTAATGTTACCTTTCTGAGCTGTGTAGCCAGTCTGCTGTTTATCAGTCAACTGGCAGGCCACATTGAAGTAACCTCTGTCCAGGCTGGAGCATGAGCCCATCTAACTTTACTCAACTGGATGATTTTGTATCATCACTTATAGAGCGTAAGCCATCTCTGCATGCCTACTTCATCTTGCAACATCAATGCCACCTGAAAATGTAAGTCTTATGACACCGGCCTCCAGCCAGCCGACCATCGAATGTTCACATGAAAAACTTGAATATTAGGTCATGCGAGTTCCAGAATACTACTCTGACTTTGGGAATCTGGAACTCACTTGACTCAATATTCATTTTCTCCATGTACTATAAACCTTGTTTTCTCTACCCCTTCCTTTACTGTGGGAATTTGTGAACACCCTTTTTGTAGGTTTTGAATGTACAAAACAAACTAACCGAAGTTAATCCGAACTCGATTTTACTGTCAGATTATTAGTAAAATTGGATCATACAAAAACCGAGTGGCTGGAAAAATACAGCACTGCTTATTCTAAAAATAACACATTCAAAGGATTTCTGTTTACAGACAGGTGGCAAGAGGAAAATAGTGCTGTTTTGCCTGACCCTCTTCTGTCCATAATGCATTTGAGAATTACATCAAGATAAATTTCCTAAATTAGTACCACTGTTTAAAAAGCAGCACTCAATATTGCTCATGTTCATGTGTAAATTATGCTGTTGTTAAGGCAGAATATGTGACTTTTGATGAAATAGCTGTGTCATCAAAGCCATTTTGAGAGAGAAATTTAGGCAAGCTATATGCTCAAATCTTCAGAAGTAGTGGGGTGGAAATTCAAATATTCACCAAAAGCTGGAGTCAGAGGTTAATTTGAAATCGAGCCTTGGGTTTCATTCTAATAATATAGAATAGTTGCTTGTGCTTGCTGTACTTGCAGGTTTCCACCATTAACCTCATCAAATTTGAGCTTGCTGCAGATGAAATTCAGGGAATTCACCTAGTTTTGCACCTATTGAAACAGACACAGAATCCTGCAGCAAGCATGTGATTCTTCTTTGCATACTTACACTTTCAGGTGCCAGGAATGCCAAAAAAACAGCAAGAATCATTCTGGCGATGGTCATGCCATTGGCACAGATCAGGAAAGGGCAACTTGCTCAAAAATTAGAATGCATTACACCTGATTTATGAAGAAAAACGGGCAAATACATAGCAATTTCTACCCCAAGGTATTCAAACAAACTTTGTGGAATGTAAGCCATGCCAAGTGTCTGGATACCAGATGAGGCCCACCAAGTAAAAGGAGTCTGAGACCCCCAGCCTAGACCAAGATAAATGACTACTAAAATAGGGTATTTGCATAATCAATATTCTGTGCTGCTTTTAATCTTTAACTTCCCTGACACTGCTTCATAGAAACACTTTGTTATAAAGAAAATTACTGATAGCTTCAAATAATATATTGACCAAGTAAATTACGTTTTCACTATTTCTAGATTTCACAACTGTATTTACTTGTTTTGCAATTTCACATCTCCATGGTGAAAAATATGTCGGCAGCTGCAGAGTTGGGGAGGCCAGGTCAGGCCTCATTGCATATCTTCTCCACTGCCACATCAAGCTGTGATTAGGTTACTAATACTTGCACCTTCCGTCTCTTCTCAAGTCAAGTTCACTTTAAAGGTTACTGAATACAAAAGATGACATGAATCTTTATTAATCTCTGCTCATTACTGGACCATCGGTCAAAGTTAAAAATTTTCACAAGGAGAAGTTTCATTCATGCTGAAAAAGTTTGCTACTTTGCTTTAAAAGCTTAAATAAGATGCAGCAGCACACTTGCTAAAATTCAAATGAGGAAACATTTTATTATAAAGAGGAACAAAATGTAAGCAAAACATTATCTGAAAGGGTGAGGGGAAGTGTCAACACATTGCAAACTAGTGCTAAATTCAACAGGTTTACTTCACATGTGCTAACCCACATTATCAGACGGATCAATGATCATATATTTTTAACCCGAGTCACAAAGAAAAGTGAATTTGAAAAAAATGAGTTATTTTGTGTGACAAACATACATTCCTTTTTAAAAATATATTTTTATTAGAATTTTCCAATTTAACAATTAGACATATAAAAACACATAATATTTACAGAATGAGACGTTTCTCATGTACAATTTATGTACAACTCCTTTCATCTGTCCTCCCCCTTTACTTTCTCCACCTCGCTCTGTTGATAGTCAGGCTGGGCTCCCTCCTGGCCTTTCTTCCACCATGGGTGTTGTATTGTCATGTTCTCTCTTTCATTTTGTGGTTGTTGCTATTACCCGTCTGGCTTGACTGGAAGTGGCCCTCTGCCCCTTCTTGCTCTTTTCCCATGTCCCTTCCGGATACTTCCCTGGGTTCCTTCCTTGCCCCTCCCCCATTTGTTCCTATCTGTTCCGTGTGCTCTTGTCTGCCCTCATTGATCTGCCCTATGCCCTTTCTTCTTGATCACTATTGGCTTTGAACAGGTCTTGGAACAGGCTGATGAATATCCCCCACGCTTTGTGGAAGGCCTCGTCCGACCCTCGGATGGTGTATTTGATCTTCTCCAGTGTAGAAATTCTGACAAGTCGGTCAGCCAGTCTGCAGCTGCGGGTGGTCCTACTGATTGCCAGCCGAGCAGGATTCTCTGGCATGCGATAAGGAAGCAAAAGGGCATCGGCCCTCTTCCCCATATGTAATTCTGGCTGGTCCGACTGCCACTCTCGGGCACGGCTCCATCCTCACCCCCACAACCTTGGAAATCGCCTCAAAGTAGGCTATCCAGAACCCCTCTTGAGGCAGGCCCAGAATATGTGGGTGTGGTTGGTCGGGCCTCCTTGGCATCTTTCGCATTTATCCCTCATCTCTGGGAAGAACCTGTTCATTGGGTAATGGTTAAGTGCGCTCTGTGCGCCACTTTAAAAAGCATACGGCTTTCGTAGCAGGAGTTGGGAGTTGGCCCTACTTGGTGCTTCGCTCCAGGTCCCCACCCCACTTCCGTCCCATGGTCGTCCTCTCATTTATGTCTTGCTCCATCTAATGGTGTTCTCGTCCTTTCTAACAGTCGTCGATAAATGTTCCAACAGTTCCCCTTCTCCATACTGTCCGCGTCCAGTAGTTCCTCCAGCAATGTGTCTCTCGGGGCCCTTGCGTGGAAAGTTTTTGATTTGTAGGTGTCGGAGCTCCAGTCCGTTCGGTAGTTCCAGTCTTTCCGTTAGCTCATCTAAAGCTCCAAGTCTGTCCCCCATGTTAAAGTCCCTGGCCGCTAGCGTCACCCCATTTCTTAAAAATGGTGTCTAGCATGGTTGGTGGGAATTTGTGGTTACCACAGATGGAGGCCATCGGTTAAGCTGAAGTGTTGTCTCATCTGGTTCGATGTTTTCAAAGTGGCAACCTGCACTGGGCTGAACTTGTATTTTGCCGGGGTGTTGGGGGGAGAGAATAGGAGCACTGGCATTGGAAAGGGCTTGGAGGGTCATTCACCTACAGGAGGACTCCTCCAGCCTCACCCATTCCATATTTGGTTTCCTTACCCATCCCCTCACTCTCGGCTGTGGCTGCCCAGTGGTAGTATTGCAAGTTCAGAAGGGTCAGGCCGCCCATGTTTCTTCTCCTCGGCAGTGTAGTCTTGGATATAGCCCCCCCCCCCCCCCACCCCCACCCCCACACACACGTACAAACACCATGATCATTTTATCTACCGCTTGGAAAAAGGCCTTGGGGATTGTGGTAGTATGCATTAGGGGTCATGTGGGACCGTGAAGCCGTGATGTCATTGGCTGACAGATCCCGGGTCCTGGTTGGCTGTTGACCTCTAGCTCCGCCCTGAAGGCGGAGTATAAGAACCTGGAGTTCTCCCCCGCAGGCCAGTCTGTTACTGAACTGCAGGGAACAAGTCACGCTTAATAAAGCCTCATCGACTTCATCTCTATTCGTCTCTCGTGAGTCTTTGTGCGCTACAATTTATTAAGCGTGCTTAAAGGACTATGGAGCTCAGGATCATCCCGGAATGCCTGAGGATCAGCCCCCACGCAGTGAACTCAGCAGCAGTTTTCAAACACTGGCAGACTTGTTTCGAGGCCTACCTCAGAACGGCCCCCTGCCGGGTCACAGAAGACCAGAAACTACAGGTCCTGCACTCGAGGGTAAGCCCGGAAATTTTCCCTCTCATCGAAGACGCAGAGGATTTCCAGACGGCATTCGCAGCACTAAAGAGCATCTATATTCGCCCAGTGAACCAGATCTACGCACGCTACCAACTCGCAATGAGACGGCAAAGTCCCGGAGAATCGCTGGACGAATTCTACGCCGCGCTGCTAATTTTGGGACGGGCCTGCAGCTGCCCGCCGGTAAACGCGATTGAACACATGGACATGTTGATGCGCGATGCTTTTGTCGCAGGTATGAACTCTCCCCAAATCCACCAAAGACTTCTGGAAAAAGAGTCGCTGGGACTCTCAGAGGCACGGGCCCTTGCAGCCTCCCTGGATGTAGCCGCGCGAAACGCCCGCGCGTACGGCCCCGACCGCGCGGCAGCCCCTTGGGCTCCATGGACCCCCGTTGCGACCCCCCCCCCAACAGGCTTGCGCGGTTCAGACTCCAAGTCGTCCCGGGGGAGCCCGCTGCTATTTCTGCGGCCAGGCGAAACACCCCCGGCAGCGCTGCCCGGCCCGCGCAGCGATCTGCAGGAGCTGTGGGAAAAAGGGCCATTTCGCGGCTGTGTGCCGGTCCCGGGAGGTCGCCGCTGTCCCAGGAGAAGAAGCAGTCCTGCGCGTTTCTAACGATCCCCAACCCCCCCAGTGCCCTATGTACGACCCGCAAGCGCAGCAATTTTGGGTCCCAGCCACCGCTGTCCCCGGAGAACAAGGAGTCCTGCGCGTTTCAAACGCTCCCCAACCCCCCCAGCGCCCCATGTGCGACCCGCAAGCGCAGCAATTTTGGGTCCCAGCCACCGCTGTCCCCGGAGAACAAGGAGTCCTGCGCGTTTCAAACGCTCCCCAACCCCCCCAGCGCCCCATGTGCGACCCGCAGGCGCCGCCATTTTGGGTCCCGGCCACCACGAGGGGAGGAGGGGCGCCGCCATCTTGGGACCCCCCAGCCCTGTGTGACGCATGGGGCGGCCATTTTGTCCACCCCCGCCACCATCTTGTGACCCCCCAGCCATGTGCGATGCATGGGGCGGCCATTTTGTTCACCCCCGCCGCCATCTTGGACGGCAACAACGGACCCCAGTGTCGACGGCTCCACGGGGTTCGAGGAAGACGCTCAAGCACTACGATCACGTCTGGCCTCAATGACGCTGGACCAAGCACGGCCCCGGACGCTCCAGACGACGACAACAACGGTGCTGATAAACGGGCACGAGACACCATGCCTGCTCGACTCCGGGAGCACAGAAAGCTTCATCCACCCTGACACGGTAAGATGCTGTTTTTTGACCATCCGTCCCAGTGCGCAAAAGATTTCCCTAGCTGCAGGATCCCACTCCGTACAGATTAAAGGCTTCTGCATAGTAACCCTAACGGTGCAAGGGAGGGAGTTTAAAAACTACAGGCTCTACGTCCTTCCCCAACTCTGCGCGCCCACATTACTGGGATTAGACTTCCAGTGCAATCTGCAGAGCCTAACCTTCCAATTCGGCGGCCCAATACCCTCACTCACTATCTGCGGCCTCGCAACCCTCAAGGTTGAGCCCCCATCCTCGTTTGCAAACCTCACCCCGGATTGCAAACCCGTCGCCACTAGGAGCAGACGGTACAGCGCCCAGGACCGGACATTCATTCGGTCCGAAGTCCAGCGGCTACTGAAGGAAGGCATAATCCAGGCCAGCAATAGTCCCTGGAGAGCACAGGTGGTAGTAGTAAAGACAGGGGAGAAGCAAAGGATGGTCATAGACTATAGCCAGACCATCAACAGGTACACAACTAGATGCGTACCCTCTCCCCCGCATATCCAACATGGTCAATCGGATTGCCCAATATAAGGTCTTCTCCACCGTGGACCTCAAGTCCGCCTACCATCAGCTCCCCATCCGCCCAAGTGACCGCAGGTACACAGCCTTCGAGGCAGACGGGCGATTATACCACTTCCTAAGGGTCCCATTTGGCGTCACAAACGGGGTCTCAGTCTTCCAGCGAGAGATGGACCGAATGGTTGATCAACACGGGCTGCAGGCCACGTTCCCGTATCTCGACAACGTAACCATCTGCGGCCACGATCAGCAGGACCACGACGCCAACCTCCAAAAATTCCTCCAGACCGCTAAAGCCTTGAACCTCACATACAACGAGGACAAGTGCGTTTTCAGCACAAACCGGCTAGCCATCTTGGGATATGTAGTGCGCAATGGAATAATAGGCCCCGACCCCGAACGCATGCGCCCCCTCATGGAATTTCCCCTCCCTCACTGCTCAAAAGCCCTAAAACGCTGCCTGGGGTTCTTTTCATATTACGCCCAGTGGGTCCCCCAGTACGCAGACAAGGCCCGCCCCCTAATACAGACCACGACCTTCCCTCTGTCGACAGAGGCTTGCCAGGCCTTCAGCCGCATCAAAGCGTATATCGCAAAGGCCACGATGTGCGCCATCGACGAGTCCCTCCCCTTCCAGGTCGAGAGCGACGCCTCCGATGTAGCTCTAGCGGCCACCCTTAACCAAGCGGGCAGACCCGTGGCCTTTTTCTCCCGAACCCTCCACGCTTCAGAAATCCGCCATTCCTCAGTGGAAAAGGAAGCCCAAGCCATAGTGGAAGCTGTGCGACAGTGGAGGCATTACCTGGCCGGCAGGAGATTCACTCTCCTCACGGACCAACGGTCGGTAGCCTTCATGTTCGATAATGCACAGCGGGGCAAAATTAAAAACGACAAGATCTTAAGGTGGAGGATCGAGCTCTCCACCTTCAACTATGAGATCCTGTACCTTCCCGGAAAGCTGAACGAGCCGTCCGATGCCCTATCCGATGCACATGTGCCAACGCACAAATTAACCGCCTCCAAACCCTCCACGAGGACCTCTGCCACCCGGGGGTCACTCGGTTCTACCACTTTATAAAGTCCCGCAACCTCCCCTACTCTGTGGAGGAGGTCCGTACAGCCACAAGGAACTGCCACATCTGCGCAGAGTGCAAACCGCACTTTTTCAGGCTGGATGGTGCGCACCTGATCAAGGCTTCCCCCGTCCCTTTGAACGCCTTAGTCTGGATTTCAAAGGGCCCGTCCCCTCCAACGACCGCAACACATACTTCCTGAATGTGGTGGACGAGTACTCTCGTTTCCCCTTCGCCATCCCCTGCCCTGACATGACAGCGGCCACAGTCATTAAAGCCCTTAACACCATATTCACACTGTTCGGTTGCCCCGCATACGTCCACAGCGACAGGGGGTCCTCCTTCATGAGTGACGAGCTACGCCAGTTCCTGCTCAGCAACGGTACAGCCTCGAGCAGGACGACCATCTACAACCCCCGGGGGAACGGGCAAGTAGAGAGGGAGAACGGCACTGTCTGGAAGACAGTCCTACTGGCCCTACGGTCCAGGGACCTCCCAGTTTCACGGTGGCAGGAGGTCCTCCCAGACGCTCTCCACTCCATCCGGTCGCTACTGTGTACTAGCACTAACCAAACGCCCCATGAGCGCCTCCTTGTCTTCCCCAGGAAGTCCTCCTCTGGAACGTCGCTGCCGACCTGGCTGGCGGCCCCAGGACCCATCTTGCTCCGAAAACATGTGCGGGCGCACAAGTCGGACCCGTTGGTCGAGAGGGTTCACCTCCTCCACGCGAACCCGCAGTACGCTTACGTGGAGTACCCCGACGGCCGACAGGACACGGTCTCCCTGTGAGATCTGGCGCCCGCCGGCAACACGCACACACCCCCGACACCAATCACCCCCTCCCTGCCACCGGCGCACCCCGCCACCGCCCCCTTCCCGGGAGGATCGGTCCTCCTCCCAGGTCCGACCAGAAGTGAAGCTGAAGCAGAAACCGTAAGGCTCCCGGAGACGACAACACGGGAACAAGCACCACCACCGGGGCCGAGGCGATCGACAAGGACGACCAGACCGCCCGACCGACTCGTGGCATGGATGTAACACTACAATGTTGTGGACTTTAACGAGAACTTTTTTCTTTTCCCCCCTTACGACTACTGTAAATAGTGCAAAACAAAAAAAAAAACCCTGTACATACTGTGATGACATGCAAAAGTTTTCCTCCCAGGACCAGCCTTGTAAACCATGCGAAGCACCACCCCGCCGGGTTCATTTTTAACAAGGGGTGAATGTGGTAGTATGCATTAGGGGTCATGTGGGACTGTGAAGCCATGATGTCATTGGCTGACAGATCCCGGGTCCTGGTTGGCTGTTGACCTCTAGCTCCGCCCTGAAGGCGGAGTATAAGAACCTGGAGTTCTCCCCCGCAGGCCAGTCTGTTACTGAACTGCGGGGAACAAGTCACGCTTAATAAAGCCTCATCGACTTCATCTCTATTCGTCTCTCGTGAGTCTTTGTGCGCTACAGGGATGAAGGTCGGTATGGATCTAAAAAGGAAGAGGAACCTTGGCAGTATGTTCAAATTGATCATCTGCACCCTGCCCGCCAGGGAGAATGGGAGTGCATCCCATCTCTGTAGGTCCTTTTTGACTTCCTCCACCAGACTGGTCAGATTCCACTTGTGATATGGTACAAATTAAGTAATGGCATGATGGGAAAACTGGTCAATGGGAAGACTGGTCAAAAGGTTTGATACAATACCAGAAAGACTGAAGCTACTCATTCCAGCCCCCCAGGTCCAGGTAAAGAATGCTACCCTAACCATTTTCAGACTAGTATGGCCGTAGGCAAATCTGCATAACTTGAAGTCTGAAAAGATCAGCGAAGGTCGAGCCATTCCAAAACACCGGACCTCGGCAACTCCTGATAAAACTAACTCGTCATAACCCAGGGCCGTAGGAATTTAAAACAAAGATAAGTTCAGGAAGAAACAAGTCTATTCTGCCCTTTCAATGTTCCCTCCGAGGACTAAATAATGGTATGAGTGATATGACCAAACATGGTCTGGTCTTTGCTTCCGTTTGTATTTCCAATCAAACTCCTGCCCAAACTGTTGTCACATAATCTTGATAAAGTTAATGTACAAATATTGAGCTAATTCTCCATGGAAAGCGTGGAACTTGTGAAAGACTGAGCAGTTTTGTTGACTGCCCTCTTACTTCAAGTTTCAGCCATTACTGCATGCAGTTGTTTTCGACAATAAAGCTTGTTATTCTGTCTTAACGAGTGTGTTGAATCTTTCTACCACAGAAGCGAAAATATTGACTTTGACACTTGTGGATCAGTGTCCAGTCGTGGGCTATCTGGATCCTCGAGTAGCGGAATTTGTTTGGGCTAGTTTGAATGGTAGACCCTCCAGCTCAGACCCTCCCCCATTCGCGTTCAGCAGGGGGGCTCATGCATAGGTTGCGTTTGTAGCCTGAGAAGGTGCCAAACTCATCCAGGAGCTTCATGATTACTTTCAGGCCATTCTGCGTGTCTGAGATGTAGAGCAGAAGGTCATCCGCATAGAGTGGGACACTATGCTCTTTGCCTCCTCTTCGTATGCCCTACCAGCCTCTTGCGTCTCACAGAGCGATCGCCAGGGGTTCAATTGCCAGGGTGAACAGGAGGGGGACAGCGTATATCCCTGCCTTGTGCCTCTGTACATCTGGAAGTATTCAGAGCTGGTGGTTTTGGTCCATACGCTTGCCTTGGGGGCGTTGTGCAGGAGTTTCACCCACAAGGTTAATGCCGTGCCTAGCTCAAACTGCTCCAGTACCTGTGTGAGGTACTTCCATTCGACTGCTAAAGGCCTTTTCTGCGTCCAGCGAGATGACGACTTCTGGTGTTCTCTCCACAGATGGGGTCAGTATCACATTCAGCAGCCGTCTGACGTTCGTGGATAGCTGTCTACCCTTGACAAAGCCCGTCTGGACCTCTGCAACCACTTCTGGGACACAGTTCTCCAGTATCTTGGTCAGGACTTTCACGAGTATTTTCACGTCTACGTTGAGCAATGAAATGGGTCTGTATGATCCGCATTCCGTTGGGTCTTTGTCTTTCTTGGGTATCAACGATATAGTGGCCTGCGAATGTGTTGGCAGCAGGCTGCCCCTCGCTAGCAATTCAGCGAACATCTCCCGTTGGTGTGGGCCTGCGCTGGTGCGAAGTATTTATAGAAGTCCGCCGGGAACCCATTGGATCTCGGTGCCTTCCCTGCCTGCATGGAACTGATGCTCTCCACAACCTCTCCCAGTCCTATCGGTGCTTCCAGCTCCCTCCGTCTATCGCCCCCCACAATTGGCATGTCCATCGAGGAACTGTTTTGTCCCGGAGTCCCCGGAGGGGGCTCGGAGGTGTACAGTCGGTAGAAGGCCTCAAAAGCTTGGTTGACCATTTTAGGTTTGGCTACCAGTCGCCTCTGCTATCTTTCACCTGTGATATTGCCCTCGTGGGTGCCTGCTCTCCCAACTCGTGAGCCAGCAGGCGGCAGCCTTCTCTCGGTGCTCATAAAAGGTTCCCCTTGTCTGGCGGAGTTGGTGCACTGCTTTCCTGGTGGATAGCAGGTTAAAGTCCATTTGTAGATTTTTCCTCTGGGTCAGAAGCTCTATGGTCGGGATCTTGGAGTATGTTTTGTCGCCCTCCAGTATGGAATCGATCAGTTGCTGACCAGCCGCCTTCTCTTCCCTGTCTTTACCTACCTTGTAGGCTATAATCCCTCCCCTGTGAGACTTCCCCCGTTCTGGTTGTTAGTGATGTACTTGCCTATGGCCTGTGATGTTTTCTGGCAGAAGACCTTGTCGGCCAAGTAGTCAGTGTCCAACCTCCATTGTGGGGTATTGGGCACGGCCAGTCTCCAACCACACATCCATGTAATGTGGGGTGTGGTCGGAGATGACTATCATGGGAGTATTCCACTCTGACTATTTCTGGAAGCACCGATTTCCCCACTGCAAAGAAGTCGATTCGGGTGTATACCTTGTGCACCGGTGAGAAGAACGAGAATTCCCTTTCATCAGGATGCAGAAACTGCTAGGGACCCTCCCATAGTGCTTTCGGGGGAGGTGTGTGTGTGTGTGTGTGTGTGTGTGTGTGTGTGTGTCAGGGACTGCTTACTGCCTTGGAGATCGGGACGCCATTTAACACCCCAGTGTTCCCTGTTGCCCCTTATATAACGAGTCGCATCGTATAGCCATGTGTTTTGCGGACTGCGAGCTAAGCGTGCTCGTTATGGGACTTTGTTCCCATTTAGTTGAATTGAGCCTTGTGTGTATTTAAAGGGCTAGCACGGTCTCCAGACGTTGGGTGAAGCAACAGCACTGCATTCTGTTTCATTATATATTTTCATTTTAGGCAATTAAACATCCCAAAATTTTAATAACACCAGTAGAAGTGGGGAGTTAAGAGCTTTGTTGTATACCTGTGGATTTCTTGTGTTTCATACAGGAAATTTGAGGACATGTAATTTTACAGTGACAGCGTACATTGTATTGTAAAGTGCTATGGGACCTCCTGTAACTATGCTCAGCCAAAATCTTAATACGTGAGTCAGACACGAGGAAACCTCTTTAAATAGTATTCTTTAACGTACTTGTAAACCACACAAAAAAGTTCTATCCTCTGGAAATATTAAAAGCCTCCACGCTACTATCTTGCCCCATATACTGAAAAAAGCTTTTGAATATGCCTTCATTCGCACCTCCTAATGCTTATACGGTTTGTCTTTCCCCCCCCTTGTTAGTGTTGTGGGACATTTGTTACATTAATAACACTAAATAATTGGAAAGTGAAATAAAATGCTGGAAAAACTCAGTAGTTCAAGCAACATTTGTGAAGAGAGAAATGGGCAGAGTTTACTTAGTGGCAGGATTTTCCTGAAGACTTGGCTGGAAATGCTTCGGATTGGCTAGCAGCACTACTTGGAGTGGTAGCCACAGCTGGGACCACAGAAGTCTCCAGATTTAAGCCCTGTCCAGCACTAGTAAGTATGGGGGTCTCACGCATGGAGGGGAGGCGAGGCCCAGCGGGTGGGGAGAGGGAGTTGGGCAGACCTTTTTTTTTTGGGGGGGGGGGGGGGGTGTAAGAGAGAGTGAGCACCTGATGAGGAAAGAGGGTCTTAGAGGGAGTCACCACCCTTTACCTGCTGGCAGCTTGAGCAAGGCATCGGGCCGGGCAAAAAGCACGCAAGAGCCTCAACTCAACATGGGTCGGACAGCAGCAGGATGGGTCACTCGGGGAATTTTATGCCCACGACCCCCCAAAACCCGCCAGCAGGGAACTTTAAAATGTTGTCCAATGTTTCAGGTCATTGACCTTTCATTAAAAAAAAACTTGATCATTATACTTCTTTGAGCCGAGAAATGATTGCTATCAATATTATCAGCTAATATTTAACATAAAGAAGTTAGTCCTCGTGATAACAGGAAACATATATTATGAAGCTAAAGCAGGAATCTTAAACCATGAGTGCACAGGTCTTGTCTAAATCACGAGGTTATGGGTTTAAGCCCTTATCCAATATTTAAATACATTTTACTGCAGTTCGGACAGAGTGAAACATTGTTATCGACACTTGCTTTGGAGGATATCGAAGTGCGACGCATTTCTCTGTTCAAGTATAAGTCAAAGATTCCAACAGGGAGTTCTCCCATTGGCCTGACAAAATGTCTACCCCAACTAACACACTAAACATTTATATAATTTTCTGTTTGATAATTTATGTTTGTTGCATTTGGGTTGTGAAGCATTTTAGGAAGTACCAAGGAGGTGAAAGGCACTGCTCAAGTACAAGCCATTCTTTTTTAAAAACTATTGGGAGTGTGAGATTTTGTACATTATGTCTGGATTAGACAATTGTGGATTTAAATCACTATCTCCTGCATGAATACCACCATAATAGATTATCTATTGATTTGCTGCTTTTGTTGTTTGAGAGATTTGGGCCGGGATTCTCCGTTTCAGAGACTAAGTGCTGACGCCAAGAGTGAATCGGTGGTGTTCTACATCCCTGAAAGTGGCACCAGTTGGGGAGAAATTCAGGATTCGTTAATGGGATAGCATCGGTGCCACGTGGAAAAAGTGCAATTCTGATGCCTAACGGCATCAATTGGCTGTGGTCGGGATTGGTACTCGAGAGTCTGACAGCTGCATTCACATGTAAACATTCCACTCCCCACACATACTCATTCCAGCCAAGAAGATGGCAGCAGGAACAGCAGCGCCCCATGTTGCCAATGCAGAGCTCGAGACCTTGCAGGACGCTGTGGCAGGGAGGCGAGGCACCCTGTTCCCTGGAGTGGATAGGAGGCTGCCAACCGCCGCCGTATATCAGGCCTAGGCAGAAGTGGCAGAGGCCGTGAGCCTGTGGGCCCCATTGGCAGGACCAGCCAGCAAAGCTGTAAATGGTCGCACAACCTTCTCAGAGCGGCCAGGGTGAGTAACCAGCACCGAGCCCCCGGCACCAACCCCCTGACTCCTGCACACGGGTAACATGCACCCCTCCCACCCTGCGCCACATACCACACTCATACCACCCGCCATGGCCGGGTGCCCTGCACACACACTCCACTAGCTGCCCACCCCTGTGCTGCCTGTGTCCGACTGCCTCATACTGTGCATTTTCTGTCCCCATCCCCAGGAGAAAGAGCCACACAGCCGCAGAGAGAGAGAGCACAGATTGGAGGGGGCCCGCTACACCTGCAGGTCCTCACCGCTGCAAAGAGGACCTAGTCGGCGGGCCTGGAGAAATTAGTTAATTTATGTAATTTTCATATGCTCCAAGCACATCGTTAGCAATGCACAGGAAACCCAGGACTGGAATGTCTGGTGCCAGCTGCCAATGAGGTAAGACTTGCATCAGGTTGACACTTTTTTTTTGCTTCTTTTAAGGATGGTGGCTAAAATGTTACATTCGCACCACAGACATGCCAGGCAATGACCGTCTCCTACAAATAAAAATACAGCACAGGGACAGGCCCTTCGGCCCTCCAAGCCTGTACCGGTTATGATACCACTCTTGGCCAAAACCCTCAGCACTTCCTAGTGCCTTATCCTTCTATACCCATCCTATCCATGTATTTGTCGAGATGCCTTTTGAACACCGTTAATGTATCTGCTTCCACAACCTCCTCTGATAACGCGTTCCAGGCACTCACCATCCTATGTGTAAAAAACCTGCCTCGCACATTTCCTTTAAACTTTACCCGCGGACCTTAAACCTATGCCCCCTCATGACTGGCCCCTCCACCCTGGTGCCTGTCCATTCACTCTATCCATGCCTCTCATGATCTTGTAGACCTCTATCAGGTCGCCCCTCAACCTCCGTCGTTCCAATGAAAACAGTCCGAGTCTATTCAGCCTTTCCGCATAGCTAACACCCTTTCAAAGATCTGTAGACCTGATCTCTCTGACTTCCTATATTCCGAAGAGTTTTGCCATTTACTGCATATTTCCTCTCTATGTTAGATCTACCAGCATGCATTACCTCATATTTGTCTGGATTACCTCACCGCTGCGAAGAGGTGGGCGTTGGACCTAGTCGGCGGGCCCGGAGAAATTAGTTAATCTATATAATTTTCATATGCTCCATGCACATCATTAGCAATGCACAGGAAACCCAGGACTGGAATGGCTGGTGCCAGCTGCCAATGAGGTAGGATTTGCATCAGGTTGACACTTTTTTTTGCTTCTTTTAAGGATGGTGGCTAAAATGTTACATTCGCACCACAGACATGCCAGGCAATGACCGTCTCCTACAAATAAAAATACAGCACAGGAACAGGCCCTTCGGCCAGGGGAAGCACGGTAGCATTGTGGATAGCACAATTGCTTCACAGCTCCAGGGTCCCAGGTTTGATTCCGGCTTGGGTCACTGTCTGTGCGGAGTCTGCACATCCTCCCAGTGTGTGCGTGGGTTTCATCCGGGTGCTCCGGTTTCCTCCCACAGTCCAAAGATGTGCAGGTTATGTGGATTGGCCATGCTAAATTGCCCTTACTGTCCAAAATTGCCCTTAGTGTTGGGTGGGGTTACTGGGTTATGGGAATAGGGTAGAGGTGTTGACCTTGGGTAGGGTGCTCTTTCCAAGAGCCGGTGCAGACTCGATGGGCCGAATGGCCTCCTTCTGCACTGTGAATTCTGTGAACTCCATTTGCCATTTCTCTGCCCAAATCTCCAACCTATGTCCTGCTGTATCCTCTGGCAATCCTCAACACTATCCGCCACTCCACCAACCTGGCGTCATCCACAAAGTTACTAATCAGACCAGCTACATTTTCCTCCAAATCGTTTATGTATACTACAAACAATAGAGGCCCCAGCACCGATCCCTGTGGAACACCGCTAGTCACAACCTTCCATTCAGACAAACACCCTTCTACTGCTGCACACTGCCTTGTGACCGAGCCACAGTATCCATCTTGCCACCTCACCTCTGATTCCATGCGACTTCACCTTTTACATCAGTCTGCCACAAGCCACCTTGTCAAAGGCTTTACTGAAGTTCATGTGAACAATATCCACCACCTTCCTCGCATCAATAATCCTTGTCACCTCCTCAAAAAACATGATTACGTTAGTGAGGCATAACTTCCCCTTCACAAAACCATGCTGTCTATCGCTAATGAGTCCATTTGTTTCCTAATGGGTATAAATCCTGTCCCTGAGAATTCTCTCCAACAATTTACCTACTACCGATGGGAGACTCAACGGCCTATAGTTTCCTGGATTATCCCTGCTACCTTTCTTAAAACAGCGGTACCATATCAGCTATTCTCCAGCCCTTTGGGACATCACCTGTAGCCAATGAGGATACAAAGATGTCAGTTAGGGCCCCAGTAATTTCCCCCCTTGCTTCCTTCAATATTCTGAGGTAAATCAGGCCCAGGAGTCTCATCTACCTTAGTGATTTTTAAAACACCCAATATCTCCCCAGACTATCCACACACCCTACCCAAGAATCATCTTCCATAAAGTCCTTTTCTTTGGTGAACACTGATGCAAAGTACTCATTTAGTACCTTGCCCATTTCCTCTGGCTCAACACATAAATTCTCCCCGCTGTCCTTAAGTGGTCCAATCCTTTCCCTGGCCACCCTCTTGCTTTTTACACATGAATAAAAAGCTTTGGAATTCACCTTAATCCTACTGGCCAAGGACTTTTCATGACCCTTCCTAGCTTCCCGCTTAAGTACCTTCCTACTTTCTTTATACTCCTCAAGGGTTTTGACTGTACAAAAGACTCTTTTGCTTTTTAACGAGGTTCAGAATATCCCTTGTTATCCAAGGCTCCCTAAACTTCCCATACTTATCCTTTGTTCTCTCAGGAACGCGACTTTCCTGAATCCTAATCAACTGTCGCTTGAAAGACTCCCACATATCCGATGTTGATTTACCCTCAAACAGCCGCATCCAATCAAATTCTTCAATTCCTGTCTCACGTTATCGTAATTTGCCTTTCCCCAGTTTAGCAACTTAACCGAGCTCTCATCCCTATCCAAAAGTACCTAAAACCTACAGAATTGTGGTCATTACTCCAAAATGTTCACCTACTGAAACCTCAAATCTGATCAGGCTCATTCCCCAATACCAGATTCAGTACTGCCCCTTCTCTAGATGGACTATCTACATCAAGAAGCCTTCCTGGTGACGAATGTGATATAAAATAGTTAGTTTAAATATATTAGTTACAGTAATGTAGACTGGTCTAATTCTAGTGAGTTCACAGACAAAGGATTTCAGCAAGCATGGCAAGGAAGGGGGAGGGGTGTCTAGTAGAGGAGGAGAAAAGGATGCTGGGTAACAAGAGGCCAGGGTTAAGGAATGAGAAGTGAGCCAATTAGGATGTATGGCCAGGTCAGGAGGGGTATAGGATGACCTATGGGAATCGTTTATGTGAAACTTGATGCCATTTGAATGTATTTGTAGAGATTCCATTGTCTCCAATAGCACTCGATTCTGAAGACCCAGGAGGCAGCTTGTGTTCTGGGTTTTTGTGAAGCAAGTCTGACTTGCAAGTCGGGTAAAAATAAATAATACTATGCCTACAAATCCATCTTGAGTTTTATTGAGGCCAGACTGAAGGGTAAAGAATTCAACATTTGTCACTGGATACACCTCACAAACCCTGCCCATCCAAGCCCCTAGCACTAAGTGAGTCCCAGTCAATAGAGGGGAAGTTAAAATCACCTACCAGAACAAACCTGTCACTTTTGCACCGATCCAACAAATCTCTACCTATCTGTTCCTCTATCTCTTGCTAGTATTTGGGGGCCCTGTACTAAACCCCCAACATTGTGATTTTTCCCTTCTTGTTCCTAGATCTACCCAGATTGCCTCATTGTATGAGCCCTCCGAGTCCTCCCGCGGTAAGGCTATATTATCTTCCTTAACCAGTAATGTTACTCCCCCACCCCTTTTACATTTCTTTTTATCTCTCCTGAAGCATTTATATCCTCCAACGTTCAGCTGCGAATCCTGCCTTGCTTCAACCACGTTTCTGTGATAGCCACAACATCATAGTTCCGTACTAATCAGTGCTCTAAGTTCATCTGCCTTACCTGTTATACCTCTGGCGTTGAAACAAATACACTTCAGACCACTGCCCTTGATGTTCAATGGCATTACCATCGTTGAATCACCCACAATCAACATCCTGGTTACCATTGATCCGAAAATTAACTGGACCAGCCATATTAATACTGTGGCTATTAGGGCAGGTCAAAGGCTAGGAACCCTACGGTGAGTGACTTACCTCCTGACCCTCAAAGCCTGTTCACCATCTACAAGGCACAAGTGAGGATTGTAATGGAATACTCTCCACTTGCCTGGATGAGTGCAGCTCCAATAACACTCAAGAAGCTCGACACTATCCAAAACAAAGTAACATGCTTGATTGTTCCCCCGCCACAAACATTCAAACCCTCCACCACCAACGAACAGTGGCAGCCATGTGTACCATCTACAAAATGCACTGCAGTAACTCACCAAGGTTTCTTCGACATCACCTTCTAAACCCACGACCACTACCATCTAGAAGGACAAGAGCAGCAGATACCTGGGAACCCCACCATCTGGAGGTTCCTCCCCAAATCACATCATCCTGACTGGGAAATATATCCCTGTTCCTTCACTGTCGCTGGGGCAAAATCCTGGAACTTCCACCCTAACAGCACTGTGGGTGTATCTACACATTAAGGACTGCAATGGTTAAAGAAGGCAGCTTACCACCACCTTCTGATGGGCAACTAAAGATGAGCAATAAATGCTGGCCTAACCAGCAATGCCCACATCCTGTAAATTATTTTTTTTAAATATTAATGTTGTTTCTGGATTTCAGTTGCATTGAGGTGATTACCCAGTTTCCATGAAATCCAGGGCTTAAAGACCCAACATCACTGCTTGCGCACAAGCCAGGATTCTTACTGCACTCACCTCCCACATTGAGGCTCAATGGGTGCCTTAAAAGAGCTATAAGTCTATCTTCACTCAATGTTTACAGAGAGCGGCAATGTGACCCTCATTTATACTCTATCCGCAGGATTCTTTTATTTATATGTCTAATTCAGTTGTATCCAGTTCTCATTAAACATCCGTCTGTTAATATCACCAACACCGGTCGGCTAATATCACCAACAGTAATTTCAAGACTCAAGTTGTATGGCAGCTCGTGCGAATGCGATGAAATAAGCCCAAAGGGCTTCTTCATAAAATTGTAAATAAGCAAGTTTAAACAATTGCTGGCTAAGCTGCTAGATATTGTACTGCTATATATCAAACTGACAAAATTATATCAAGATTACTTCTCATCAATAAAATAAAACTTCTTTCTCTCAATGGGAAAGTGCGATATGCATATGGCACCCTCTCTGATCCTCCTAGATTAGAAGCTAACCGGGGTGAGCCTAAGTTCTGCAATTCCTGCAGCTCCGTTTTGCAGCCCTCACTTCAAAAATCAAGGCCCCAAGTTTCTGTTCCATTAATCAATTTTTTTGTATCAAGGCAGGTGTAACGGATCATGGAATTTTAAGCCTCAATTTAATTCCATCTGAGTTCCCACAATCCCTTGCACCTGTTTTAGAAATATTTAAGCTCCACCCACAAAACTGGTAAGTTTCCACAAATGCTCCAAAAATTAAGTTGAATCTTCTGGTCACATGGAAACGAATGGGAGTGATTCTCTGGAAATATTTTGAAGTGTTGCAGCGAGCGGGAATTGCCGTGAGCTTCCCAGCGTTTAGCCCAGCGAGGCCAGCAACGCGGTTCAACTTACCGAGGCCCCATAAGTAGTAGAGTCAAGTGTGCAGAAGACACTGAAAGTCTGCAGAGGGAAATAGATAGTTTAAGTGAGTGGGCAAGGGTCTGGCAGATGGAGTTCAATGTTGGTAAATCTGAGGTCATCCATTTTTGGTAGGCATAACAGCAAAATGGATTATTTTAATGGTTAAAAAAAAATGCAACATGCTGCTATGCAGAGGGACCTGGGTGTCCTTGTGCATGAATTGCAAAAAGTTTGTTTGCAGGTGCAGCAGGTAATTAAGAAGGCAAATGGAATGTTGTCCTTCGTTGCTAGAGGGCTGAAGTTTAAAAGCAAGGAGGTTATGTTGCAGCTGTACAGGATGCTGATGAGGCAACACCTGGGGTACTGTGCACAGTTTTGGTCTCCTTACTTGAGAAAGGATGTAGTGGCACTGGAGGGGGTGCAGAGGAGATTCACTAGGTTGATTCCGGAGTTGAGAGGATTAGTTTATGAGGAGAGACTAAGTAGACTGGGACTATACTCATTGGAATTTAGAAGAATAAGGGGGGATCTTAAAGAAACATATAAAATTAGGAAGGGAATAGATAGGATAGAAGCAGGGAGGTTGTTTCCACTGGCAGGTGAAACTAGAACCAGGGGGCATAGTCTCAAAATAAGGGGGAGCAGATTTAGACTGAGTTGAGGAAGAACTTCTTCACCCAAAGGGTCGTGACTCTGTGGAATTCCCTGCCCATTGATGCAGTTGAGGCTACCTCATTAAAGGCTTTTAAGGCAAAGGTAGATAGATTTTTGAACAATAAAAGAATAAAAGGTTACGGTGAGCGGGCGGGCAAGTGAAGCGGAGTCCACAAAAAGATCAGCCATGATCTTATTGAATGGCGTAGCAGATTCGAGGGGCCAGATGGTCTAATCCTGCTCCTGGTTCTTATGTTCTCGCCGCAAATGAAGGCTCACCAGCCAATTCGCAGGCACCGCGTTTGCCAGACCACCGCTAACAAGGTCAAGCAGCACTTAATCAGCAAACCCCAGCCAGCTGACAATAATGCCGCCGAAGAGACCAACCCCAAGATTTTGGGATGCTGACCTAGGGAGGCCCATACACGCAGTGGAGGCTATGAGGGATGTTCTGTTCCCCTGAGGGTCCTGGAGGGCTATCCATAGAACAGCCAGTTCTGCCTGGGACGAAGTGGCGGCAGCTGTGAGTGCCAAGAGTGTGACCAGGAAGACTGGCCTCCAGTGCCGAAAAAAGGTCAAAGACCTACACCGGGCAGCACGAGTGAGTAGACACCAATGTCTCCCACCCACTCTACCTGATCTATCCACTTCCACGGGAGCATGCACCTCCCTACTCTCCATGCGACCCCCAACTCTCACTCCACCCCACTCCCCCTTCAACTCCCTAACCCTCCCTTCACACACCCACTCCCACCACTGAACCACGTGTGTGGCTACCGATGCCCTCTGTGTTTCCTCAGGAAAAGCTCTCCCATAATCGCTGGGTGAGGGCCCAGACTGGGGGAGATGTGCCAAACCCAAGAACCCTCACCACCTTCGTGGAGGATGCATGCCTCGGAGGTGACCAGTTTGGCTGAGGACAGAGCGGCCACCCACGTGTAGGCTTGCGGATGCCGCAAAGATGAGTAACCACCGGGCTCCACCCAGAAGACCTGTCAAATGCGAGTTGTTATTGCTTTATCGATTGACCAAACCTCCCACTGACCACATGTCCATTATCCCGCAGGTCCTCCAGTCGACAGAACTGGGCCATCCCGGTTGGCACCCTCTCCAGTCTCCCAGGAGACGCGTTGGAGGAGAGCTCGGAGAATGCCACCGTGATAGTCACAGCACAACTGTCATCCCCATTCTCCACCAGCGCAGATACACGCACCTCGGTAGGAAACATGAGTGGACAGGCTTCGTGGGCACAGGCTAGACAGTAGTCGGAGGTCTGCGGGATCCCAAGACCCAGCTGGGTCCTAGCCTGATGCTGAACCTGTGGAAAAGAGTTACTCGGAGCTGATGGAGATGATAGGGAGCAGCCTGGACATTCAAAGGGAAATGTCAGCTTGACTCCAGCAGATCCATAGCTGCTTGGAGGAGGCCCAGAGTCTAGGGGCACAGGAGATGTGGCGGCAATGCGTGGCACCGAGGCCAACACTGCTAGGGTGGCGACTGCAGTGGAGAGCCTGGTGCACGATATCAGCGGAGAGCCTGGTGCATGATCTCAGCACCATTAGTGAAGGTGTCCAAGGCTTTGCGCAGTCAGTGACGGCCATAGCTGAGCGCCTAGGCAGAATATCCGCCTCGCTTACGAATGTCAGCCAGTACCAGGCTGACCTTGATGAGGTACTGCGGGACATGTCCCGCTCTCAGATGGAAATGGTCGAGGCACTGCGGGAGCTTGTCCCAGACGCAGGTGGGCATTGCCAAGGGCACTGCGGAGCCTGGCCCAGTCACCTAGGAGCTACCGTGGGCGTCAACACGATGGTGCGGACCATGGGAAACCACCGACTGGGAGGAGGGGGCGTTGAGTGCCACCCCGGATCCTCCTCATGGAGTGGCGACTTTGGCTACCAGCTCCTCAGAGTTCCACCCCTCTGAGGAGGTCGCGTCTCACAGTAAGCACATGGGACAGGGCGGCACGGCTGTACATGTGCAGTCGACAAGTGCGCCGGGGCCCACCGGCCTCAGAGCTCCCAGAGGTCGTCCACCAGGGGCATCGGCCATGGGACAAGGTAAGCAGCTGGCTGCCTCCACCTCTGATGTGCATCCTAGGGAGACACCTAGATGTAGTGGTAGAGCCAGGAAGGTTAGAAAGGCCAAGGATCCCGGAGGGCACGGGTGGGGGGGTGCTCCATCGAGAGAGTGGGGACTTGTATTACACATTAAACAGCCTGAGGATTCAGATATGGATTTTAAATGATAACTTTAGTGAGAAATCAATTTTCAAATGCATTAATTAAACTTGATCAGTTACCACTCTTAAACATAATAAATATTTTTAAAAGCAAAACTTCTTAAAAGAAAATGCATTCTAAAACACACCTCAGATGTACTGGTTCATGCATTCAGCAACAGGCAAAGAGTTTTCCAAAAAAAGCACAATTTGTGCCACGATCGCCAATTGTACCCAAAGCAGAAACCGGGTCACCCCCGTAAAGTGTGGAGACACAACAAAAACTTGCATTGATATTGTTCCTTTAATATGTCACAAGGTACTTCCCAAAATACAAGGAAAATCCAGCAAAAGGTGAAAAAGTGGTTTGGCAAAAAAAAGCTATTAGAACCATTGAATTCCTAGAGTGTAGGAGGCCATTGAGCCTGCACTGAGCATCTGAAAGAGCACCCTCCCCAGGCCCACTCCCCAGCCCATCCCTGTAACCTAACCCGTACATCCCTGGACACTACGGGGCAATGTTAGCATGCCCAATCCACCTGACCTGCACAGCTTTGGACTGTGGGAGGAAACGGGAGCACCCGGAGGAAACCCACGCAGACATGGGTAGAACGTGCAAACTCCACACAGACAGTCACCCAAGGCCAGAACTGAACCCAAGTCCCTGGCACTGTGAAGCAGCAGTGCTAACCACTGTGTTGGCACATCCCTCGTACACCCACCCCCCCACCCCGCTTTTTTTTTTTACATGCGATCACTTTAATTATAATTCTGAGCTGTTAATTAGAACAAGTATCAATGCATTTTAAGTCTGGACAGGGATCAACTATCGTATGCAAGTTCAAACAATTAAAACTCATTTTCCTTAATTTACAATGAGATGATAAATAGAAAGGTAACTTGAAAATTTCATCTCAAACATCTCTGCATATTTTACTTTAACTGTATCTCCTTCAAACTGGTTTGATTTTGAAGGCTTTTTTGCTGTTGCTGTAACTTTGTCTTGGGAGTTTATGGTTATGCATGGAGAAAACACAACTCTGGATGTAGTGATTGTGGGGGTGGAATGGGGAGAAAATTATGTATTCATGAAAGCATTACAAAGCCAGTTCATTAAAGATGAGTTTTTCTAAAAGGGTTACCAAGGTTTCTTCTAAAAGCATACAATGAAAGGGTGAGGTGTAACATGAATAATTATGAGTTCACAAAGCAGAGTAGCACACATAAATTTTAAATGATTGCCCTAAATGCAATACTACATGAAAATAAATTTGTATGACCTATGCTCAAATTTTATTTTGCATATACGTTATGATATTTACATTATATTATTGTCCCTCATGCAAAAGCAGAATAGATTTTCAAATACACACGTCATGGGAACAATGGAATATTCAAGGGTCTGGAAATGTTTACAATCCTTATTTATACAATGATTTTATTCATTCCCTCTTATTGCCTGTAAATAGAATGTAAACGAGTACCATCATCTGTTGAATATCCTGTTCTTCAGTTGATTGGCAGCATGAGCTTGTCACCTCTTCAATTGGCATAGGACTCTGCAGCATTTGTCTTTCACTTGCTGTTTCTCCTGCAAGGAAATACATCAACAAGTATAAGCTAGTTTTTCCATAATATGGCTAGTTTTTGCTGACAAAGGATAGTATAAACATACAAATGATTTGAGGCTAAACACTGAAATTGTCTCATTGGAACAAAGTATGCTGGCAAACCAAGTGAGAGCAGGGGCGGCATGTGGCGCAGTGGATAGCACTGGGACTACGGCGCTGGGGACCCGGGTTTGAATCCCGGCTCTGGGTCACTGTCCATGTGGAGTTTGCACATTCTCCCTATGTCTACATGGGTTTCACCCCCACAACCCAAAAGATATGCAGGTTAGGTGGATTAGCCACGCTAAATTTCCCCTTAATTGGAAAAAGAATAATTGGGTACTCTAAATTTATATTTAAAAAAAAAACGAGAGCAGTAAATTATATGCTCACTGCTATTCACCCGCTATACAAGTCACGCTGAAGAACCGAATTTAGGTGGAACTGTTAGTTGGGGTGGTTTGGGGGGGGGGGGGGGGGGGGGGGGGTGGTAAAATACTAGCTCCTTTTACTTTGCAAACAGGGGCTGTATTCCCTGGAATTTAGAAGATTAAGGGGTGATTTGATCAACATATCAACAGAAATATATAGATCATATAGAGAGAGCCTCTTTCTCTTGGTTAGGGAGTCTAGGACTGGCGATCATATTCCAATAAATAGAGCTATAATTTTCAGGAGTAAAATTAGGAAATACTTCTAAAAGGGTGGCAGAAATTTGGAACTAATTTCCACAAACAGTAACTGATGTCAGATCAACTATAATTTTAAATTGTGTAGAAGATTGTTGTTTAGACGGGCAGCATGGTCGGCACGGGCTTGGAGGGCCGAAGGGCCTGTTCCTGTGCTGTACATTTCTTTGTTCTTTGTTCTAAAGCTCCAATCCCCCCCCCCCCCCCCACTATCCCCTTCCACAGCCCCAAGCTCCTTAGCGCGATGGCCAAGTGCAAACAACAGTGGGGATATAGGGCACCCTGCCTCATACCCTGGTGCAGAGAATAGTACCCAGAGTTCATACTGTTAGTGCGAACGCTCACCACCGGCTCCTTGTACAAGTTATACCCATGCCACGAATCTCGGCCCAATTCCAAATCTTTCCAATATCGCCAGCAAGTAACCCCATTCCACCCAATCAAATGCTTTCTCTTTGTCCAGTGCCACCTCTGTCTCCTTTCCCTCCGCTGGAGATAGGACAACATTCAGCAACCTCCTCACATTTGAGAATAGCTGCCTTCCCTTTCTCGAACCCTGTCTGGTCATCCCAATCACCTTCGGGAGACATCCCTCCCACGTTTGGCTGCCAAAACCTTTGCCAATATCTTGGTATCCACATTCAGTAGGGATATGGGCCTATACGATCCACACTCCACTGGATCCTTATCCTTTTTTAGCAGCAGCTAAAAAAAAAAAAAAAATCGAAGCTTCCCCATCGTCTGTGGCAAGATAACCCTGCTTATCGCATCCTCGAACATTCCCGCCATCAGCGGCACCAGCATATCTTTAAATCCAGTATTCAACTGGGAACCTGTCAGGCTCAGTCTCCTTCCCTGTCCGCATTCTCCCAACTAGCTCCTTCACCTCCTGCTCCCCCACCGGCTCCTCCAAGCCTGCTCTATCCTCTTCACCCAACCCCAGATATTCCAACGTGTCCAGGAACTCCCTCATTCCTCGTCCCTCCCCTGGTGGCTCCGACCTACATAGCTTCTTATAAAACTCTTCAAATATATTTTTTTATATAAACATTTTATTGAGGTATTTATGGTTTTATAACAGTAACAGAAGAAACAGTGTACATACAAATATAAACATAGTGCAAAAGCAGTCTTCCTCTCTCACAGGTCCCATCTTTTCTAACACCCTACTCTACATTAAACTACCCCCACAGCCCCCCCCCCCCCCCTTCTGCTGATGTTGAATTTTCCCTAAAGAAGTCGACGAACGGCTGCCACCTCCGGACGAACCCTAACATTGACCCTCTCAGGGCGAACTTGATTTTCTCCAGAGAAAGCTAGCCATGTCAGATAGCCAGGTCTCTGACTTTGGGGGCTTTGAGTCCCTCCAAGCTAACAATATCAGTCTCCGGGCTACCGGGGAAGCAAAGGCAAGAACGTCTGCCTCTTTCTCCTCCTGGATTCCCGGGTCTTCTGACACTCCGAAAATCGCCACCTCTGGACTCGGCGTCACCTTTGTTTTCAATACTTTGGACATGACATCGGCAAACCCCTGCCAGAATCCCCTAACCTTCAGGCATGCCCAGAACAAGTGAACATGGTTTGCTGGTCCTCCCGCACACCTGTCTTCCACCCCAAAGAACCTGCTCATCCGGGCCACTGTCATGTGAGCCCGGTGAACGATCTTACACTGTATCAGGCTGAGCCTGGCACATGTTGTGGACGCATTCGACTGTGCTCACGGCATCCGCCCAGAGACCATCCTCTAACTCTCCACCTAACTCCTCTGCCCATTTGTGTTTCAGCTTCTTGATCTGTGTTTCCTCTGACCCCATAAGCTTATAAACCCTTCGTTCTCACATCCACACTCTGGAAACTACCCCATCCTGTATCCCCCTTGGTGGTAGGAACGGGAAGGTTGAGACCTGCCTGCGTAGGAAGTCTCGCGCCTGTAGGTACCTAAATTCATTCCCTCCCGTCAGTTCAAATTTCGCCTCCAGTTCTCTCAAGCTGGGAAAGCTCCCTTCTATAAACGTATCGCCCATCCTCTCGATCCCTGCTCTCTGCCACCTCCGGAACCCTCCATCTAACCTCCCCCGAGGCAAACCTGTGATTATTGCAAATTGGGGACCGGACTGATGCTCCCTCTGTTCCCACATGTTTCCTCCATTGCCCCCAGACTCTCAGGGCCGCGACCATCACGGGGCTGGTGGAGTAGCGTGCTGGCAGGAATGGCAGAGGCGCCGTTACCAACGCCCCCAAACTAGTGCCCTTACAAGAGCCGCCTCTACTCGCTCCCACACCGACCCCGCCCCCCCCCCCAACCCCCAAATCCACTTCCTAATCATGGCTATTTTCGCCACCCAGTAATAATTACTGAAGTTCGGGAGTGCCAGCCCGCCCTCCCCCCAGCTGCACTCCAACATCCCCTTGTTAACTCGCGGGGTCTTACCCGCCCATTAAAAGCCCGAGATCACCTTGTTAACCCGTTTAAAAAAGGACCGAGGAATAAAGATGGGGAGACACTGAAACACAAACAGGAATCTCGGAGCATCGTCATTTTCACTATCTGTACCCTCCTAGCCAGTGACAGCGGGAGCACGTCTCACCTCCGAAAATCCTCCTTCATTTGGTCTACTAGTCGGGCCAGATTAAGCTTGTGCAGCCGTTCCCATTCCCACACCACCTGGATGCCTAGGTACCGAAAGCTTCCCCTACCACTCTAAAATGGCAGCTTCCCCAAGCGCCTCTCCTGCCCTCTTGCCTGGATCGCGAACATGTCGCTTTCCCCCATGTTCAATTTATAACCCGAAAACCGGCCAAAATCCCCCAGAATCTCCATAATTTCTTTCATCCCTTCCAATGGGTCCAACACATACAAGAGCAGATCGTCCGCGTATAGTGAGACTCTGTGTTCCACCCCCCACCCCCAGAGCAGTCCCTTCCAGCCCTTTGAGGCTCTCAACGCAATTGCCAGCGGTTCTATGGCCAGTGCGAACAACAGCAGGGAGGGGGCATTCCTGCCTCATCCCCCAGTGCAGCCTAAAATAGTCCAATGTCAGCCTGTTCGTCCGAACATTTGCCACAGGCACCTGATACAGCAGCCTGACCCAGTCAATGAAGCCCAAATCCAAATCGCCCCAGTACCTCCCACAGATAATCCCATTACACCCGGTCAAATGCCTTCTCTGCGTCCATTGCGACCACTACCCCTACGTCCCTACCCTCTGGGGGCATCATGATAACATTCAACAGCCTTCTTACGTTGGCCGCCAACTGCCTCCCCTTAACAAATCCCACCTGGTCCCCCCCAATCACGTCCAGGACGCAGTTCTCAATCCTGGAGGACAAGATCTTAGTCAACAATTTGGCATCTACATTTAGTAGGGAGATCGGTTTGTAGCTCCGGGTCCTTATCCTGCTTCAGGATGAATGAGATAGTGGCCTGTGACATCGTCGGGGGAAGCACCCCTCTCTCCCTTGCCTCATTAAATGTCCTCATCAGCAGTGACCCAGCATCCCAGAGAAGTTTTTGTAAAACTCCACGGGGTACCCATCCGGTCCCAGGGCTTTACCCGACTGCATGGTGTTCAGCCCATCTGCTATCTCTTCCAACCCGATCGGGGCCCCCGCCCTTCTACCAAGTCTTCATCAACCTTCGGGAACTTCAGCCCCCCTAAGAATTGCCTCATCCTCTCTGGCCCAGCTGGGGGTTCCGACTCATACAGCCTGCTGTAGAATTCCTCAAACGCCTTATTGACCCCAGCTGAATCTCCGACTAGGTTCCCATCTCTGTCCCTTACTTTCCCAATCTCCCTGGCCGCCTCCAGCTTTCTAAGCTGCTGCGCAAGCATTCTACTGGCCTTCTCCCCACATTCATAGATCGCCCCCCTCGCCTTCCTCAGCTGCTCTACCACCTTCCCTGTAGTTAACAAGCCAAACTCCACCTGTAGCCTCCGTCATTCCATTCGAAGCCCTGCCTCTGGGGTCTCCGCATACCTCCTGTCGACCTGTAGTATTTCCTTTATCAGTCGGTCCGTCTCTGCTCTGTCTGCCTTCTCCCTGTGGGCCCGTATCGCGATCAGCTTCCCTCTAACCACCGCCTTCAGCGCCTCCCGGACCACCACAGCCGAAATTTCCCCCGTGTCATTGACTTCCAGATAGTTCTGGATACATTTCGTCAGCCCCACACACACCTCCTCATCAGGTAAAAGTCCTACATCCAGCCTCCAGTGCGGGAGCTGGCTACTCTCCTTGCTCACCTGTAGGTCAACCCAGTGCGGGGCATGATCCGAGATCGTGATCGCTGAGTACTGTGTCCACTACCCTCGTCAGTAAAGTCCTGTTCAGGATAAAAAAGTCAATCCGGGAGTACACTTTATGCACGTGTGAATAGAAGGAAAACTCCTTCACTCTCGATCGCCCAAATCTCCATGGGTCCACCCCCCCCTTCCCCTACCCGCTCCATAAACCCCTTTAGCTCCTTTGCCATTGCTGGCACCCTGCCTGTCCTTGAGCTAGATCGGTCTAGCCCTGGCTTAATGACTGTGTTGAAGTCCCCTCCCCATAACCAGCTTATGCAAATCCAGGTCCGGGATCTTCCCCAACATCCTCCTTATGAACGCCACATCATCCCAATTCGGCGCGTACACATTAACGAGTACCACCGGCAACCTTTCCAGCTTTCCACTGACCATTATGTATCGACCCCCCACATCCACAACTATTCTTCCCACTTCGAATGACACTCGCTTATTAATCAGGATTGCGAGCCCTCTAGTCTTAAGAGTCCAGCCCAGAGTGGAAAACCTGTCCGACCCATCCCTTCCTTATTCTGACCTGGTCAGTTACTTTACGGTGCGTCTCCTGCAACATTGCCACGTCCGCCTTCAGTCCCCTCAAACGCGCGAACACGCATGCCCTCTTAGCCGGCCCATTTCGCCCTCTTACATTCCATGTGATCAGCCTGGTTGGGGGGGCTTTTCGCCCTCGCCCCCCCCACCCCACCGATCAGCCATCACCTTTCTTGGGCCAGTCTCCAGCCCACCCCCCCGGCACCTTCCGTCCCCGACCTCCCTATTGTCCCACAGCAAAAGTCCCTCCCCCGCCAGCAGAATACCTCCGCCCCCTCCCCCTTCCTAGTAACAGCACTATACTCTCAGTCCCCTCCAACAAGCATACCATCTGCTCACCCCCACTGCGCTTCCGTGAGCTAGCCTGCCCAGCTAACCTGGTGGCACCTGCCCATGGCGCCAGTCATTTTCCCACCTATTGTTCATTCCCACCTCGGACACACATATGCAAACGTAAACAATCTCAACCCAATTGCCCAAAAGAAACACGCAAAGAAAATCAAAACGATCAAACATCTAACATTCACACCTCTATCCCCCATCAGTGCAACTGCAAATTTTAACTCCAGCAGCTTGTCTGCAGACCCCAACTCAATACAAAAGGCATTACAAGTAACATTCAAAGACAAAAACTTTTCTTTAAAAAAAAAAATAACTGGAGAGAAAAGAAAATACATGAGCACTGCAGCAAAGTTCAGTCCAAACACCTCAGTCCGTGACCAGCCCTTTCCTTCTCGCGAAATCTATCGCTTCCTCAGGCGACTCGAAGTAGAAATATTGCTCTTCATGCGTAACACAAAGACGGGCCGGGTACAGTAGTCCAAACTTTTTCTTCTGAAAAAGGGTCGATTTTATCTGGTTGAACCCTGCTCTTCTCCTGGCCATGTTCGCGCTCAGATCCTGATATATACGTAGGACACGGTTCTCCCATTTGCAGCTCCGCGTCTGCCTGGCCCACCGTAGAATGCACTCCTTGTCAAGGTACCTATGGAATCTCAACACCATTGCTCTCGGGGGGGTCACCCACACGCGGCTTCCTCGCTAGCGTTCTGTGCGCCCTGTCCACCTCCAAGGGTCGGGAGAAAGTCCTCTCCCCCAGTAGCTTCTCAAACATAGCCGCTATGGATGCCCCTGCGTCCGTTCCTTTGGATCCCTCCAGGAGACCCACGATTCTCAGGTTCTGCCGGTGGACCTGTTTTCCACCATCTTCTGGAGCCTTTTCTGTTGGTCTCTCAACATTCCCACCTCCAACTCCACTGCAGCTTGGTACTCCTCCTGCTCAGTCAGTGCCTTCTCCACTTTCTGGATCGCCCGATCTTGAGCATCCAGTCTGAGTTCCAGTCGCGCAATCGACTCCTTAATCGGGTCCAAGCATTCCTGTTTCTGCTTGGCGAAGCTCTCCTGTATAAACTGCATCAACTGCTCCATCGACCGCTGGATCGTCAAGCCAGAACTCTGGACATCCGCCATTCTTTCTCCCATTGCAGCCTCAGCCCAAGCCTTCTCCGTTCGCCTATTTCTTCCTTTGCGAGCACTCCTGGTCCGCTTCGCCATGCACTGATGTAGGATTCATCTTCACAATTGCGTCCAACATCAATTTTCCACTTCAGATCAGACAAAGAAATCGGGGTAAAAGGTCCACTTCAGATCTGACAAAAAAAATCAGGGAAAGAGGGTCCGAAGTTCCGACCTGAGCGGGAGCCACCATGTGCGACCTACTCCTTCATAGCCGCCACCGGAAGTCAAAACTCTTCAAATATTGATCTGCTCCGGTGCCACAACCAACTTTCCCACCTTAACCCACCTTATGCTTTCCTGCACCAGCTCGTTCAAAAACCGCCCCTGAAACCGGGCATTAAACTCCAAAAATCAGAGCATCGAGCAGGAGCTACACAACATGCGACTTCCACCTGCATGCCGTCACCGGAAGTGCTAAACAGGCCAGGATTCAAAGATTGTAAATATTCCATCGGGTTGGGGGAGGGGATGCTGGAAGACAATTACAGTGACTGACCAAGCCAGAGTGAGATATGAAAACAAGGGTGAGAACTTTAACATCAAAGGTTTGCTCAACTGAGAAATAATGTAGGTCAGCAAGAATGGGATGATGGCACAGGATGTGAACATAGAACATACAGAACAGAAGGAGACCATTCGGCCCATCGAGTCTACACAGACCCACTTAAGTCCTCACTTCCACTCTCTCCCCGTAACCCAATAACCCATCCTAACCCCTTTGGTCAATAAGGGCAATTTATCATGGCCAATCCACCTAACCTGCACGTCTTTGGACTGTGGGAGGAAATCGGAGCACCCAGAGGAAACCCACGCAGGCACGGGGAGAATGTGCAGACTCCGCACAGTGACCCAGCGGGGAACCGAACCTGGGACCCTGGTTCTGTGAAGCCACAGTGCTATCCACTTGTGCTACCGTGCTGCCCGTGGTACCATTAAGGTCATGAACAGTAGTATGGATGACCTCAAATTTAAAGAAGATATACCAAGAATATATTAGGACTTCAGCAGGTGGGCGGAGGCAAAACTGGAGTTGGGCTGCATTACTGAGGAGGAAATAGACTGCCTCAGTGTTGGCACAGATATGTGGATAAAGTTCATCATGGGGTCAAATATGACACCAAGGTGGGCGGCATGATGGTGCAGCAGTTGGCACTGCTGCCTCATGGTGGCGAGGACCGGGGTTCGGTCCTGGTCCCGGGTCACTGTCCGTGAGGAGTTTGCATATTCTTCCCATGTGGGTCTCACCCCAACAATCCAAAGATGTGCAGGGTAGGTGGATTGGCCACGCTAAATTGCCCCTTAATTGGAAAAAAAATGAATTGGGTATTTTAAATTTTAGAAAAATGACAAAGGTTGAGAACAAACTGGTTTAGTCAGACTGTTGCTAGCGAGAGGGATGGACACAGTAGCTAGGAAACAGAGTTTGTAGTAGCAACCCCAGACAATGGCTTCAGTATTCCAACATTTAAATGGAGGGAACCTTTGCTCATAGAATTCTTAACGCAGAAGGAAGCCATTCGGTCCATCGAGTCAGCACCGTCCCTCTGAAAGAGTGCCCCACATAGGCCCACACCTACGCTCTATCCCATAACCCCACCTAATCGGCACAGCTTTGGACTGGGGGAGGTAATCGGAACACCCGGAGGAAACCCACGCAGACACGGGGAGTACGTGCAAATACCACACAGTCACCCAAAGCAGCAATCAAACCCGAGTTCCTGGCCCTGTGAGGAAGCACTGCCAACCACTGTGCTGGATATAAAGTAAGCAGCCTGGAAAATTAGCAACAGTGGGAGAGTTGAGAGACCAGACAATAATGGATTCGATTTGAATTTGATTTATTGTCACGTGTACCGAGCTACAGTGAAAAGTATTGTTCTGTGTACAGTCCAGATCGTTCCATACATGAAAAAACATGGGACATACATAAATACACAATGTAAATACATAGGCACAGGCATCAGGTGAGTATACAGAGTGTAGTATTACTCAGTAAAGAAGATGTGTGAAGAGATCAGTTCAGTCGATAAGAGGGTCATTCAGGAGTCTGGTAACAGCGAGGAAGAAGCTGTTTTTGGAACCTGTTCGTGCCACGCCGCACCACATTTCTGTTTCACCATTACGCTGGCTGGTCAATAGGGTTTCCCTTTGTGGGGCAGCCCTAAGCCGTTGGGAAACCCCGGGGCTGCCGGCAAAATGGAGCATCCCGCTGGCGGAGAATCCAGCCCATGAACCGGTATGATGAAGCAGGTGGGAACCTCGGAACGTAGAGGTATTGAAGATGGATGGCATGATCCACCCTCTCAAAAGCTGCACATTAGTCAAGAAGGATGAGGAAGGATAGTTTACCTTGTCACAGTCACATAGGATGTAATTTGGGACTTTGATGTGAGCTGTTTTGGTGTTCTCACAGAATAGAAACGTTACTGGAGGGGTTCAAACATGGAATTCCAGGCAAGGTGGGCACAGATTTGGGGAAGTGACAACATAATCAAGGCCTTTGGAGACCAAAGCAAGATTGGAGGTGGAGTGATAGTTTGCAAGGACAGTGGTATGAAGGGTTGTTTTTATTTGCAGGTGATGATAGTAAATCTGAAGGAGGGGCAAAATCTGAAGAAAAAACTACAAATGTCAGCAAACAGTGAAGTTGATTGGTAACCAGCAATAGGGTCAAGGAAGCAGGAGGTGGGTCTCATAGGGGCTGGTTTAGCACAGGGCTAAATAGCTGGCTTTTAAAGCAGACCCAGGCAGGCCAGCAGCACGGTTCAATTCCTGTACCAGCCTCCCAGAACAGGCGCCGGAATGTGGCGACTAGGGGCTTTTCACAGTAACTTCATTTGAAGCCTACTTGTGACAATAAGCGATTTTCATTTCATTGACATTATGAACTCAGAGAGGGGATGAGGAGAGATAGGAGAGAAATTACAGAAAAATGTACGTTCAGGGCTATGGTAGGTGGAGCTTTAGCAAAAATTTAGCCAAGTGGGCTAAGGGAAAGGAGAACAATGGGAGAAACAGCTAATCATGTGGTCCCAATCTTAGTGGCAAGTCCATGGTCTCCTCCGCTTACCATGATGGTGAGGGTGGATGAGATATGAGAGAGGGTTTAAGATGGATTGCAGTAGAGAAAAGAAGCCAGCAGTCATCTTTGCATTATAGGATGATCTTGGAAGTGAGCAGAGAAAACAACAGCACCTGAAAGTTCCATTTAACCAACTCGCATTCCATGTATCGGACAAGGAGGGAGCCTCTGTACCAACCCCGCCGATCAGCCATATCCTCCCCTGGAGGCAATCCTGCAGAGCCCCGACCTGCGTCAGCTCCAGGCCCACCCAAAGTGTCTGCCATCACGCCCATCAAGCCAGTTCAAAAACAAAGGGACCTGCACTGTCAGTTATCTACCAACCTCCTTCCCTGCCCCACTACTCAGCACTCCCCAAGGCAAACAACCCACCGAGAACCAAACCCTCCCCCATCAAACAAACACACAAAACCTAAGCGAGTTACCTTAAGAAACAAAAGAAAACCCCCAATAGGTAACCTAGCTGCAGGCATCTCCCCCACTCCACCCCCGTTAGCTAGCAAAACTGCTAGCAGGGTGATCCCCACCTTGGGTAAAAATCAAAGTCTCTCACACAATGGATCAACAACGAGCACCCCAACCCATACCCAACTTTAATACCAAACATTATAGGATGAAAACAGAGAGCTACACCCAAATCCCCTCCCTCAAACAGTTCCAGCAATACAATAAAACCCCCAAATTCACCCAGATATAATCCTCACCAACAAGCCCCATAACACGCCCTTCCCCACTTTACAACCATCCCAGCATCCCACACAAAAGTACAAGTACAGAAGAACTCAATAATGACCAAACAAAACCTATCATGGTCCTCAAACCCTTCCAGTTCCCCCCTGATCCGTATTTCTTAAAGTCATTTGCTTCCGCTGGTGTGCCAAAATAGTCTCCGTCTCTGAAGGTAAACCGTAGATGAGTCAGGTACGCCATCCCAAAACGCACGTTGCTCTTTATAAGGCTGCCTTGGCCTTATTAAAGGCCTCGCGCCTTCTTGCCAACTCTGCCCCAACGTCTTGATATATTCTGATGGGATGGTCCTCCCATCTACACACCATTGTCCTTTGTCCATCACAAGACCCACTCCTTATCCAAGTACCTATGGAAATGGACAATGATCATCCGTGGTGGCTCCCTCAATCTAGGCTTCTGTCCCGAGTGAACGATGGGCCCAATACAACTCAGAGGGGTCGAGAAGACCCGCTCTCCCACCAACTTTACAAACATCTTCGAAATGTAATCAGTGGTGCTTATACCTTCCAGGCCCTCCGGCTGTCCAACAATTCTTAAATTCTGTCATCTGGAGCAATTTTCCAGATCACTGATGTTGGCCTTTAATGCCTTCTGCTCCTGCACCACGAACACCACCTCTGCCTTCAAAGAGACAATCCGATCACAGTGATCATTGAGCACCTTCTCACCTTTTTAATCATTGCCCCCTGTACCTCCACCCCTGATCCAACCTGTCCAAGATTTCACAAATAGGTGCCATGGCCCCCTTAATCGCCTTCATCAGATCCTCAGCAACCGCTTGTTCCTGTTTCCTAAATTCACCTGACAAGAAGTCCACCAACGTCTCGATCATCCGAAGATCCCTTGCCTGCGTTATGCCTTGTGTTGTACCCCCCAGACATCACTCGCCAGAAAGGATCTAATTCTGTCAAACTGTACCAATTTCTTCACAAAAATCACTCGTTAATTCTGCAAAAATTGCCAAAACCCCAAACCCCAGGCAGCAGCCACCTTGTGTGACCACCACTGGAAACTCCTTACCTGCCGTTTTGTGAGAAATGGGCATTTTGTACAGGGCTCATGGAATGATACAGTAGCTGTCACTTTAGCTCAGCTAGCTACAAATCTATATGAACAGGTATTCAGCAAAATTGATAACATTGCATTATGCTTATCGGGCAATCATGGCTTTGTCTCACTTTAAATTTTGGAGGGTTATTTGACAATAGAATTGTCAGGCTCAACTCCAAAATTTAAAACTTGCTTTTAATGCAGATATGTAATCTGGAATCTTAACTGTAGGAACGTTTCACTCAAATGTCCAGGAACTTAATTGTGAATAATTCAGGGAAATTCCAAAACAATGGATTTCCACTGACCTTACTTGGACAGCTAGGAAGGACAAATGACACAATCAAAACAAAATATTGGGAGAATGTAACCATTTTTAACAGATGTGTAAAAACATAACCAACTGAGGGGCTTGAATTTTCCTTTTTCTATGCCAATTAATAACACAAATTAAAACATTTTTCAATTTCAACAATTGGTGATAACATTTGGGGCTACCCAAATTAGTTTTGAGTCAACCCTGCATGCCAGGCAACATGCTTCATCCAAAAATGTTTAAATGCCATGTTTTATACTTTTCTGGGGCTGACTTTTTACACCTTGGCCAGAATATTCCAAGCCCATACGAGATGGCCTGAGAGCTGGAAAGGCTGGCAAAAATCATATGGAAATGCATCGTGGAGGGTGTCCAACATCTCCTCACTGCCATTGCAGGAATTTTAAAAAATGTTTTTAGAGTACACAATTCATTTTTTCCAATTGAGGGGTAATTTAGCGTGACCAATCCACCTACACTGCCCATCTTTGGGTTGTGGGGCCGAAACCCACGCAAACGCGGGGAGAATGCGCAAACTCCACATCGACAGTGACCCAGAGCCGGGATCGAACCTGGGACCTCAACACCATGAGGCTGAAGTGCTAACCACTGCGCCATCATGCTGCCCCTACCATTGCAGGAATTATAACAGATCAGCCACCCACTGGATGTCCAACTGAGCAAGTTGTGGCCAATTAAAGACCACTTCCCCCGTAGCAGGCATTTTACTCATGTAGGGGTGGGGCACTGTCACCCAGGGAGACCACCCAGTGAAAACGTAGCATTCTCCTAGGGCCTTTTTTTCAACACAATCATCCTAGAGACCCTAAAGGGGCATACTGAGGGCACATTCAAATTGGTCGAGCAACCTGAAACATATCTGGAGGTACCCCACGGCCTATTCAATTAGCGCTTTTGTGGTCACATGGCTCCCTTTGTATCTCGCCTCTTAGTTATCAGCCAGTTCTTCAGTAGCCTTGATCTCCCACAAGACAACTGCTTAGGCTGCATGAAGGAATAAAAACCTGCGGGAGATATGACTGCTGCAGAATGTATGAATCATGATGACTCCCTCCTCACCCATGGCAGACATGCATGATCATCTTCTAGAGATCACAAACTAGCGGAATACTGAAAGGGTTATTTGTGATTGACAAAGATGTGCGCAATCAATGTCTCCCTATATCTGTGGGAATCCAACCATTGCTGTGAAATCGATATTCATTTGTGTTTGATTGGTCTCATCCATGGCAACATTGGCATAAGTAGCAGCCTTCGCAAACAAAACATCAGTGGCAAACAAGATACTCTGGAGTGCAGATTCTGAAGACGTTATAAGCAAATCTTTGGAAGGATTCAGAGGTAAAGAAATTCAGGGATGTGGCAACCCTGATGCCCACCTTGCCCTATTGGAAGTCTTCTTTCAGGAGATTGCAGGTCAACAACAACCTATGGCAAAAGCCTCACCCACTTGAGTCACTGTTGCTCCGACACATCAAGGAGGCTCAACCAGTGTCTATAAAACACTGTTTGGGGTTATCTCCTCTTTCGAGCTGGAGCTGTGTATTAATCCCTCTGTTCTTTTCAGCGGGATGAGCCTGTAGAGAAGGCTGCAACTGTTGGGGTTGTAGCAGCTTCTGTTGCTCCTAATTAAGTCCCTGCTACTATTGCATAAGCTGCTCCCACACTGCAGTGAAGGCTAACAGAAGGAAAATGAAGATTGAGGTAAGTCTCCAAAGTACTTTCAAAATGTTGAAAATGATCTTCAAAACAATGCAATCAGGTTCTCAGAAAAAATCCTGCAAGCACAAGCCTTTCTCTAAGTCTGCCACTAGCTTTGAGAATTCATTCTTCAAAGGCTTTCCAGCATGTCAGTTTCATTGTTGAATGGGGTCCTGCTGTTGTCCCTCCTTGCTGACCCTGGCGAGTTCCACATTGTTCTTGAAACCCTTGTGCTGGCAGTTAAAGGCCACAATGTTGTGTTAAATATTCAGTTAACTGGCGCTTTGAATATTTCAGTTAGTTACCTGGCAGCTCCATGGGGGTTCCCCACTCGCCTGAGGTTAAGCCAAGAAAGGGCAGGGTCATATCGGGTTCCAATCCAATGCCACTTTCTCGGTTTGAACTCCCACCTATGCACAAACTTGGCAGTTAAAATAATTTCCAAAAAGTTAACTTAGTTGGCTAACATGGAAAATCTCTTGAAAAATATTTTATTTAACGATATGTTAGCATCAGCAGTGTTGAGGCATAGAATTCCTGTTTAAAAGAATTCAAGGTTAAGGATGCTTCTCGAGAATTCAACACTGCATCTCAATAATTCATGCATTATATAAATGGGGAAATTTACTCGAGCTTTATTTTGTATAGTCTAGCTTTGGCTCACCTTGGTTTCTTCTTTTAAGCAGAGAAGAAAAAATTATAAGTCACCAGAATAAAAACTGAAATGGGTCAAACATATGCAATCATGAACTGCAGCATCCATGAATAGCCTCAATCTCTTTAATCACATGTGGAGAGTGATGTCAAAATATTGTATAACTGATAGATAGGCATTAGCTATAACTGAACATTTTAGAAGCATCCATGTGCGATGCTTTGCACTCATGTTTGCAGTGCGAGCTCTTGGTGCAGCAATTAAGTCAGTAAATCATACAACCTTAGATACTAACATTTCACTAGGATCACAATGTACCTATAAAATGTGTCATTGAACACAGACATCTTGGGCAGGATTCTCCAAGCCCGCGCCGGGTCGGAGAATCGGCGGGGGGGGGGGGGGGGGAATCCTGCCGCGCCGCTCCGACACCGGGCCGCCGATTCTCCGGCAACCGAAGAATTGGCGCAATCGCGCCAGCGCAGCCGCCGGTCGAGGGCCGTTGAAAGCAGCCCCCGCGGCGATTCTCCACGCTCGATGGGCCAAGTGCCCGCCGAGTCCCACCCGCATCATTCGCATGTGGTCCTACCCGGCGGGACCTCGGCGTTCTGGCTGCGGGGGCCATCCTGATGTGGGGGCCTCCACAGTGGCCACGCCCGCGATTGAGGACAACGATTGGCAGGAGCACTAATTCCGGGGGGTGGGGCCTATGTTCCTCCGTGCCGGGCCCCTGTAGGACTCCGCCATGTTGCCTGGGGGCCAGCGTGAAGAAGGCTGTGACGCGCATGCGTGGACCCACGCCAGCAGTTTCGGGCCAGCGTTTGGTGCCGGAGCAGCGCACAGCACTCCGGCGCCGTTCTTGCCCCCGAAGAAGTGGAGAATGACTGCGCCTCGACGCCTTTTGACGCTGGCGTCGCTCGCGCCGGTTTTGACGCCGGCGCCAACACTTGGCTGGGATTTCGGAGAATCCCGGCCCTTAAATACTTCAACAAAAAAAATAAAAAAAATTATGTTTTACTTGTTTTCACATCAAAGCTGCCCTTTAAATTGTGAGGCCAGTGTGATCTTGATTATGGACTTGCCTATTATAAAATGTCACTCAGCATCAGCTCTCCCCTACCCTGCACTACTCTCTCCACTTTCTTTCTGGTCTCCTCCCCTTTCCCTCACCTGCTCCATCTTCTCTCCATACGCTGCTCCCCATCTCCCTTCACCGCACCCCTATCTTTCTTCACTCCTCAGCGATTATCTGTACTTTCCTTTCCACCCCATCCTTCATCCTCCTATCCCCTGCCCTTCCACCCCTCCCATCTGTCTTCTCCTCACCTGCTTCTCGATTCAATTGACAAGCTGAGGTAAGGGCTCAGTTAGGCCAGGTTATGGTGTTTGGACATAGGTAGTCTCGGTGATGAAAGATATGGGATCAGAAGCCTGCCCCTGGTCAAAAAAGGATTGGAAGATTTTGAGTGGCCGGATTAAGCCTCAGACAGGGAGAGTTAGTGGATAAGGAACAAAGTTTGCAGTAGGGCCCAAGGGCTTATGTTTTCTCAATATGTAATGGGAGGAAATTTCTACTCATCCAATACAGGATGTTGGACAAGCAGCACAACAAAAGTGGTGGTGAGGTGGAGCTGCTTGTTGTCAGTCTATATTGTGCAGCCGTACATTATATATTCAGATGATGTGCAGCTGAGTAATAGGAAGGGCCAGGGATAAATTCTTGTAATCAGGTGGTTATCCAATAAAGTTAATTTTTTGGATACCAATTAAAATGATCTCTGTGGTTTTCAGAAACAACTGGAGCAGACGAAGTACCAACATTTAGTCTTTCAGTTGTTCTCAATAGGACATATGTTGTACAGATTTTCTTTACAAATTTAATAGATAAATGTGGAAAACTTAGGAGCAATTTCTTTGCAACGTAATTGGAACATTTAACGCACATGTTTCCCCAATCACAACAAAAATGTCTGGATGGGAGGTATCCACGCATGAAGCTACTTTCATTCCTATCCATACATCTTTAAATGCCTGTAAAATTAAGATTTAGAAATGTCAAAAATTAATGTTTTAGTCCTGCGCTAGCGCTACTGTAGTTCAAGCTTGCTCTGTCAGATCTTTCAAATATTCCATAATGTAAGAATATAAAGACATTTTCAAAAACATCATTAGCTGCTAATACAAAACGGCCTCCTTCTTGTCCTTTCTCAAATTGTTGCTACTTATTCATAACACTGCCAGGGGATCATAATGATGAAATATAAAATTGCACAAATACAAATTAAACATATTAGTTGAGTCAGTTTTTGTGATTAAGTGGAGCGCAATGTTAATCTCAATACCTGAAACTGAATGAAATTATTCAACAATCTCTACCCTTAATGAGTGCTTGAAACATGCAGACACATGTGCTTTTAAAACCATATTTGTACTCAACAGTAACTGGAAGTAATAAATATACTTTTAATCATTGAAATAAGTATAGTCAACACTGAATTATTGCAAACCTTTTTGTTGTGAGTTTCTTTTGAAATGCTCCAGTACCCAGCAAGATTAGGCATGCTGTGTTCTAGCAACCAGAACAGGAAAACAAAGATGCTTAACATTTGAAGTAAACGAAGCACTGCAAGAAATCCCTCTAGACTTAATGTTCAATTATTGCAAACAAAAGGTCCAATAATGCAAACACTTGCGTGAACTAGTAAATGTTCTTTTGTTCACATAATTTTTTCTGGGTGGAGGCAACAAAATAGAGCAGCAAGAATTTTTTAGATTTCAAATATTCATAAAGCTCAGAGTTGGACTATGATGATGAGCTCTGTAATGTCTAAAATTGCATAAATCCATTACATTTTTTTATAACTGAGTTTTAGTTAAAAAGTGTAACGCATGGAAATACTGCACCTGTAAAATTGCTTGTGAAATGTCAATTTATGTTACTTTGTTTGTACAATGTTCAATCAGAAGCTTCAAATCATACTGAAATTACCATGTGGCACTAGAACCTGTGCAAAATGTTCATACGCATGTGAATAATATTGTTTAAACAATGTTATTTAGCTCAATTTATCTGTTAATTTGAATTTTAAGCATAAAATGCCTGCAATGCTGTTTCACATAAATGGATTAATTCAAATTACTGAATAAATCCAATTTCTTTTGAGAGAAGGTTGCAATAGCTTTTTTTTTAAAAAAACACATTTTATTCAAACTTGCATCAAAGTAGGTTACAGCAAATAAACACGCCAGGAAACATTCTTCCCAACAATCAACTATACGGTTTGTACAGATTTTCCTCCTTTTTTAACCGCGCCCCCCCCCCCCCCCCCCCCCCCCGCGACGAACAGCTCCCCAAACACGGTCACAAACATGCCCCACCTTTTCTCAAACTCCCCTGCTGAGCCCCCTAACTCATACTTTATCATTTCTAACCACAGGAAGTTGTACAGGTCACCCAACCGTGCTGCTACCCCCGGTGGCGATGCCGACCGCCACGCCAGCAAATTTGTTGCCGTGCAATCAGAGAGGCGAAGGCCAAGACATCGGCCTTCCTCCTCTCCATGAGCTCCGGCTTCTCTGAAACCCCAAATATCACCACCAAAGGGTCCGGGTCCACTCCCTCTTCCACTATCCTGGCTAAGACCACGAATACTCCCACCCAGAAACTTCCCAATTTTTCACAACCCCAAAATGTGCGCATGATTCGCTGGCCCCCGCCCACACCTCTCACACTCATCTGCTACCCCCTGAAAGAACCCACTCATTAGATTGTAATAGCTTTAGCATCTCCCCGAATGTATTGAATATTTAATTTTGGAATTAGTTTGCATCATACTTGAATTTTCCAAAACAGAAACATGGTGTCGCATGGTGCCTTTTTGTGCTGAAAACCATTAAAAAGATTGATGTGTGTGTTGTGTAGGCGCATTGGGGAGAAGAAAGGTTTGTATCAGCACCATTTTTTTTGTTTCACAAAACATTGACAATATCAAACACAGGCAACTGGATTTACATAAAAGCTTTTGAGCCTACAACTTGATTTACTTGGAAAAAAAAATTGGCCATGCGACTTTTCCCTGAAGAATCTATACAAGGAGTTTAACAAAACATATCAGAAAATATTTTTAACAGTTCTTGAACATTTGAGAAACTAGTCAAGAAATTGTTTTTGATTAATAATGCCAACTTTCAGTTGGTTACATTGTGAGCAAAGAGACGCTTTCTGTGTACATAAAAAACATGAAAGCAGAAGTTTGTGATTACTGGTGATTTTTTAAAAAACTGAAACTGGTGCAGCTGGAGCTTTCACTAACCGAACGGCTGTTCTTTCAACCATGATGAATGACTGACAGCAAATGTAGGTGTTCTGGCTGATGAACTACAATAAAAACAAGTAACTTGCTGCTTTACAAAGGTTATTTTAACAAATTTATCTCCTGTAACCTCACAAATAAAAACAGTAAACAACAATCCCTACACTGCAGCAGGGTCATTCAGTCCATTGAGTCTGCACCAACCCTCTGAAAGGGTATGTCACCCAAGCTCACTTCCCCACCCTGTCCCATTAACCCCTTTTGTGGTAAACCACTGTGTTCTTATATTAAGGGTTGTACGGTAGAACCTGCACTACAGGTTCACCTGGGCCCCTGCATGCTAGCTCCGCCCAGGAGCCGGGTTATAAATATGCGTGGCCTTCAGCTCGCTGCCATTTCGTCAGCTGCTGTAGGAGGCCACACATCAGATACGAATAAAGCCTCAGTGAATTCAACTTTGTCTCCAGCCAAATTGATCGTGCCTCAATTTATTAGTATCTGATTCAGAAGGTGGACCTCCGGATTAAACCAGATCGACTGCAGCTGGATCCACACGCAAGCGACGCCAGAAAGGACTTTCAGCACTGGCTAGCTTGTTTTGAAGCGTATATCAACGCGGCGCCGACCCGTTCCAGAGGCTCAGAAGATTCAAATCTTGTACTCCAGACTCAGCTCTAAAATCTTCCCGCTGATCCAGGATGCGCCCAATTACGCTGATTCTATGACTCGACTCATAAAGAAAATTATGAGAAGCCGAACACGCTCTTCGCCAGACACGCGCTCTCAACGCGTACTGAACTACCTGATGAGTCAATCGAGGACTTCTGGAGGGCCCTGCTACCACTAGTTTGGGACTGTGACTGCCAGGACGTTACAGCTAAGGAGCACTCAGATCACCTTATGAGGGACGCTTTTGTAACTGGGATTGGGTCCAATGTTATCAGGCAGCGGTTCATAGAACGGACCACGCGCGACCTCGCAGAGACTAAAACACTCGCGCTTTCCATGACGGTCGCCCTGCGCAATGTACAGTCCTACGCCCCAACCCCACTCCTCCGACGCTTCATGGGCCCCACAGGCAGCCGCCCCAGCGGGGCGCTACCCACCCAATACGCCTGCGCTACGTGCCAGCCAGTGATCTCCGGGGGGCCCCGATGCGGCCAACAAAGTCACCCCCGCCAACGCTGCCCGGCCCGCGCTGCCCTTTGTAAGGCCTGCGGGAAGAAGGGCCACTACGCAGCGGTGTGCCAGGCCCACTCAGAGGCAGCCGCACCCCCCCCCTGCCCCCCGCCCCCAGTCACGGACAATGGGCGCCGCTATCCTCCCCAGGCCATGTGCGAGCAATGGGCGCCGCCATCTTCTCCCCCACACAACACATGCGTTTCATGGTCGCTGCCATTTTGTGACCCCCAGGACCTCCGGACGCCGCCATCTTGTCCACCCCGCAGCACATGGACCCCGACTCAGCAGCCGCCTCACTACCCGACGACCAACCACGACTCGCATCCATGGCAATCGACCAGTCCCGACCACACACTCTGACCAACGCATCCACCAGCGTGAAAGTCGACGGCCACGTGACCTCTTGCCTACTGGACTCCGGGAGCACCGAGAGCTTTGTACATCCAAATATGGTAAGGCGCTGTTCCCTTAAAGTACACCCTACCAATCAAAGTATCTCCCTGGCCTCCGGATCCCTTCGCGTAGCAATCGGGGGGTACTGCACGGTCACACTCACAGTCCAAGGCGTAGAGTGCCACAGTTTTTGCCTCTACGTCCTCCCTAATCTCTGCGCTGCACTTATCCTTGGCTTGGATTTTCAGTGCAACCTGCAGAACCTGACACTTAAATTCGGCGGACCCTTGCCACCCCTCACTGTGTGCAGCGTCACAATCCTAAAGGTCGATCCTCCTTCCCTCTTTGCCAATCTAACTCCAGACTGCAAACCCGTCGCCACCAGGAGCAGACGGTACAGCACCCAGGATAAGGTCTTCATCAGGTCCGAGGTCCAGCGGTTGCTTCGGGAGGGAGTCATCGATGCCAGCAACAGCCCCTGGAGAGCTCAAGTGGTAGTGGTTAAGTCTGGGGAGAAAAACCAAATGGTCGTGGACTACAGCCAGACCATCAACAGGTATACGCAGCTCGACGCGTACCCCCTCCCACGCATATCTGACATGGTTAACCAGATTGCACAGTACCGGGTCTTCTCAACGGTGGACCTGAAATCCGCTTACCACCTGGCTCCCCATCCGTAAATCGGACCGGCCATACACTGGCTTCGAGGCAGACGGCCGGCTAGATCACTTCCTTAGGGTCCCCTTCAGCATCACCAATGAGGTTTCGGTCTTCTAAAGGGAGATGGACCGAATGGTCGACCGGTACGGCTTGCGGGCCACGTTTCCATACCTAGACTATGTGACCATCTGCGGCCATGATCAGCAGGACCACGATGCCAACCTCGCTAAATTTCCCCGCACCGCCACTCTCCTCAACCTCACGTATAACAAGTGCGTGTTCCGTACAAACCGCTTAAGCCAGCTACGTGGTCCAGAACGGAGTTCTGGGGCCTGATCCCGACCGCATGCGCCCCCTCATGGAGCTTCCCCTCCCCCACTGCCCCAAGGCCCTCAAACGCTGCCTGGGGGTCTTCTTGTATTACGCTCAGTGGGTCCCGAACTATGCAGACAAGGCCCGCCCACTCATACAGTCCACTCATTTCCCCCTGACGGCCGAGGCCCAACAGGCTTTCGCCCGGATCAGAGCTGATATTGCCAAAGCTGGAATGCACGCTGTAGACGAAACACTTCCTTTCCAAGTAGAAAGCGATGCATCGGACCTCGCCCTTGCCGCCACCCTCAACCAGGCAGGCAGGCCCATGGCATTCTTTTCCCGCACCCTCCATGCTTCCGAAATTCGGCACTCATCCGTCGAAAAGGAGGCCCAGGCTATCATTGAGGCTGTGCGGCATTGGAGGCATAACCTGGCCGGCAGGAGATTCACTCTCCTCACTGACCAACGGTCGGTTGCCTTCATGTTCAACAACAACATAGCGAGGCAAGGTCAAAAATGACAAAATCTTGCGGTAGAGAATAGAGTTCTCCACCTAGAACTACGTGATTAAGTATCGCACTGGCAAACTCAACGAGCCCCCAGACACCCTATCCCGAGGTACATGTGCCAGCGCACAGGTAGACCGACTCCAGGCCCTGCACGACAGCCTTTGTCACCAAGGGGTCACTCGGTTGTACCACTTCATTAAGGCACGAAATTTGCCCTACTCCGTCGAGAAAGTAAGGACGATCACCAAGGACTGCCAGGTCTGTGCCGAGTGCAAACCGCACTTCTACCAGCCGGATCGCGCGCACCCGAAGGCCTCCCGCCCCTTTGAACGCCTCAGCGTGGATTTCAAAGGCCCCCTCCCCTCCTCCGACCGACACACCTATTTCCTCAGTGTGGTCGATGAATACTCCAGTTTTCCCTTCGCCATTCCATTCCCCGACATGACGTCTGCCACCGTCATTAAAGCCCTCAATTCGATCTTCGCTCTGTTCAGCTTCCCCGCCTACATCCACAGTGACAGGGGGCCCTCATTCATGAGTGATGAGCTACGTCAGTTCCTGCTCAGCAGTGGTATCGCCTCCAGCAGAACGACGAGCTACAATCCCCGGGGAAACGGACAGGTAGAAAGGGAGAATGGGACAGTATGGAGGGCCGTCCAGCTGGCCCTACGGTCTAGGAATCTCCCGGCCTCCCGCTGGCAAGAGGTCCTCCCTGATGCACTACATGCCATTCGCTCATTACTTTGCACTGCTGCTAACAGAACACCGCATGAACGTCTTTTTGCCTTCCCCAGGAAGTCCACATCCGGGCTATCACTCCAAACTTGGCTAACAGCTCCAGGAATCGTTCTTTTCCGTAAACATGTGCGGCTCCACAAGACGGATCAGTTGGTGGAAAGGGTGCACCTGCTACGGTCAAACCCACAGTACATCTACATGGCCTTCCCAGATGGCCGCCAGGATACCATCTCCCTCAGGGACCTGGCACCAGCAGGTTCCACCCCCGCGCCACCCTCGTCGCCACCCTCCCCTCCCCCGCTGCCCCCATCACCGCCCCCAGGAGTGTCCGTCCTCCCCCTGCCCACCCCCGTTGAAGAAGAGGATTTTGGCACGCACCCGGAGTCAACTTCGGCCATGACAGCACCAACATCGCCGGCTCCACTTCGTCGATCCCAGAGGACGATCAAGGTGCCGGACCGGCTGAACCTCTGACCGGCCCACCGGATGACCAGAGACATTTCTTTACTGTTCTGTAAATATTAAAGATTGCGAATTGTATATAGTTATCCACCACCCCCGTCGGACTCAATTTTAACAGGGGTGAATGTGGTAAACCACTGTGTTCTTATATTAAGGGTTGTACGGTAGAACCTGCACTACAGGTTCACCTAGGCCCCTGCATGCTAGCTCCGCCCAGGAGCCGGGTTATAAATATGCGTGGCCTTCAGCTCGCTGCCATTTCGTCAGCTGCTGTAGGAGACCACACATCTGATACTAATAAAGCCTCAGTTTGAATTCAACTTTGTCTCCAGCCAAATTGATCATGCCTCACCCTTAATCGAACCTACACACTTTTTTGGACACAAAGGGGCAATTTAGCACAGTCAATCCACCTAACCTGCATATCTTTGGACTGTGGGAGGAAACCAGAGCACCCGGAGGAAACCCATGCAGACACAAGGAGAATGTACAAACTCCACACAGACAGTAATCTTTAGCCGGAATGGAACCCAGGTCCCTGGCATTGTGAGGCAGCAATGCTAACCGTGCCGCCCTAAAGGAGTCAACCACATTGCTGTGGATCAGGGAAGGATGACAGATTTCCTTCCTTAAAGGATATTTACAACAATTGACAATGGTTTCATGGTCACCATTAGACCTTTTTTTTTAAAATTCCATATATTTATTGGATTTCATTTCTACCATCTGCCATGGCGGGTTTCGAACCCGCGTCCCCAGGATATGGGTCTCTGGATCACCAGTCCAGTGACAATACAGTATGCCACTACCTCCTCTCTGATAAGAGTTTAGTCAGCATCGCCATCTTGGAGCAATTTAGAGCTGCACCTGTTGTAATAAAAACCTATCATTACTCAAAAATAATTCAGTCACTAATCAAGACTACAGCGGTCCCCTCCACCTACTTATTTTATGATCATGCAATGTACTTCTCACCACTGAAGGTAAGCAGACCTATTACCGAGCCTCAACTTCCGCATAAAATATTACAGCATCATGCTAAAAGTATAAGGAAGTTTGAATCTCTATCATAAAGGATGGTAAAACAGTTAAGGTTTTTATGTGAAATTATTCAAAATGTTGAAAAGTGGAAAAATTCAACATGATGGTGAAATGAATGATGGAAATATATTACATTATTGCTTGTTTCACTGAACGTTCTGTTGTGTACATGTTGTGTATAATTTGTTAAGTGCGATCATATCAAGACTAAAACATTCCTGATGTAGAGATGCTGGCGTTGGACTGGGGTGAGCACAGGAAGAAGTCTTACAACACCAAGTTAAAGTCCAACAGGTTTGTTTCGAATCACTAGCTTTCGGAGCACAGCTCCTTCCTCAGGTGAATGAAGAGGTGGGTTCCAGAAACATATACGTAGACAAAGTCAATCATGCAAGACAAAAATATTCCTGTACTACACACTCTGTTTACTTCTGTGCAAGTTGAACTTTATTTTAATTGTGTTACTATAGTTTTCTTCTCTTGTCCAAGATCATTTCTTGCTGTTCAAGTTTGTTTCCTTCCTCTTTGTTTGGGTTTTGAAATGTAACCAGTCTGATTGACACCTTAAGCTTTCTGTAGTCACATGATCATGCCAAGCGTCTACCTCTGGGGGCAGGCATCTTGAAATCAGTTCAATAAAAGCCTCAGAGAGAAACACTAAAGACGTACAGCTGTCCTCATACTTGCAACATGGTGTCAGTGTGGCAGAAAATAGATTTTTTGAAACCCGAAAAAGGAGTAGAAACACATCGAATCTAGGAACACACTCAAAATCTGCAAACAGCTGCTGTAAAGAAAAACAGACAACGGTGCAATGCACAAAATAAAAGCAGACACATGCTGTAAGTGAAATTGCTGGATGCAGAAAAAAAGACAAAAGTACACACAGACTGCAAATGCAATTATTGGCTGCACAGGAAAAGGAAACACAAAGGCTGCAAGTAAATAAAAGTAAAGTAATGTTGCCATGATCCCAATGACCATTGGCTGCTTTCCTCTTTGAGGGGAAGAGCTGAAGGTGCTTTAACTTGAGGATCACCACACGTCAGGTGAGGGGCAAGGTTGAGAAGTCATGAATGACTTCATCTGGCACAGGAATTGAACCCATGCTGTTGGCCTCGCTCTGCAGCACGAACCAGCTGACCAGCCAACTGAGCTAAAGCGGCTGTCAGCAAATAAATAGTGAGTAAAAATACCTGCAGTATATTTTCCAATCCCATCTCCAGTAACATTGGATAGTGATGCATGGCAAACTGGCAGTTTTTCGACTTACAATTGCAAGACTATGACAGTGCAACAGACTTAATTAATAAGCCTGAATCAATAAGAGTTGCCACTGTCATGATATCCAGGTGAACATCATAGCACATACATACATACATACTGATGGACAGATCAACGGACTAATCAACACAACATGACAGCCAATCACAGGCAAGAGCATACACAGTACAAAACAGGGAACACAACACTTCCTGGGCACTCGAGGACGAGACAGCTCAGGGCACAGAGCTCATAGCAAGCCATTCAGACATCCACCATGTGCTGAGTGCCACTACAAGATAGAATTAGGAGTAGGTCCACAGATTCAAGGGTTATGATCGAACCTCAGTAAACAGTATACAACTGTAAATAGATGTTTGAAATAAAACTGAGTTGTACCATTCGCAACCGTGATGGTTCGTCTGTGTAGCAGAGCACCCAACACTTCAGCCACACTGTTAACACTGCTGAGCAGAGACTGCTACATGTGTACATCATCTAAATCTAACAGACGAGTAAAAAAAGGACGATTTGAAAGCACTTTTTGAACCCTGACTAAATGCTAGATATGAAAGATATGGAGGGCAGCATGGTGGCACAGTGGTTAGCACTGCTGCCTCACAGCGCTGAGGTCCTAGGTTCGATCCCGGCTCTGGGTCACTGTCAATGTGGAGTTTGCACATTCTCCCCGTGTTTGCGTGGGTTTCACCCCCACAACCCAAAGATGTGCAGAGGGTCCCAAGTCATGCACTCAGACCCTGACCACGCGAAATTGCCCCTGAATTGGAAAAATGAATTGGGTACTCTAAATTTATAATTTAAAAAAATGAAAGATATGTATTCAACATTGATGAGTTCAGAGTGAAAACAAGACAGTTGAACAAAACGTCACAGCAGTAACGCAGCTAGCAGAATGATGTGAATTTGGACAGTTTAAAGGTGATCTGGTTAATGGTAGATTGGTCCTCATCATGAGAGACCCCTTGTTTTTTTAAAATAAATTCAGAGTACCCAATGGGGTTTTTTTTCCAATTAAGGGGCAATTTAGCGTGACCAATCCACCTAACCTGCACATCTTTGGGTTGTGGGGGTGAAACCCACGCAGACACGGGGAGAACGTACAAACTCCACACGGACACGGACAGTGACCCAGGGCCGGGATTCGAACCAGTGTCCTCAACGCCGTAGTCCCAATGATAACCACTGTGCCACCTGCCGCCCCGAGACCCCTTGTTGAGAGCAAGTCTACTTAGTTGAAAGTCAAGTTGAAAACTGATGCTAAAGAAAGCAATGGCCGTATTAAAATGCTGAAGTTGTGAAACAATAGCTAGAGTATGGCAGAGCAAACCAGGAAAAGGAGTATGCTGAAGACAGTCCAATGCAAAAGAACGGAGAAAAGGCAGGTGTAAATCCTGCAGAAGACAGCAGGAAGACACAGGAGAAGAAGAATTGCCGGGCATGGGAAAATCAGTGTTTTAACTGCAATAATCTGAATCATTTTGCACAGTGTTTGACCAGAAAATAACAAAACAAGCCTATACAGATAACCACTGGAGTGATATCAGCTGATGAGTCTGATGAAGATCCATACCAAACAAGTCATGTCTATACGTGACAAATGGTTTGTGACTGTTACCATGATGCCCGCAGAAAGAAAGTATCAAGCAAACAAGCGTCAGATAGACACAACATAATGACGTTCACAGATCTGTGTGAAGTGGATCAAAATGCCAATCTGAAAATAAAGCCCTCAAAAGTAAGGTTGTAGCTATACGATGGCACGATACTCGTACTGAGAGGGCAAGTTCATCTGACAACGCCATGCAAAGTAAAGAAGGAAGACCTAGAATTCCATATCGTAGATAGGACACAACGGTCACTCATTTCCACTGAAGCAAGTCTAAAGCTTGGGCTGGTAATCCTGAACAGCCAACAGAGAAAAGTCAGAAAAACAACCCATAGAGGGGGGGAAAACAGAATAATGATAATAATAATCTTTATTGTCACAAGTAGGCATATATGAACAGCGCAATGAAGTTACCGTGAAAAGCCCCTAGTCGGCACAGCATGTTCGGGTACACAGAGGGAGAATTCAGAATGTCCAAATTACCGAACAGTACGTCTTTCGGGACAAATGGTAGGAAACCAGAGCACACAAAGGAAACCCACGAAGACACAGTAAAAAATTGCAGACTCCACACAGACAGTGACCCAAGTCGGGAATGGAACCTGGGACCCTGGCACTGTGAAGCAACAGTGCTAACCACTGTGCTACAGTGCAGATATTGTCCAGGTCTTGCTGCTGCATTTGGACATGGATTGCTTCATTAATCTGAGGAGTTGCGAATGGTGCTGAACATTGTGCAGTCATCCACAAACATCCCCACTTCTGACCTTAAGATGGGAGGGAGGTCATTGAGGCGTTCAAGTCAAGCGACCCTGACCTATACAAGAAATCCAGATACGACCTCCGCAAATTCATCAGGGATGGCAAGAGACAATATCAGACAAAGCTAGAGTCACAGATTAATGTCACGGACTCCAATCGGTTATGGCCAGGCTTAAACAACATAAGGGCTACAAAGCGAAGCCGAGCAGAATCTCTATCAGCAGCGAACCCCTCCCCGATGAGCTCAATGCATTCTATGCTTGTTCCAGCAGGAAACCATCAAACTGCTGTTGACTGCCCCAGCAGCCCCGGAAACACCTATACCCACCGTCACAGCTTCCAAAGTCAGATGGGCCATCTTGAAAGTGAACCCTCGGAAGGCAACGGGTCCTGAGAGGGTCCCAAGTCATGCACTCAGATCCTGCCGGAACCGCTGGCAAATGTGTTCGTGGACATCTTCAATCTTTCCCTAATCCGTTCCGAGGTCCTCACCTGCTTCAATAAGAACACCATCATACTGGCGCCAAAGAAGAACTAGGCAACATGCCTCAATGATTATTGTCTGGTGGCCTGATATCGATTGTAAAGTGCTTCGAGAGGTGGTTATGAGGCACATCAACTCCATACTCCCATTTTGCCTAGATCCACTGCAATTCGCATACCGTCACAACCGGTGCACAGCAGATGCCATCTCCCTGACCCCAAACTCATCCCTGGAGCATCTCGACAACAAGGAAACCTACTTCAGACTCCTATTCATTGACTACAGCTCTGCCTTCAACACCATAATCCCAGCTAAGCTCATATCAAAGCTCCAAAACCAAGGACTTGGCTCCTCACTCTGCAACTGGATCCTTGTAAGGATAAACACGTCCTCCACGATAGTCCTTAATACCAGGGCCTCGCACGCTGCGTACTTAGCCCCCTACAATACTCACTATACGCACACGACAGCTTGGCAAAATTTGGCTCCAACTCCATCTGCAAATTTGATGATGACATGACCAGCAGTGGGTCGAATCTCGAACAACAATGAGTCAGAATACAGGAAGGAGATAGAGAACCTAGTGGAGTGGTGTAATGACAACAATCTCTCCCTCAATCTCAGCAAAAATAAAGAGCTGGTCATTGACTTCAGGGAGCGAAGAATCGTACACACCCCTGTCTGCATCAACGGGGCCGAGGTGGAGATGGTTGACAGCTTCAAATTCCTAGATATGCACATCACCAACAATCCGTCCTGGTCCATCCACGTCGACGCTACTGCCAAGAAAGCAAACAGTGCCTATACTTCCTCAGGAAACTAAGGAAATTCAGTATGTCCACATTGACTCTTACCAATTTTACAGGTACACCATAGAAAGCATCTTATCTGGCTGCATCACAGCCTGGTATGGCAACTGCTTGGCCCAAGACCGGAAGAAACTATAGAGAGTTGTGAACACCATCCAGTCCATCACACGAATCCGCCTCCCATCCATTGACTCCATCTGCACCTCCCGCTGCCTGGGGAAAGCGGGCAGCATAATCAAAGACCCCTCCCACCCAGCTTAGTCACTCTTCCAACTTCTGCCATCGGGTAGGAGATACAAAAATCTGACAGATTCAAAAACAGCTTCTGCCTCATTGTTACCAGACCCCTAAACGATCCTCTTATGGACTGATTTGATCTCTTCACACATCTTCTCTACTGAGTAGTACTACACTCCTATATGCTTCACCCGATACCTGTGTCTATGTATTTACGTTGTGTATTTTATGTTTGCCCAGTGTATTTTCTTTTCATGTACGGAATGATCTGTCTGAACTGTACACACAACAATACTTTTCACTGTACCTCGGTACACATGACAATAAACAAATCCAATCGTGCCAATGTTGCAAAGCCCATGTGCATTATATGCAGGGGCGTACTGGCAAATGAAAGATTAAGCCTTCAAAACCTCAAATGCATTTCAAGACTATGCATGGCGGTTTCGAGGACAAATGCTATCAACTTAAGGCAATGCTATCAACTTAAGAGGATGGCTGGGGTGGGTGATGGAATCAGCAGCAAGGAGGGATGACCAAGTTTGTTGACAACACAGAACTAGGCAGAATTGTCAGTTGTGAGGAGAATGCAAGGCAGTTTCAAGATGATTTAAACAAGTTGAGTAAGTGAGCAAACACATGGCACATGCAGTACAAAGTGGCTGAATATGAAGTTATACGCTTTGGTATGAAAAGCAGAAAGGAAGAGTATTATTTAAATGGTGATACATTGGGAAGTGTGGATGTACAAAGAGATCTGGGTGTACAACAGTCAATGAAAGTGGAGAGGAAGGTTCGGCATGCAATTAGGAAGGCAAATGGTATGTTGACCTACATTACAAGATTATTTGAGTTTATAAGTAGGGATGTCATACCGCAGGGCTCAGTTGGCTGGACAGCTAATAATAATCTTAATTGTCACAAGTAGGCTTGCATTAACACTGCAATGAAATTACTGTGAAAAGCCCCTAGTCACCACATTTCGGCACCTGTTCGGGTACACAATTCAGAATGTCCAATTCACCTAACAGCACGTCTTTCGGGACTTGTGGGAGGAAACCGGAGCACCCAGAAGAAACCCACGCAGACACAGGGTGAACATGCAGACTCCACACAGACAGTGACCCAAGCCGGAATCGAACTTGGGACCCTGGAGCTGTGAAGCCATAGTGCTACCCACTGTGCTACCTTGCTGTCCATCTGTGCTACCATGCTGCCTACGCTGGTTCGTGCTGCAGAGAGAGACCAACAGGGCGGGGTTCAATTACCGTAACGTCTGAGGTTATTCATGAAGAATCCGCCTTCTGAATCTTGCCCCTTAGCCGAGGTGTGGTGATCCTCAGTTAAATCACCACCAGTCAGCTCTCCCCCCTCAAAAGGGGAAAGCAGCCCAAGGTCATCTAGGACTATGGCGACTTTTTACTTATGAGACCACACCGGAAATATTGCATGCAGTTTTGCAATATCTAAGAAAGGATATATTTGCCGTGGAGAGAGTGCAGCAGAGGTTCACTAGGCTGATACCAGGACTGTCCTGGTTGGTTCAACTGGGCATGTATTCAGAGTTTAGAAGGGTCTAATTGAAACGTATAAAATTCTAACATTGCTGGACAGGCAAGGAGGATGTTTTCCCTGGGTGGAGAATCTAGAACCAGGGGACATGGTTTCAGGATATGGGGTGAACCATATAGGATTAGATGAGGAAAGATTTCTTCACTCAGAGGGTAGTGAGCCTGTGGAATTCTCTACCTCAGAAGACTGTGGAGGTCAAGTCACCGAATGTATTCAAGAATGAGCGAGATCATTTTTTTAGATTTTAATGGCATCAAGGGATATGGCGAGAAAGAGGGAATATGGTTTTGAGCTCGAGGATCAGCCATGATCATAATGAATGAAGGAGCTGGCTCGAAGGGCCAAATGGCCTACTCCAGTTCATCGTTTCTATGGGCATGATTTTCCCAAATAATTTCTGTTAATTTGTGGCAGGTTTTTCAGGAGTTTCCCGCCGGCTTTGCAGGCGAGCTTCGCATCATTATTCCATGATAAGAGTCACTTTTTGGGGCCCTGGGGAGTTTCTCACTGGTTTAGCCTACACTTAAAATAATCTTTTAGCACTGGGGAGCTGAACTCAGAGATCGTGCCGCCATTTTGATAGGGTGCCACCGATCTCTAAGTGAGCTTGTGGGGTCCCCCAACTCCCCACCCAAGGGCAATGTCACCCCCACCCAAGGGCAATGTCACCCCCCCCCCCCCCCCACACACATTATGGACACAACCCCACATCCCCCAAGTGAGAACACCACACTGTGGGATACCCCCTCTTCAGACCCCAAATCCCCTTACAGCACCCCCTCCCTTCTAGGATCCCCACCCAACCTCCCGGAGGCCCCTACTTACCTGCCCTGCACTCATCCACCCTTCAAACACCCCGCCCCACCCTCATTTCAAGGGCATGGCTCTCCTCGCTCACAGGCCCTTGGCAGTGCCCTCCAGGCACTCGGGCACCCTTGCACTGGCACCCTGGCAGTGTGCCGGCCAGCTTAGCAATGCCATCCAGACACCTTGACAGTGCCAGTATAGCAGTGCCAAGGTGCCCAAATTCCAGGGGCGAGGGGGAGCAGGGGTCCACCCTGCACATACCCTGACCACCCAGATGTCTCCGATGGCCCGGGAGACCCACCGGGTGCCGTTCCGCCTGGTCCACGTTTGTGTGGACCAGCACTGATCAGCGCCCGGCTGTAGCATCCCTACGGAGACCAGAGAATCGGGGGAGGCCGGTGGATCTCGGGCAGGGAGGTCGTAAGTAGGTTTACGATCTGCTTCTGCGAGTGCCATTTATCCCGCCCATTTGGGGCGGAGTTCCGACTCCGACATCTCATGGGACTTTGGAGAATCTCACGAGGCACGGAGGTTGTCGGGAGGCTCGCTGCAGGCCTCTCCTGGTATTCTCCGGCCGGGTTGTGCTTTCACTTGAGCGCAACACGGCCAGAGAATCGCGCCCTATGTTTCTATTAGCTTCCCAGTTATATTTTTAAACTTGTATTTGATGTAATTTATGTCCCTTAACACTCACAAACCTTTGAATCTCCACAATTCAGAGTCTATTACGGTTTTAAAAAGTTCTGATTTATTTATCCAGTCAAAGTGAATTAATGCTTTTTTTACCCAGTGAAAGATATTTATGGAAGTTGCATTTTTCCTTATTTCCACTGTGTGGCATACAAGATCCTTCTTTCCAATTCATGTACAACTTGAAAGCCTTCACAAAGTAACTTTCGATTTAATAACTAGCATATTGTTCATAACCATCACCATCATTGTTATATATGCAGGTTAAAAAATAGTACCGGAAGTCAGTAAAATTTCCATTTGAAGCAATATTTGATATATATTTTTCTTAAGCCCCTGACAAAATACAATTTAATTTGCATTCCATGAAATATGCATTTTGAAATACTTCAAAGTCTTATGTATATTATAAAATACAACAGCATTTTTAATTTACTGTTTCACAGGTGTTCAGGAAGTTGATGGTGAGCTGCCATTTTGATGTGGTGTAGGTACATCCACGGTGTTGTTGGGGCACTCCAGTATTTTGACACAGCGACAGTGGAGAAATGGTAATATAGTTCAAGTCAGGATGGTGGATGGCTTGGAGGGAGACTTGCAGGTGGTGGAATTCCCAGGCATCTGCTGCACTAGTGCTTCAAGTTGGTTGGGGTCACAAGTTTGGATGCTGTTGAAGGAGCCTTGATGAGTTGCAGCAGTGCATCTTGTAGATGGTACACACTGCTGCTACTGTGCATCGGTGGTGGAGGATGTGAATGTTTAAGGTGGTGGATGGTGTTATGGGCCAGGGTTTGGAGAACCCCAAAGTGTATCATGGTGTTCACCTGACCCACAACTTTTACTAGATTGTGGTATGGGGAGCACCTGGCCCACTCTACAGGTGTGGTACAGCAGAAATGGAAAAGTATTTGTTAAAACAAAACAATGTTTATTCTATGAACTCAAGTTAACCTTTTTAAAACATAGTGAGCATCTTAGCAACCATCAATTCAAATACAACCACCAAAGAATACAACACTAAGTAATCCTTTAAGCTTTCCTTTTAATATCCATACGACTTCAATCACCTTTTACCAGAAGCACATCAGGTTAAAGTCACTACTGTTATCAGTTTTAAATCACCAGGATCGATTTAGTCTTTAGAGTACAGAGAGATTCATACACCTTCTGGCTGTGACTGCAGCTCCAACACTGAAAACGAAACTAAAACACACCCTGCAGCCTGCTCAAAAACGAAAGTAAAAAGCTGATAGCCCAGCTCCACCCACTCTGACATCACCGCAGTAGTAAACATCCATTTCTTAAAGGTACTCTCACTACAGATATTTATATACACACCCATTTATAAAAGGTACTCTCACATGACAATGGAGTGCCAATCAAGTGCACTGCTTTGTCCTGGGTGATGTTGAGCATCTTGCGTGTTGTTGGAGCTGTACTCATCCAGGCAAGAGTATTCCATCACACTCCTGATTTGTGCTTTATAGATCATGAATATGCTTTGGGGAGCGAGAAGGTGAGTTACTCACCAGACTTCCTAGCTTCTTACCGGTTCTTATAGCCAGACCAAGCTGAAGACGGTTGGGCCTAGGACACTACCCATAAGAACTGCTGCAGTGATGTCTTGGGCTGAGACGATTAACCTCCAACAGCCAAACAATCTTCCTTTATTGGGAATTCATGACTCCAACGAGTGCAGAGTTCCCCCCCAATTCCCATTGACTCCAGTTTTGTTCGGGTCCCTTGAATCAGTTAAACGCGTTCTTGATATCAAGGGCAGTCACTCTCACCTCACCCCTAGAGGTCAACTCTTTTGTTCAATGTTTGGACCAAAGCAGTAATAAGGTCAGCGGCTGAGCGGCCTCTTTTGGAACTCAAATTGGGTGTCAATGAGCTGGATATTGCTGAACATAGTTTTGTAGCATTATTGACTAGCGCTGTCAACACTTTGCTGGTGGTCCAGAGTAGATTGATGGGGTAGTAATTGGGCAGGTGGAATCTGTCCTGCTTTTTGTGGATATATCTTGGCAAATTTCCACATTGCCAGGTAGATGCGAACACTGTAGCTGTACTAGAACAGCTTCTCTACAGATGCGGCTATCTCCGGAGCAAGTCTTCAGTGCTATTGCAGAACATTGTCAGGGACCATAGCCTTTGCAATGTGCCTTTAGCTGTTCCTTGATATCACATGGGATGAATCAAAGTGGTGGAAGACTGGCATCGGTGTTGCTGGGGATATCAGTACGAGTCCAAGAAGAATCATCCATTCAGCACTACTGGCTGAAGAGGATTGCCGGTTTTCGAGGTTAACTATTCTGAACGGATGGAGTCAGATCGAGGCAGTTCAGGAGGGTCAGGCATAAAATTAATGCATGGCAACTTAGAAAAATGCCTGGATTTCCATCATGTCTAGTTTTTGGATAGCCAGGTTTGAGACTCTGTACCTGTAAGAGGCTAAATGTTCTACTTGGGAACAAAATTAAATGCTTTATTCAAAATTGAGCAAGTGTCACTGACTGAGAAAATCCTGTCAAAAGTGGCCATCCAATTCTGAGGCCTACTCCTGCGCCAAATTCATATGTTCGTATTTATCAGAGGTAGGAGAAAATGTGGAGTTGAGCCACAGTCACTCTATATTATTGAATGGTGAACAAGCTCGAGGGGCCGAGTGGTCTATTCCTGACCCTAATTCGTATTTTGTTCATAAGCAAGCCAACTGAGCCACTTGATCTCACTTCAAAATTGAATTGCACGTTTTAGTTCAGTAATATCTGTGCGGAGTCTGCACATCCTCCCAGTGTGTGCGTGGGTTTCCTCTGGGTGCTCCGGTTTCCTCCCACAGTTCAAAGATGTGCAGGTTAGGTGGATTGGCCATGGTAAATTGCCCTTACTGTCCAAAATTGCCCTTAGTGTTGGGTGGGGTTACTGGGTTATGGGGATAGGGTGGAGGTGTTGACCTTGGGTAGGATGCTCTTTCCAAGAGCCGGTGCAGACTCGATGGGCCGAATGGCCTCCTTCTGCACTGTAAATTCTATGAAATCTATGAAATATTATTCTTAGGCAGCAAAATTGTAATCTGTATTATAGAGCAGTGTGAACATATTGACTGAGTTTTCCACTTGTGTGCTCACCCGGCCCTGTGATTTTCCTGTCCATTAAGATGGATGGGGAAACAAGAAAAATGCTGGTTGGCAAACACACAAGTTGAAATCTTTAGCCAATCTGTTCTATGTTTTATGGCAGATGTAGTCAGATAATTGCAACAAGGGAACACAAAACAGAGGAGCAATACACAAAAATTCTGTCCAGTGTTTTGCGATTTGTGAAACACAAATAAATTTGAAAATTTTCAGTTAAGTATCGAAATGTACAGAAATTTAAATGGAAAGTATTGCACAATATGGTTTATGTGTAAGAAGGAAATAGGTGAAGAAAACATCTGAAAAGGTGATGTTCACAAAAAGATAAAGCCTTCCGTATTTAACATGGGAGCTCAACAACTTCACACTGTGAACTCATTACTCCATCTTCACATCATTTTTATTTCTATAAATTTATTTTCATTTCTTCCATCGATCCCTTTTCCCCTCACCATTGTCTTCCCTCTTCCCAACCCCAGCTCACTAGGGACACCCATTCCCTGTTCCAAGTTGTCCTTTAACCTTTGTTCTGCCATTAACACATTCTGATCTCTTAATGTGCCTCTACCAGCACCCATTTTGCCATGATCACCACCATTTATAGTCCCTTTGTCTTTTTGTCTACATCTATCACTGGCCCTTTATCCAGCCCCACTAATCCCCCCCCCCCCCCCCAACAGTTTAAATCCGATCCAATTCTAGTTCTCGCTCACTTTGAGAAAGGGTCATCCAGACTCAAAACATTAGCTCCATTTTCTCTCCACAGATGCTGTCGGACCTGCTGAGATTTCCAGCATTTTCTGTTTTTGTGGCATAGCTTGCTAGCCTTTATACTCTAATGATCTATTAATAAAGCCAAGTATCCCAGATGATTTTTAACTTTGACTGCCAACTTCAACCATTTTACATACACCCGTTTGTTTATATGCAGCTGAAAACCGTTTGAAAATGTAACATTTAGCCTTTTGTTGCCTCTCTTCATTCTATGTATCACTTCACATATCTGTGTATTAAATTTCATCTGCCATGTTTTGCCAATTTCAGTCTGTCTCTGCCCCCCTTCAGTTTGCACTATCCTCCCTTGTCATTGTTTATTGCATCGCTGAGTTTGGTGTCATCTGCAAACTTTGAAATTCTGCTCCATATATCCAAATCGAGGTTATTAATATATATCAGAGAATTTATCCAAAACTGACTTCTGGCTTACAGCACTATAAACTGTCCTCTGGTCTAAAAATCAACCACACACCAATATACTTTACTTTCTGTCCTTTAGTGAATTAGATATCAACACTTACCACCGTCTAGAAGCATATTTTTAAATTACATTAAAAAATGCTTTTTTTCCTTCTTCCCTCTCTAGGTATTACCTGACCCACACCATATTAGACATGTTATTTACTTGCTTACAGACAGGCACTCTGATAACAACACATTCATTTCGCAACTTATCCTTACTGGGGAACCATGAGCACCATTGTAGCCAGTGCAAATGCTTTCAATTTCCACTTTAAACAAAGAACAACATTCAGGAAATTATGGTCTTGTTTTTAAACATTCACTCTTCTAATTTCTAAACTTATTTTTTTCTGCAAATCTTAAATGAAGAAACAATTTTCTGATTTTCAAACTGTCTGGGGAGCTCTTTTAATGCTAAGTAAAATAAATAGTCTTAACTCGAAATATGATTTTGACCACAAACTCAACATTGCTTAGACGATAGCTTGGGTGGTAGCACTTTTGTCTATGAGCTACAGAGTTACAGATTCAATCCTCATGTGACTTAAGTGCATAATCTAGTTTGACACTTAACAGTAACATTGTCAGAAATAATGGGAAAAATGTAATGCTTCCTCTGGAGATCGGCTGGGAGGATGAGGGCGGCATGGTGGCAGTGGTTAGCAATGCTGCGTCACAGCGCCAGGGCCAGGTTCAATTTTAGCCTTGGGTGACTGCCTGTGTGGAGTATGGACTTTCTCCCCGTGTCTGCATATATTTCCTCCAGTTTCCTCCCACAGTCCAAAGATGTGGTTAGGTGGATTGGCCATGATAAAATTGCCCCTTACTGTCCAGGGATATGCAAGTTAGGTGGGGTTACGGGGATGGGGCGGGGGACCTAGGTACGGTTCCCTTTCAGAGGGTCGGTACAAACTCATAGGTCGAATGGCCTCCTTTTGCACTGTAGGAATTCTATAGTTTTGTAGTGATGAGACAAGAAGGTGTAGACCCCTTCCCGACTCCTCGTAATCAGGTCCAGCAGGGCAGTTAGGGTCGCGGACAGCCTTCACACTTGGAGGCTGAGGCCAAAAAGTTGGCCCTTAATCACACTTGTCCATGCAGTTACAGTGAGGAACTTTAGCCTTGGGCTTACTAGGCTACCAGCAGTGATCACGGCTTCTAGTTGTGTTGCTGATACGGATGTTATGAATCCAGACAGGAACCCCAATTTTGGTTAAGATCCCAGACTAGAACCCAATTATTTGCATTGAGCAAAAGTGTGCGGAAATGTTACTGTGCCACAGGAGTGATAACACTGATCAGGAGACAGCTTTTATATTAAAACAAACTAATTTGAACACAGAATTAAGCACAATAGAAACAAATAAATAGCTTCCTGAAACTTGCCTCTACATTCCAATTAAGCAAACCCATATCTTTCATATAACAGGTTTTACTTGCTTTTCTTAGTGCGGAGTGTAGGGAGAGTTTAGGACTAAATGGAAAACACTTCTGCTCAACTTCAAGTTCTGTAGGCAACTGCCTTCTCAACCAGACCTGGCCCCTCCCATTAACTATTTTGTTATACTCAAAGCACACAGCATTCTTTTGCCTTTGGTTACACGATGTGCTTCAGCAGTCATACTGTTTGCATGCATTTTAACAATATTGCTGCAAAAATAAAAACTATAAAATATGACAATTTCTTATATGCTTTGGAGAGCTGCTGACAAATTAGAGGCCAGCAGCTCTCGGAATATGAAATCTGCCTCACATCAGAAAGTGCGGTGGGTCATTGCCCTGGTGAAAGTAGAGTCTTCATTTCAACAAAGCAAGTTAAAATCTATTTCCGAACTCAAAATTATATGAAGTCAAACTACATATGTTGAGTCATCAGACATATGAATACACCACTGTTTTTTAAAAAATAATTTTTATTAAAGCTTTTCATAAAATATCAATAACAAAATGAGAAAAAAAGAACCCAACAGGGTTAAGTACAAAACACAATCTAGAAAAGCAACCCCCCATGCACCCCCCCGTACATAAATAATAAATTAACATTAACACCCCGACTTAACACAACAGGTATATACACCCCCTCAGTGTAAATAACAAAAACAATAATAAAGTAAACCCCCCCCCCCCCCCCCGAGCAGCTGCTGCCATTGACCAATGTCTATCGTTCTGCCAGGAAGTCTAAGAACGGTTACTACCGCCAAAAGAACCCTTGTACCGACCCTCTCAAGGCAAATTTCACCCTCTCCAATTTAATGAACCCTGCCATATCACTGATTCAGGATTCCACGCTTGGGGGCTTCGCATCTTTCCACTGAAGAAGAATCCTTCGCTGGGCTACCAGAGACGCAAACCAGAGTCTGCGACCCCAAATATTGCGAGCCCCCAGTCCGGTTTGACCCTGGATCCTACCACCCTCGACACCGTCCTCGCTACGCCCTTCCAAAATTCCTCCAGCGCTGGGCATGCCCAGAACATATGGGTGTGATTTGCTGGGCTCCCTGAGCACCTAACACACCTGTCCTCACCCCCCAAAAAACGGCTCATCCTTGTCCTGGTCATGTGCGCCCTGTGCAGCACCTTAAACTGTATGAGGCTGAGCCTCGTGCACGATGAGGAAGAGTTCACCCTCCCCAGGGCATCTGCCCACGTCCCTTCCTCAATTTCCTCTCCCAGCTCCTCCTCCCACTTACCTTTTACCTCCACCACCAAGGCCTCCTCCTCCTTCTGCATCACCTGGTAAGTGTCCGAGATCTCCGCCCCCCCCCCCCCCCCGGTAAGTTTCCGAGATCTCCCCCCCCCCCCGGTAAGTTTCCGAGATCCCATCCCCCCCCCCCCCCCCCCCCCCCCCCCCCCCCCCCCCCCCCCCCCCCCCCCGGAGAGCACCCTGTCCTGTACTGTGTGTGGCAGTAGCCGCGGGAACTCCACCACCTGCCGTCTGGCAAACGCCCTTATCTGCAAGTACCTGAAGGTGTCCCCCAGGGGAGCCCGTACTTCTCCTCCAGCTCACCAACTTCCCGTCCACAAACAGGTCCCCCAACTTTCGTATCCCTGCCCTGTGCCACCCCAAAAACCCCTCCACCTGTTCTTCCTGCGGCGAACCAGTGGTTCCCCCGTAATGGGGTCCAAGCCGAGGCCCCACCTTCCCCCTGCGCCGCCTCCACTGACCCCAAATTTTGAGGGCCGCCACCACCACCGGGCTCGTGGTATACCTCCTTGGAGAGAGCGGCAGCGGCGCCGTTGCCAGCACCCCAAGACTCATACCCACACAAGACGCCGTCTCCAGCCTCTTCTATGCAGCCCCCTCCACCTCCATCACCCATTTGCGCACCATCGTCGCATTGGCGGCCCAGTAGTACCCACAGAGGTTGGGCAGCACCAGCCCCCCCTATCTTTACTCTGCTCCAGGAACACCCTTCCCCCCCCCCCCCCCTCGGAGTCCCTCGCGCCCACACAAACCCCATTATACTCTTGTTAACCCGCCTGAAAAAAGCCTTCGGGATAAACACGGGGAGGCACTGGAACAGGAACAAAAACCTTGGGAGCACTGTCAAAAACCTTGGGAGCACCGTCATTTTGATTGACTGCACCCTACCCGCCAAGGACAGCGGCAATATGTCCCGCCTCTTGAACTCCTCCTCCATTTGCTCCACCAGTCTTGTAAAATTAAGCCTATGCAGGGCCCCCCAGCTCCTGGCCACCTGGACCCCCAAATACCTGAAGCTCTTCTCCGCCCTTTTTAGTGGGAGCTCGCCAATCCCCCTCTCCTCGTCCCCTGGATGAACTACGGACAGCTCGCTCTTCCCCATGTTGAGCGTGTACCCCGAAAAGTCCCCGAATTCCCTAAGAATCCTCATTACCTCTGGCATTCCTCCCACCGGGTCCGCCGCATACAACAGCAGGTCGTCCGCATAAAGTGACACCCTATGCTCCTCCCCACCCCGCACCAACCCCCTCCAGTTCCTTGACTCCCTCAGTGCCATAGCCAGGGGTTCAATCTCCAGTGCGAAGAGCAGGGGGGACAAGGGACACCCCTGTCTCGTCCCTCGGTGCAACCGAAAGTACTCGGACCTCCTCCTGTTGTGGCCACACTCGCCATCTGGACCTCATACAACAGCCTAACCCACCTGACAAACCCCTCCCCAAACCCGAACCACTTCAGCACCTCCCACAGGTACCCCCACTCTACCCTATCGAAGGCTTTCTCAGCGTCCATCGCCACCACTATCTCCGCCTCCCCCTCCCTTGCCGGCATCATGATAACGTTCAAAAGCCTCCACACATTTGCGTTCAACTGTCTCCCCTTCACAAATCCCGTCTGGTCTTCATGGATGATCTGCGGCACACAATCCTCAATCCTCGTGGCTAAGACCTTCGCCAGCACCTTGGCATCTACATTTAGCAAGGAAATCGGTCTCTAAGACCCACATTGCAGGGGATCCTTGTCCCGCTTCAGGATCAAGGAGATCAGTGCCCGGGACATCGTCAGGGGCAACGCCGTCCCCTCCCTTGCCTCATTAAAAAGGTCCTGACTAACAGCGGGCCCAACAGGTCCATATATTTTTTATAGAATTCGACCGGGAAACCGTCCGGCCCCGGTGCCTTCCCCGCCTGCATGCTTCCTATCCCTTTGATCAGGTCCTCCAGCCCAATCAGGGCCCCCAATCCCGCCACCAGTCCCTCTTCCACCTTTGGAAACCTCAATTGGTCCAGGAAGCGGCCCATCCCTCCCTCCTCCCATGGGGGCTCGGATCGGTACAATTCCTCGTAAATGTCCCTGAAGACCCCATTGATGCCAACCCCACTCCGCACCACACTCCCTCCCCTGTCCTTAACTCCCCTGATCTCCCTAGCTGCGTCCCGCTTACGAAGCTGATGCGCCAACATCCGGCTTGCCTTTTCCCCATACTCTTAAATCGCCCTCTGGGCCTTCCTCCACTGCACCTCTGCCTTCCTGGTGGTCACCAGGTCGAACTTGGCCTGGAGGCTATGCCTCTTCCTCAACAATCCTTCCTCCGGCTCTTCCGCATACTTCCTGTCTACCCTCACCATCTCCCCCACCAGCCTCTCCCTCTGTTCCTTGTGGGCCCCAATGGATATCAGCTCTCCCCTCACCGCCGCTTTCAGTGCCTCCCATACCATCCCCACTCGGACCTCCCCGTTGTCGTTGGTCTCCAAGTACCTCTCTATACTTCCTCGGATCCGCTCGCTTACCTCCTCGTCCACCAACAGCCCCACCTCCAAGCGCCACAGCGGGCGCTGGTCCCTCTCCTCCCCCATCTCCAAGTCCACCCAATGCGGGGCGTGGTCCGAAATGGCTATTGCCGAATACTCAGTATCCTCTACTCTCGCTATCAGCGCCCTAATCAAAATGAAAAAGTAGATTCGGGAATAAGCCATATGGACATGTGAGAAGAATGAAAATTCCCTAGCCCTGGCCTTGCAAATCTCCAAGGGTCCACCCCTCCCATCTGGTTCATAAACCCCCTCAGCACTCTAGCCACCGCCGGCTTCCTACCCGTCCTAGACCTGGAGCGATCCAGTGCCGGATCCAGCACCGTGTTAAAGTCTCCCCCCATTATCAGGTCCCCCACTTCCAAGTCTGGGATCCGACCCAACATACGCCACATAAAACCCGCATCGTCCCAGTTCGGGGCATACACATTGACCAGTACCACCCTCTCTCCCTGCAACCTACCACTTACCATTATGTACCTACCGCCATTATCTGCCACAATGCTCGACGCCTCGAATGACACCTTTTTTCCCACCAAGATTGCCACCCCTCGATTTTTGGCATCCAGCCCAGAGTGAAACACCTGACCTACCCAACCTTTCCTCAGTCTTAACTGGTCTGCCACCTTCAGGTGTGTCTCCTGAAGCATAACCACACCCGCCTTCAGCCCCATCAGGTGCGCGAACACGCGGGCCCGCATAACCAGCCCATTCAGCCCCCTTACATTCCAGGTTATCAGCCGGATCACGGGGCTACCCGCCCCCCCACCCCCGATTAGCCATGACCCCTCCGCAGCCAGCCACGTGTCCGCACCCCACACCCGGCCCGTTCCCCACAGCGGCATACCCCAGTGCTCGACCCCCCCCACTTGCTTCAGCTCCACCTTGACCATAGCAGCAGCAACTCGATTCCCCCCCACCCAACCCCCCACCCGGCTAGGACCCATCCTAGCTGGATTTACTCCTCCATTGCACTTCCGCAAGTCAGCTGACTCACGCTGACCCCGGCCACTCCCGCCTCTCCTCCCATTGTGTGGGAATAGACCACTGTTACATGACATTTACTGGCCAACTCAGAAGAGCACAAACAATGCAGTAACAGGAATGCTGTATGAAGAGTAATGCGGGGTTACAAAATGAACAAAAGATATTTTGAGAGTACCTAATTACTCTGCTGAACAATCATGCATAAATGCGGCGGTTGAGTGCAGTTTGCTAGTCTTGCCATTTTTATCCCCAAATGTGCTTATTAAAAACTGGCAAGACAATATTTTCTTTGTTTTCCTTGATATCTTTGCCGAAGACAAAAGAGAAAGCTGTTTTCACTTTATAGCACTCCACAGGCTAGTTTAAATAAATGTCACTTATACCGTGCACAACTTTTGACATGACCACTTTCTGATGATGCATGTTGTGCCAAAACCTCCAGGTGAAAGTATAGTTAAGTGCTTGAATGTAATTTGCCAAGAGCCGACAATAAAGTCTCAAATGTGGATTAGGGAATAGGTCAGTCTCTCAAAAGACAGATAGTTCATTTCTGTTTAATGCACTCTGCCAAGAGATTGAGTATTGCATAAAAACATACATAGAAAATAGAAGCAGGAGTAGACCATTCAGCCCTTCGAGCCTGCTCCGCCTTTCATTAATATCATGGCTGATCATCAAATTCAATACCCTTTTCCCCCATATCCCTTGATCCCTTTAGCCACAAGAGCTGTATCTAAATAACTTTAAGATTACATTTAATACAAGAAAAAATAGAGCATTATTACTTACCTAAAATAACAAAACCATCTACCTCCACATCATGGTTTGTGCCTTTCTTGGACGAATCCGTGTTCTTCTGAATTCCAAAACGTTTCAGCATTTCACTCTGCAAGGCTGAAAGACAGATCCTTAAGCTTTGAACTGAAAGACAAGTACAGCTACACAACTATTTTTCCTCTAACAAAATAAAATAAGGGCAGCACGATAGCACAGTGGTTAGCACTATGGCTTCACAGCGCCAGGGTCCCAGGTTCGATTCCCTGCTTGGGTCACTGTCTGTGCAGAGTCTGCACATTCTCCCCGTGTCTGCATGGGTTTCCTCCGGGTGCTCCGGCTTCCTCCCACAAGTCCCGAAAGATGTGCTATTAGGTAACTTGGGACATTCTGAATACTCCCTCTGTGTACCCGAACAGGCGCTGGAATGTGGCAACTAGGGGCTTTTCACAGTAACTTTGTTGCAGTGTTAATGCAAGCCCATTTGTGACAATAAAGATTATTATTATTATTATTATTATTATTATTAAACACAAACTTGGAATCAGAATAACTTTATTTATTTGACACCATATTGACTGCTTTAAAATTGATTTTACTTCATTTTGATGTGGACATTATTGGCAAGGCCAGCACTTGTAGCTCATCCCTTAGGATCCTATTAACCTACTAACATACAGGTATTGAATTGGTATGAGCACTTGCTTTGAAACAAAAGTCATGGTCACAGCCCTGCATCTGTCTTCAGTAAAGGCGATAGAAATCTGCATTTAAGATATGCACACAAAGCTTAACTTCACAATTTTTCAAAATCTGAAGAACATTTTGAACAACGGAAACTATCCTTTCATTTACAAAGATGTGTTAATATCGAAGATTGTTTGCACTGATAGTAGTTATGCTACCACCAGTGTAAAGTTAAAATGGATGAGACTTTGAGATGTTGCTATATGTGATATCTGTGTTATGTGTGCTACAATTATATCAGCATATCACAGATTCTGAAGTGACTCTTAGGTCCAGTAGACATTTCCCCTATGGTGCCTTCTCTCCCTTCACCTTAGCAGCTATTTCTAATATGAATAAAGAGGATGCCTTATTTTATGTAATATCTACAGGATTCCTATAAAGTTTCATATATAAATTTACTGGCTGCTTTATTGATAATTTTAAATCTGATAGGGCAAAATAAATATCACTTGGATAACTAATTCAGCCTATATTAATACTGGCAAGCTGTGCCTATTATAAGTCACTGCAACAGGTCTATTCCAAGTTCTAGGCTTCTCAAAGAGAAATCTTGTGGAATACCTGCACAATGTAAAGTTTGAAATATAACCTTCAAGTTCAGCAATGATCAAAGGATCCTCTGAGCAAAACAGATCTCATAAGCTAAAAAGGGAAATCTTGTCCAGATGTTCATTAATCAATATCACCTAGTTTATTTAACTTTCTCTGAAGGTAATTGTCTCACTATAGTTGTACACTGCACCTGCTGTTGGCTTGTAAAGACACCATAGTTCCAGATGACCACAGGCTGTTTTCCCCTTGGAGGTGTTTTAACACAAGGATCTCCACACCTAAGACAAGGGGTAAGGTTGAGAAGGTGAGGCCTTCCTGAATAACCTCAACCGTTATGGGAATTGAACCCGCGCTGTTGGTCTCGCTCTGCATCACAAACCAGCTGTCCAGCCAACTGAGCTACACCGGCCAAAACTAATCAAAGACTATAAAGTATTGTTGATCAGTAAGGAATTAATATGAAGATTGTAATTAGAACCTTTCAAAGCCGCTGGCAATTCCAGGATATGGACCTTGAAGCCCTCACTCTGATGATACTGGTGTACTCACCTATAGATTCTAAAGTGTACAATTATTACTTTTAATTCTAAGTTTAGATATACCAATTAAAATAAATTCAAGTGATGTTTATATTAAATTCTTTACATGGAAATGCAACTCAACTAAAGATTGTTAAAAGTCAACATGTCCCCTAACAACCTAACATGATGTGGATTAGCAATACCTACATGATTAGAACATCAAATACACCGCAGAAAAGTATAGTTTCTGCCTACAGAGACTATGGAAATATTAGCTGTGGAATTAAATTTTTCATAATTGAATCTTGCAAATGAAAATATTAAATTGAATATATACGGAATTATAATTCAGTCAAGCAGAAATGTCAGAGTTTTACCTCAGTTATTCATCTTCTTGAGAGAATTAAGTTAATTGGGGATAGTCTGCAGTTGCAAAAAATCTACACTGTTGGTTTGAAGACGCAAGCTCACTTCAACTGAAATGTGGAGACAGTGGCATAGTGGTATTATCATTGGACGAGTAATCCAGGGAACCAGGGCGTTGCTCTTGGGACCTGGGCTCGAGTCTCGTCACGGCAGATGGTGATATTTGAATTCAATAAAAATCTGGAATTAACGTCTGATGATGACCATGAAACCATTGTCGATTGTAGCTAAAAACCCATCGGGTTCACTGATGTCCACTAGGGAAGTAAATCTGCCATCCTTACCTGGTCTGGCCTACATGTGACTCCAGATCCACAGCAGTGGTTGAGTCTTAAAAAGCCTCAGGGACAGGCAATAAATGCTGTCCCAGTCAGTGATGCCTCCCATGACCAAATAAAAAAATTCTATTCACTCAACTTCTTTCCCAAAATGTAATTCATTCTATTGACAATCACCCAGAAGTTATCTTACCTACAAGAGGTCATTTGAATTCAGTGGTTTTCTTTTGCATTGTACCAACACTGATGGTATTCAGTTTTAGTGCAGGCAATTTTAATTAAATAAATTAAAATTAAAGGGACTTTTTTCCCTGGAGCGTAGTAGGCTTAGGGGTGATCTTACCGAGGTCTATAAAATAATGAGGAGCATAGATAAGGTAGACAGTAAACATCCTTTCCCAAAGATAAGAGTCTAGAACTAGAGGGCATAGGTTTACGGTGAGGTGGAGAGATACAAAAGAAACCAGAGGGGAATTTCCTTCACAGAGGGTGATGAGCATCTGGAACAGGGTGCCAGAGGCAGTGGTAGTGGCGGATTCAATTTTTTCCTTTAAAAAAAGTTAGACAGTTACATGGGCAGGGTGGGTATAGAGGGATATGGGCCATAATACAGGCAAGTGGGACTAGCTTACTGATCGAAACTGGGCATCATGGACAAGCTGGGCCGAAGGGCCTGTTTCCAAGCTGTAAACATCCATGACTCTAACAATTTTCTGGAATATGAAATATCGACTGTCCCACATTACACATAGGCAGATACAGAAGAGTGTTTGTTCTGGGTCAACTAGCCAAGATTCTAACAGTAGAGAAAATGCTGGAAAATCAAGCTTTGACAAAGGGTCATCTGGACTCTTATCTCTCCTTACAGATGTTCAGTAAGAAGTCTTATAACACCAGGTTAAAGTCCAACAGGTTTGTTTCGATGTCACTAGCTTTCGGAACGCTGCTCCTTCCTCAGGTGAATGAAGAGGTATGTTCCAGAAACATATATATAGACAGATTCAAAAATGCCAGACAATGCTTGGAATGCGAGCATTAGCAGGTGATTAAATCTTTATAGATCCAGAGATGGGGTAACCCCAGGTTAAAGGGGTGCGAATTGTGTCAAGCCAAGACAGTTGGTAGGATTTCACAGGCCAGATGGTGGAGGATGAATGTAATGCGACATGAATCCCAGGTCCCGGTTGAGGCCGCACTCATGTGTGCGGAACTTGGCTATAAGCTTCTGCTCGGCGATTCTGCGTTGTCGCGCATCCTGAAGGCCGCCTTGGAGAACACTTACCCGGAGATCAGAGGCTGAATGCCCTTGACTGCTGAAATGTTCCCCAACATTCCTGCCTGGTGATTGTCATGCGATGTCCGTTCATTCGTTGTCGCAGCGTCTGCATGGTCTCGCCAACGTACCACGCTTCGGGACATCCTTTCCTGCAGCGTATGAGGTAGACAACAGCAAAAAACCGCATCGACCTCCTCAGAAGACAAAAATGGGACACAACCAACAAGAATACCCTTCGTCGTCCAGTACTTTCCCGGAGCGGAGAAACTACGACATCTTCTTCACAGCCTTCAACACGTCATCGATGAAGATGAACATCTTGCCAAGGTCATCCCCACACCCCCAGTACTTGCCTTCAAACAACCGCGCAACCTCAAACAAACCATTGTTTGCAACAAACTACCCAGTCTTCAGAACAGTGACCACAACACCACACAACCCTGCCATGGCAATCTCTGCAAGACGTGCCAAATCATCGACATGGATACCACCATTATACGTGAGAACACCACCCATCACGTACGCGGTACATACTCGTGCGACTCGGCCAACATTGTCTACCTCATAAGCTGCAGGAAAGGATGTCCCGAAGCGTGGTACGTTGGCGAGACCATGCAGACGCTGCGACAACGAATGAACAGACATCGCGCGACAATCACCAGGCAGGTATGTTCCCTTCCAGTCGGGGAACACTTCAGCAGTCAAGGGCATTCAGCCTCTGATCTCCGGGTAAGCGTTCTCCAAGGCGGCCTTCAGGACCCACGACAACGCAGAATCGCTGAGCAGAAGCTTATAGCCAAGTTCCGCACACGAGTGCAGCCTCAATCGGGACCTGGGATTCATGTCGCATTACATTCATCCCCCACCATCTGGCCTGGGCTTGCGAAATCCTACCAACTGTCCTGGCTTGACACAATTCACACCTCTTTAACCTGGGGTTACCCCATCTCTGGATCTGTAAAGATTTAATCACCTGCTAATGCTCGCAGTCCAAGCATTGTCTGGCATCTTTGAATTTGTCTGTATGTGTGTTTCCGGAACATACCTCTTCATTCACCTGAGGAAGCAGCGCTCCGAAAGCTAGTGACATCGAAGCAAACCTGTTAGACTTTAACCTGGTGTTGTAAGACTTCTTACTGTGCTCACTCCAGTCCAACGCCGGCATCTCCACATCATGGCTTACAGATGTTGCCAGACCTGCTTTAGATTTTCCAGCATTTTCCCTTTTGGTTTCAGATTCCAGCATCCACAGTAATTTGCTTTTACTCTAAATTGGAGTTATTTTATCAATACAACCATCTTCACTGTGACAATATTGAATGTTCTTCCTCCTGCTCCACCTAATTGTCCCTCAAAAAAGGATACTGGTAGGTATTGTGAAATCTTCCGTAAATTATGACAAATAGAATGTTAACAACTGGGAAAAGGGCAACTTTCTTGACCGGTCCCTTTTGCAAACATGTTGACTCAGTTACATCAACATTACATTTAGCAAACTAGCTGCACATCTGAACTGGTCAACAGTGGAAGTATGGTCACGCCAATGTTTTTTTTTTCAAATTCCCCGCATCCGCAGTATTTGCTTTTGGTTTACTGGGGCTTCTGCTGCTGGGCGGGCGGGGGAATGAGGGCAAGCATTCCCTGCCTGTACTTACAGTAGAAAAAATAACTGCGTCACCAGCCTAACTCCACATCAAATCTAGGAAAAGCCGACAGAAAACGAACAACACTGTCGCTGCACACGGCCTTGAGTCGTCAATGGCGTTAGAAACTTGTAGGACGGTTTTCTGCCTTTCAAATGATCTCCCTCAGGCTCGGTCGCTCGAGCTTGTTTACCTCAGCTTCCGGGCCCTGCCACGTCACGTCGTGTCATCACGCTATAGCCGATGACGCCATCACGCTGCATCGCACGGCACGTCCAGGCCATTGACAGCTTCGCTCTGCCCATGAATGAATTCAAGGCCCCGCTTCTTGGCAAGCAGTTCCCGACAGATACGTGCACTCAGAGAAAAAAATAATGCTTTCAAAGATTACTAACAAAGCTATAATATCTCCACCCAGAGAGTAACCTTAATCCCAATATCTACATGACATCACTGGTGACCCATAAAGTCTACCCCCTGGTCATGTGATCTGTTACCAGCTATTACAACAGACTAGCATCAGCAATGGTAAACATAATAATCTTATTATTGTCACAAGTGTAGTGATATACATCACTGTAAGTACACAAAGGGTTAATGTACATACACACCTTGCTAGACACTAGAGGGAACACCAGAGACATGACACACAGATCAACCAATAGGTCAGTAAGATAGGACACAACCAATGGGCAGTCACGATACACTCAGAGGTGACACTACCATAGGAGGGCATTTCACCAACCCATATAAAAGGACACATCACACACGTTCAGTCTCTTTTCAGTGGAGACACTCAGTGTGTACACAGGGTTGATTTGAAACACATCACTCCCACCACGTGGATTGTAGCAGACTGGTTAGTCAGTCTGAGCAGGATTAACAGTAGCGTCGAATCCAAGTAGGAGAATTGTTAATAGCTTAATAAATGTGTTAAAGCTATCTCCAAGTCTGAACCTTCCTTTGTCAGAGTGCACATCAAGGAAGCAGCTTATGCTACGTCAAGGGCATAACAAAACAAGTAGGGTTACATTAACACCACAAGTTACTGTGAAAATCCCCTAGTCGCCACATCCCGATGCCTGTTCAGGTACGCAGGGAGAATTCAGAATATCCAATTCACCTAACAAGCACGTCTTTCGGTACTTGTGGGAGGAAATCGGAGCACCCGGAGTGTCATGCTATTCAGATAAACATCATGGTGCAAATACACATACACACTGATGGACAGATCAACGGACCAATCAACACACACGCAACATTGCAGCAAATCACAAGCAAGGGCACACGCACTATAAAACGGGGAACACAACAGTTCCCGCTCTTTCCAGCAGGAGACAGCTCAGGGCACAGAGCTCACAGCGAGCCACTCAGACATTCACCATGTGCTGAGTGCCTCTCCAAGATAGTGTTAGGGTTGGGTCCACAGGTTAAAGGGTAATGAACAAACCACAGTAACAAGTTTACAGATGTTGTTATTATTAGTAATAAAACAGAGTTATACCATCTTCAACCGTGTTGGTTCGTCTGTGTAGCAGAGCACCCAACACGACATAGTACCAGGATTGGAACGCAGCAACCGTGAGACCTACCTACACATCTTCAGGAATCCGCCATCCTGCACCATGGACACCATCAGCCCGCCGCAGCTGCTCCAAATCGCTGGAAACCTCGGCGTCAACTGGAAGCTGATTAAACAGCACTTCCAGTTCTTCCTAGAAGTCACAGAAAGGGAGAATGCTTCGGACACCAGGACAATCGCCCTCCTCCTCTCCACGGCAGAGCCTCACGCCATCGACATCTACAACTACCTGGTGTTCGCGGAAGGTGAGGACAAGACGAAGTACAAGACGGTCCTTCTTAAACTCGAGCAACACTTCAGCGTCAAGGTAAATGAGAGCTTCGAGAGGTACCTCTTCCAGCAGCGCCTGCAGGGTAAGGATGAGCCTTTTCAATCTTTCCTAACACACCTCCGTATCCTCGCGCAGTCCTGCGGTTACGAAGCCACCTCCAATTCCATGATTCAGGACCAGATAGTTTTTGGGGTCACCTCGGGCACCCTACTCCAGCAGCTCCTCAAAATTAAAAGCCTCACCCTAGCCACCGCCATTGAAGCCTGCGTCCTCCATGAAAACGCGACCAGCCGCTACTCCCAATTCCAGGCGGCCGAATCAGCAAGGCAGGGTCCTACGAGGCTGAGCGGGTCCAGGCGATCGAATTCCTCGCGGCCCGGACGAAGGCAGCCATTTTGCACGCTTACCGCGTTCCTCCCGCGCTTGTACGCGCCAAAAGAGACGTCCATGCAGAGGGACGTGACGCGCAGGCGCGCTCTACGCAGGACCAAACTGCGCATGCGCGATGGCGCAACGAACGCCATGACGTCACGACGTGCGGCAACTGTGGATCCGCACATTTAAAACGGCAATGTCCAGCAAAGAACCGACAATGCCTCCGCTGTGGCAAGATGGGCCACTACGCTGCTTGCTGTCGAGCAGCTCAACCTGCCAACGCTCCCCAATTCCGCCAGCCTCGCAGGGACGTGCGGACCATTCAGCCTCCATACACCGAGTCATACCCTGACGATATACAGACCGATGATACAGACGACCGGGAAGCCTTTCGTGTTGCGGTCATTGACAGGAACCGGATGTCCCCAAGCAGGACCCACCAGCCGATGCCAGTGAACAGTGTCAATTCGGGTGATGAATGGTGTGCCACCCTAACGGTCAACCGATCGCCAATCACATTCCATTTAGACACTGGTGCCTCCGCCAACCAAATAGCATGGTCAGCCTTCTACGCCTTGAAGGTCACACCACCGATTCGGCCATCCCGTTGTAAGATGGTCGGCTACAACGGAAAAATTATCCCGGCCATGGGATCCTGCCAGCTCTAGGTGACACACAATGCATACACAGCATCACTGTCCTTTGAGATAGTTGGATCATCGAAGGACTCCCTGCTAGGCGCACAGGCGTGCAAGGTACTCCACCTCGTTCAGCGGGTACACGCTCTGTCTCCAGAAGGCACGTCAGACTTCCCGGATGCAGAATTTAGGGCACAGCTCCACTCGCTCCTCGCCCACAACCAGGAGGCATTCGAGGGCATGGGCACACTGCCCTACACTTACAGAATATGGCTCAAGCCGGACGCCACCCCGTCAGTCACGCACTTCGTAGAGTCCCAGCACCACTCAAAGACCACCTCAAGCAGCAGCTGCAGGATCTCCAGGACCAAGGAGTGCTATCCCGGGTCACGGAGCCCACGCCATGGGTCAGCTCTATGGTTTGCGTTAAAAAGCCCTCTGGCGAACTCCGGAGCTGCATCGACCTGAAAGACCTAAACAACAACATCATGAGGGAACATTACCCCGTACCCAAACGGGAAGAGATCACGAGCGAAATGGCCCTGGCTACATTTTTTACAAAGCTTGATGCCTCAAAGGGTTTTTGGCAGATTCAACTGGATCAGTCCAGCAGGAAGCTGTGCACCTTCAACATTCCTTTCGGCAGGTACTGCTACAACAGGATGCCGTTTGGCATCATCTCGGCATCCGAGGTATTTCACAGAATCATGGAACAGATGATGGAGGGCATTGAAGGGGTGCGCGTCTATGTTGACGACGTCATCATCTGGTCCACCACATCACAGGAGCACATCAGTCATCTCCAGCGTGTCTTTGCTCGGATACGGGAACACGGCCTGCGCCTCAACCGAGCCAAGTGTTCTTTTGGCCAAACTGAGCTAAAGTTTCTGGGGGACCACATATCCTGGTCAGGAGTGCGTCCGGATGCAGACAAAGCGAGCGCCATTACAGCCATGCCGCAGCCGGCAGACAAGAAAGCAGTGCTACGCTTTCTCGGGATGGTCAACTTCCTGGGGAAGTTCATTCCCAACCTTGCCTCCCACACAACGGCTCTTCCCCACCTAGTGAAGAAGACCACGGAGTTCCAGTGGCTGCCCGCACACCAGAAGGAATGGGAAGAGCTCAAAATTAAGCTCACCACAGCCCCGGTATTGGTGTTCTTCGACACCTCTTGAGATACGAAGATCTCGACTGATGCCAGCCAGTCTGGCATTGGGGCGGTACTCCTGCAACGGGATGACACTGCATCATGGGCCCCGGTCGCCTATGCCTCGCGGGCCATGACCCCCACAGAACAGCGCAGATCGAGAAGGAGTGCCTGGGTTTGTTAACCGGCATAGATAAGTTCCACGACTACGTGTATGGTCTCCCTCAGTTCACCGTGAAAACAGACCATCGCCCCCTGGTCAGCATCATACAAAAGGTCCTGATGAGATGACCCCTCGCCTCCAGCGCATTCTGCTCAAGCTCCGGAGGTACGACTTCCGACTGGTCTACACGCCGGGAAAGGACCTCATCATCGCGGATGCCCTATCCAGAGCAGTGAGCACATCGCCCGATTCGGAGGGGTTCGTCTGTCAGGTCGAAGCGCATGTGGCCTTCACATCGGCCAATCTGCCAGCTGATGATTCAAGTCTGGCCCGTATTCGCCGGGAGACTGCGGCTGACCCCCTTCTACAACGTGTGATGCGCCACATGACGGGAGGGTGGCTCAAATGACAGTGCCCACAATTCTACAATGTCAGGGACGACTTGGCCGTCATTGACGGTGTCCTCCTAAAGTTGGACCGGATTGTGATTCCACACAGCATGCACAGGCTGGTCCTCGAACAACTGCACGAAGGCCACCTCGGGGTTGAGAAGTGCAGGCGGTGGGCCCGAGAAGCTGTCTACTGGCCGGGCATCAGCGACGACATTGCCAACATGGTGCTCAACTGCCCCACCTGCCAAAGGTTTCAGCCAGTGCAGCCCCCTGAGACACTTCAGCCCCATGAGTTGGTAACGTCCCCCTGGACAAAGGTGGGTGTGGACCTCTTTCATGTCCTTGGCAGGGACTACGTCATCATCATAGATTACGTTTTGAATTATCCAGAGGTCATACGCCTGCACGATTTGACATCGTCCGCTGTCATCAGGGCATGCAAAGAGACCTTCGCTTGCCATGGCATTCCGCTTTCTGTCATGTCGGACAATAGGCCCTGTTTTGCAAGCCAAGAATGGTCTTCTTTTGCTGCTTCGTATGGCTTCACACACGTGACGTCCAGCCCTCTGCATCCCCAGTCCAATGGCAAGGCGGAAAAGAGCGTTCATATCGTCAAGCGGCTCCTCTGCAAGGCTGCTGATGCCGGATCTGACTTCTGTTTAGCCCTGCTGGCCTATCGTTCGGCCCCACTAGCCACTGGCCTCTCAACAGCCCAACTGTTGATGGGTCGCGCCCTCAGGACCACTGTAGCCATCCATTCTTGAACCTACACCCGACTATGCTCCAGTACTGCAAAGGATGCGACAGCAGCGTGCTCAGCAGAAGGTGGCACATGACACTCGGGCAACTGATCTTCCTGCCTTGGCGCCTGGAGACAACGTCCGCATCCACCTACCAGAGGGTGGCTGGTCGACAACTGCCGAAGTTCTCCGACGCGTGGCTCCCCGCTCGTTCCTTGTTCGCATGCCTGATGGCTCCATTCGCCGGCGCAATCGCCGGGCTCTTCGCCAGCTTCAGCGCTCGCTACATGATCATACACCGGTGCCACGCCCTCCTGTTGGTCCTGATGTCGACTTCGTGGAGCTTCCTGCCACCATGCCCATTCCTCTGTCACCTGTGGCCAGGCCCATTCCTCAGCCAGTGGATCCTGACCCACCCTTGAGGCGGTCAACCTGAATTCGTCGCCCACCTACTAGGCTGGACTTATGAGCCTGTTTGAACATTGGACTCACTAAAGTTTTATGCCACAATGTTAATATGTTTCTCTTTTTGTCGTTACAGGAGTTCGTTTTGATGCTTGATGTTTACACTTGTTTTGTTTAGGGTACAACCTCGTTGCTATGTTGCACCTGACACCTTCCTATGTATATAGTTTAGCCTCATGTACATGTTGTAGATATTGCGCACACACATTCAGCTGCGCTCAGTACACATCTATATTTATTAACACATAGGCACATATTTTTGTAAAAAAAGGGGGGGGATGTCATGATATTCAGATAAACATCATGGTGCAAACACACATACACACTGATGGACAGATCAACGGACCAATCAACACACACGCAACATCGCAGCCAATCACAAGCAAGGGCACACGCACTATAAAATGGGGAACACCACAGTTCCCGCTCTTTCAGCAGGAGACAGCTCAGGGCACAGAGCTCACAGCAAGCCACTCAGACATTCACCATGTGCTGAGTGCTTCTCCAAGATAGTATTAGGGCTGGGTCCACAGGTTAAAGGGTAATGAACGAACCACAGTAACAAGTTTACAGATGTTATTATTGGTAATAAAACAGAGTTGTACCATCTGCAACCGTGTTGGTTCATCTGTGTAGCAGAACATCCAACACGACACGGAGGAAGCCCATGCAGACGCTATCACATGTATCCCTTAACCTTTCCCATCCCTCCTTCCATAGCTTGAATTTACCTTCAGTCCATTCACGTGCACACTTTTAGCTGCCATTCCAGACTTGTTAATTCTATCTTTTCTCTCTTTCCCTCTCTCATCACGTATTGTTTTTCCCTCTCGTGTACTGTCCCTCCCAGATCACCGACATCAAAATTCCGAACAATCTATTTGACCCTGCGCTGTGCCTCCAAACCCATATCAACTTCTGAATTAAGAACGCCTTACAGTTCCATAAAAAACTATTTGCTTTCTGCATCCATGATTGTCAGCTCTAAATATAATTATTCCATGGCTTTCCTAGCTAGTTTCCCAGCCTCCACTCTTCGTAAACCAGTTCATCCAAAACTCTGCTGCCTATATCTTATTTTCCGCCAAATTCGTCTCACCCTTCAGCCCTGCTCCTGAAGTGTCAGCCTTTGTTTAACAGTAGCACTTTTATCTCTTCTTTCCCATAATCCAGGTTGGGACACTGAAGCGAATTAACGTTTCCCATTGCCAACGATCAATTGATGCAGAAAGACAAATATGGAATTCTCTCTCTTATGTGATATCATACCCTTGGAATAAGGTATAACACCCGCTGATAAGGTTGGGAGGTGTACCAGACGGCGGTGGCGTGATATTGCAATTGTTTGCAATCCGGAACAAATATTCGTGGTGTTCAAGTCGCGGAGGGTGGGGATCGTGTACGGCGTCGCACAGGTACCGGGTGGGAGTTCCGGGGACAACACCATTTCCCGCCAGCCAGCGGTTGCCAGGAGACAGGGGGCAATGGCGGACATTCTGGAGGTTCCACGCACGAGGATTAACACGAGCCTGGTCTCGCGCTTCACCGGGATGGCCGTTTGCTTCGTGGGCCGCGTTCAGAAGGTAGCGGGGGGCTCAGCTCAGCGTCTCAGTCACCGGGCCCGGGTCCGCACCGAGGCCGTCACCGCCCCCCCCCCCCCCCCTGCTATAGCCGGATGGGTGAACTGATATGTGCAGTTGTCTAGGGGTCCAGAAAGATCGGGTTGTCGCCGGGTTTACTGTACATTAATCATATCCTGATTTTTTTGTGAATCAGGTTCACCCCTCTGGTGCCTCCTTCGTTCTGTCAGATGGTGATGGGAAGAATGTAACTGTGGAAATGACTGATCCGGTAAGTGAATTTTTTTTTTTTAAAGTGTAATTTTATTCGATCTAATGAAATGAAATGAAAAAATATGTAAAAAGAAACACAATTGTAGTCACAGCATACCGAACTGCTTTTTGAAACGGTTTAAAAAACATTTTATGCCATTGTAGCCTGAATTTTTTGATAGCCGGTTGCTGTTAATATATCACCAAATGCAAGTCGGGTTGTGTGCTGACTTTAACTCCTGGTGTAAGGGAGAAGGAATGCCAACAGTGTCAAAGCAAGAGAAAATGAGATTTTAACATGATCTCGGTAGAGTTCGCATCAGTTAGTTTGCTGCATCACTGACAATTAAACCAATAAAATACCGAAATATTTAATTTATATATCTAATAAGATTTTTTAAACTTCCTAGCTCAAAGTCAAAATTTATTGGTGAAGCATCAGAATCTCTTGTGATTAACAATGAGTTGACTTTTTCCAGCTCTCTGGGGGGGTGCTGGATGCTGGCAGGGGCCCATGAAATGGAGATTGAAGGGAGTGGGTAAAGTAACTGTCAGTTCTTGCTGCCAGCTTGCCAAAGTGGGGAAGGTTCAGATGGCCATCCCACCCAGAGCTCAACTGAGCAATTTAAGTGACCAATTAAGGATTTCTTCCCCTGTGCAGGGGGTGTGCACAAGGTAGACCATGGTGAGCTTGGAGGGATGGGACAGGATTCCTTTCTGAACACTCTGTTCAACTATGGCAGGGCCTCTGTGGTGACTATGGTCACTCCTGCAACAGTGTGCCCTCTCTTGCCTGCACATCCAATTTTATGCCTGGCTGTGGGGCCCCTGCTGTCGGCACTAAATCCAGCCCAGCAAAACTAATCATTCATGTAATATACCATCAATTCCTGTTTATTCTACCCACCCTGTTCATGAAAGGTTTGCAGGTTTATTCTACACTTGGGCATTGTCAGGGTGCCATAAATATTCTGGTGATGTTGCTGGGAGTTACAGGGCATCACGATACGGGGAAGGGGTGGCGAAAGATCCTGTAAATTAGTTTGAAGATCTTATATATATTCAATTTATGCATTATTGAAGTGACCTGGGAAGAGTCGTAAACCTAAAAGTTACATTAATCATTTATTTCTACAGCAGTTTAACCCAAAACATAGCAAAAGAGGAGCATCTCCACTTTAAATCTTTGCAGCTGTATAGATGTATTGGTGAGCAGTGGGATTAAGTTTCAACAATGCTGCAAGTGTGCAATTTAAATGTAAATCACTCTGTTTTCAGAATATTTTCATTAACAAATTACACACACAATTCTTAAAATTGTTCCAGGCCAATTACCCAATATAATCGCCTGGATTTTACAGACAGCAGCAAACAATTGGTGCTCATCATTCTTTGTAGGTTCAGATGCTGAGGGACATTTTATGGGCTATTGCAAAGGTAATTAGAGGGGTGGTTTGATGCAACGCCATTCACAGGGGTTTGGCAACCTGTGTAAATGTGGCAAGTAGCAATGAGGCTCTCCAGACAATCAGATTCCAGAAATTTACAGACGGCATGAGTCTAAACCAAGAACTGCAGGTTAGAATGTTTATTCTATGCGAAATGATGTACAGAAAGCAAAATAAGGAGATGGAAAGTAACATGGAATTGAGAGAAGGGGCAGAAAGAATGTAAGAAAAAATCAAAATAAAATATCCCAACAGTAATGAACATTTGAAAGGATGAGTCTTCATACTTCTAGAAGTAAAATTTTGGTGGCAAAGAGGTTTATTTGGCAGTAATCAAAACTTACCACCCAACTAAATATTCACTGGTGTTCTTCTTGTGTTTTAATGCGGAATCTATCAAAGAGGATAGTATAGCTTCTGGAGGAGCAGGACAAATCAGACAAACTTTCTGAATACTGTATTTCACTAGATTGCAGGTGCTGGAAGTTTCTGGTGATTTATTCCGTAATAAAGGTGAGCAATGATAGATAGCCTCACCATTATAAGAACTAGGAGGAGAAGTAGGCCACCTGGCCCCTCGAGCCTGCTCCACCATTCAATGAGATCATGGCTGATCTTTTGTGAACTCAGCTCCACTTTCTGGCCCGTACACCATAACCTTTAATCCCTTTATTCTTCGAAAAACTATCTATCTTTATCTTAAAAACATTTAATGAAGGAGCCTCTACTGCTTCACTGGGCAAGGAATTCCATAGATTCACAACCCTTTGGGTGAAGAAGTTCCTCCTAAACTCAGTCCTAAATCTACTTCCCCTTATTTTGAGGCTATGCCCCCTAGTTCTGCTTTCACCCGCCAGTGGAAACAACCGGCCCGCATCTATCCTATCTATTCCCTTCATAATTTTATATGTTTTTATAAGATCCCCCCCCTCATCCTTCTAAAGTCCAACGAGTACAGTCCCAGTCTACTCAACCTCTCCTCGTAATCCAACCCCTTCAGCTCTGGGATTAACCTAATGAATCTCCTCTGCACACCCTCCAGTGCCAGTACGTCCTTTCTCAAGTAAGGAGACCAAAACTGAACACAATACTCCAGGTGTGGCCTCACTAACACCTTTATATAATTACAGCATAACCTCTCTAGTCTTAAAAAACTCCATCCCTCCAGCAATGAAGGACAAAACTCCACTTATCTTCTCAATCATCTGTTGCACCTGTGAACCAACTTTTTGCGACTCATGCACTAGCACACCCAGGTCTCCGCACAGCAGCATGTTTTAATATTTTAGCATTTCAATAATAATCCCTTTTGCTGTTCTTCACACCAAAATGGATAACATCACATTTGTCAACATTGTTTTTCATCTGCCAGACCCTAGTCCATTCACTTAGCCTATCCAAATCCCTCTGCAGACTTCCAGTATCCTCTGCACTTTTTGCTTTACCACTCATTTTAGTATCGTCTGCAAATTTGGACACATTGCCCTTGGTCCCCAACTCCAAATCATCTTTGTAAATTATGAACAATTGTGGGCCCAACACTGATCCCTGAGGGACACCACTAGCTACTGATTGCCAGCCAGAGAAACACCCATTAATCCCCACTCTCTGCTTTCTATTAATTAACCAATCCTCTATCCATGCTACTACTTTCCCCTTAATGCCATGCATCTTTATCGTATGCAGCAACCTTTTGTGTGGCACCTTGTCAAAGGCTTTCTGGAAATCCAGATATACCACATCCATTGGCTCCCCGTTATCTACCGCACTGGTAATGTCCTCAAAAAATTCCACTAAATTAGTTAGGCACGACCTGCCCTTTACAAACCCATGCTGCGTCTGCCCAATGGGACAATTTCCATCCAGGTGCCTCACTATTTCTTCCTTGATGATAGATTCCAGCATCTTCCCTACTACCGAAGTTAAGCTCACTGGCCTATAATTACCCGCTTTCTGCCTACCTCCTTTTTTAAACAGTGGTGTCACGTTTGCTAATTTCCAATCCGCCGGGACCACCCCAGAGTCTAGTGAAGTTTGGTAAATTATCACTAGTGCATTTGCAATTTCCCTAGACATCTCTTTTAGCACTCTGGGATGCATTCCTTCAGGGCCAGAAGACTTGTCTACTTTTAGCCCCATTAGCTTGCCCATCACTACCTCCTTGTTGATAACAATCCTCTCAAGGTCCTCACCTGTCATAGCCTCATTTCCATCAGTCACTGGCATGTTATTTGTGTCTTCCACTGTGAAGACCGACCCAAAAAACCTGTTCAGTTCCTCAGCCATTTCCTCATCTCCCATTATTAAATCTCCCTTCTCATCCTCTAAAGGACCAATATTTACCGTAGCCACTCTTTTTTGTTTTATATATTTGTACTTTCTTTCTCGAACAAAGTTGATTTTAGCGGGAGAAGAGCTGGTTAGTCAATTTCAGCGGGGGCAGTGCGGAAGTGATTGCTGGGAGGTAAGTCTCTCCTTTAAAAACACTTGTCTTTGCAGGGGCAGGCCAGTCGATTTTAGCGGGAGAAGAGCTGGTTAGTCAATTTCAGCGGGGGCAGTGCGGAAGTGATTGCTGGGAGGTAAGTCTCTCCTTTAAAAACACTTGTCTTTGCAGGGGCAGGCCAGTCGATTTCAGCGGGAGAAGAGCTGGTTAGTCAATTTCAGCGGGGGCAGTGCGGAAGTGATTGCTGGGAGGTAGGTCTCTCCTTTAAAAACACTTACCTGGCCCAGTTTTCGGTCCCTCTTTTCTGTTGTTTTTTTTTTAATTTAGCATTTAAGGCGGGAACAGGAAGTTCGACCCGCGGACTTCTGGGAAGACCCTCACCAATAAATTCTGGTGGAGAGGAAACCCGAGACACTACACGTGTAGTGTCTCCCACCCGCCCTCCTCCTCTAACCTAATAATAAAACCCATTGGTGTGAGGTAAGTACCATATTTTATTATTAACACTAAGAAGGTAAGTAAGTGATTTTTACTCATTTTTACTTTTGTACCTTTTTCAAATTGTGTGTGTGTCGGGGGGAAACTGAAGTGACATCACAGAAAAGCTGTGGCCTGAGTGGCTGGTTGGGATTCTACACTAAATTAAAAAATTAAGCATTGGTAACTAATTAAACATAATTACTTAATTATAATTTAGAGGGATATCTAAGCCAGAGATCGGAGAGTACTATATTTAGCTTTCGCATTTCTATTAGAAATCTAGTGCTAGGAAACAGATAGTTAACAGTAACTTTGAAATTTAAAAAAAATATTTATAAAAAAATTTTTTTTTAAATTTTTATTAATTGACGCAATGTCAGTTAGAGGGGTGCAGTGCTCTGACTGTGAGATGTGGCAGGTCCGGGAGGCTTCCAGCGTCCCGGATGGCTTCATCTGCAGAAAGTGCACCCAACTGGAGCTCCTCACAGACCGCATGGTTCGGTTGGAGCAGCAATTGGATGCACTTAGGAGCATGCAGGTGGCGGAAAGCGTCATAGATCGCAGTTATGTAAATGTGGTCACACCCAAGGTGCAGGCAGAGAAATGGGTGACCACCAGAAAGGGCAGGCAGTCAGTGCAGGAATCCCCTGTGGTTGTCCCCCTCTCGAACAGATATACCCCTTTGGATACTGTCGGGGGGGATAGCCTATCGGGAAAACAGCAGCAGCCAGAGCAGTGGCACCACGGCTGGCTCTGATGTTCAGAAGGGAGGGTCAAAGCGCAGAAGAGTAATAGTAATAGGGGACTCTATAGTCAGGGGCACAGATAGGCGCTTCTGTGGACGTGAAAGAGACTCCAGGATGGTATGTTGCCTCCCTGGTGCCAGGGTCCAGGATGTCTCCGAATGGGTAGAGGGTATCCTGAAGGGGGAGGGCAAACAGGCAGAGGTCGTTGTACATATTGGTACTAACGACATAGGCAGGAAGGGGCATGAGGTCCTGCAGCAGGAGTTCAGGGAGCTAGGCAGAAAGTTAAAAGACAGGACCTCGAGGGTTGTAATCTCGGGATTACTCCCTGTGCCACGTGCCAGTGAGGCTAGAAATAGGAAGATAGAGCAGCTAAACACGTGGCTAAACAGCTGGTGTAGGAGGGAGGGTTTCCATTATCTGGACCACTGGGAGCTCTTCCGGGGCAGGTGTGACCTGTATAAGAAGGACGGGTTGCATCTAAACTGGAGAGGCATAAATATCCTGGCCGCGAGGTTTGCTAGTGTCACACGGGAGGGTTTAAACTAGTATGGCAGGGGGGTGGGCACGGGAGCAATAGGTCAGAAGGTGAGAGCATTGAGGGAGAACTAGGGAATAGGGACACTGTGACTCTGAGGCAGAGCAGACAGGGAGAAGTTGCTGAACACAGCGGGTCTGGTGGCCTGAAGTGCATATGTTTTAATGCAAGAAGTATTACGGGTAAGGCAGATGAACGTAGAGCTTGGATTAGTACTTGGAACTATGATGTTGTTGCCATTACAGAGACCTGGTTGAGGGAAGGGCAGGATTGGCAGCATTTAGATGTTTCAGGCGGGATAGAGGGGGATGTAAAAGGGGAGGCGGAGTTGCGCTACTGGTTTGGGAGAATATCACAGCTGTACTGCGGGAGGACACCTCAGAGGGCAGTGAGGCTATATGGGTAGAGATCAGGAATAAGAAGGGTGCAGTCACAATGTTGGGGGTTTACTACAGTCCTCCCAACAGCCAGCGGGAGATAGAGGAGCAGATAGGTAGACAGATTTTGGAAAAGAGTAAAAACAACAGGGTTGTGGTGATGGGAGACTTCAACTTCCCCAATATTGACTGGGACTCACTTAGTGCCAGGGGCTTAGACGGGGCGGAGTTTGTAAGGAGCATCCAGGAGGGCTTCTTAAAACAATATGTAGACAGTCCAACTAGGGAAGGGGCGGTACTGGACCTGGTATTAGGGAATGAGCCCGGCAAGGTGGTAGATGTTTCAGTAGGGGAGCATTTCGGTAACAGTGACCACAATTCAGTAAGTTTTAAAGTACTGGTGGACAAGGATAAGAGTGGTCCTAGGATGAATGTGCTAAATTGGGGGAAGGCTAATTATAACAATATTAGGCGGGAACTGAAGAACATAGATTGGGGGCGGATGTTTGAGGGCAAATCAACATCTGACATGTGGGAGGCTTTCAAGTGGCAGTTGAAAGGAATTCAGGACCGGCATGTTCCTGTGAGGAAGAAGGATAAATATGGCAATTTTCGGGAACCTTGGATGACAAGAGATATTGTAGGCCTCGTCAAAAAGAAAAAGGAGGCATTTGTCAGGGCTAAAAGGCTGGGAACAGACGAAGCCTGCGTGGAATATAAGGAAAGTAGGAAGGAACTTAAGCAAGGAGTCAGGAGGGCTAGAAGGGGTCACGAAAAGTCATTGGTAAATAGGGTTAAGGAAAATCCCAAGGCTTTTTACACGTACATAAAAAGCAAGAGAGTAGCCAGGGAAAGGGTTGGCCCACTGAAGGATAGGCAAGGGAATCTATGTGTGGAGCCAGAGGAAATGGGCGAGGTACTAAATTAATACTTTGCATCAGTATTCACCAAAGAGAAGAAATTGGTAGATGTTGAGTCTGGAGAAGGGTGTGTAAATAGCCTGGGTCACATTGAGATCCAAAAAGACGAGGTGTTGGGTGTCTTAAAAACTATTACGGTAGATAAGTCCCCAGGGCCTGATGGGATCTACCCCAGAATACTGAAGGAGGCTGGAGAGGAAATTGCTGAGGCCTTGACAGAAATCTTTGGATCCTCGCTGTCTTCAGGGGATATCCCGGAGGACTGGAGAATAGCCAATGTTGTTCCTCTGTTTAAGAAGGGTAGCAAGGATAATCCCGGGAACTACAGGCCGGTGAGCCTTACTTCAGTGGTAGGGAAATTACTGGAGAGAATTCTTCGAGACAGGATCTACTCCCATTTGGAAGCAAATGGACGTATTAGTGAGAGGCAGCACGGTTTTGTGAAGGGGAGGTTGTGTCTCACTAACTTGATAGAGTTTTTCGAGGCGGTCACTAAGATGATTGATGCAGGTAGGGCAGTGGATATTGTCTATATGGACTTCAGTAAGGCCTTTGACAAGGTCCCTCATGGTAGACTAGTACAAAAGGTGAAGTCACACGGGATCAGGGGTGAGCTGGCAAGGTGGATACAGAACTGGCTAGGCCATAGAAGGCAGAGAGTAGCAATGGAAGAGAGTAGCAATGGAAGGATGCTTTTCTAATTGGAGGGCTGTGACCAGTGGTGTTCCACAGGGATCAGTGCTGGGACCTTTGCTCTTTGTAGTATATATAAATGATTTGGAGGAAAATGTAACTGGTCTGATTAGTAAATTTGCAGACGACACAAAGGTTGGTGGAATTGCGGATAACGATGAGGACTGTCGGAGGATACAGCAGGATTTAGATTGTTTGGAGACTTGGGCGGAGAGATGGCAGATGGAGTTTAATCCGGACAAATGTGAGGTAATGCATTTTGGAAGGTCTAATGCAGGTAGGGAATATACAGTGAATTGTAGAACCCTCAAGAGTATTGAAAGTCAAAGAGATCTAGGAGTACAGGTCCACAGGTCATTGAAAGGGGCAACACAGGTGGAGAAGGTAGTCAAGAAGGCATACGGCATGCTTGCCTTCATTGGCCGGGGCATTGAGTATAAGAATTGGCAAGTCATGTTGCAGCTGTATAGAACCTTAGGCCACACTTGGAGTATAGTGTTCAATTTTGGTCGCCACACTACCAGAAGGATGTGGAGGCTTTAGAGAGGGTGCAGAAGAGATTTACCAGAATGTTGCCTGGTATGGAGGGCATTAGCTATGAGGAGCAGTTGAATAAACTCGGTTTGTTCTCACTGGAACGAAGGAGGTTGAGGGGAGACCTGATAGAGGTATACAAAATTATGAGGGGCTTAGACAGAGTGGATAGTCAGAGGCTTTTCCCCAGGGCAGAGGGGTCAATTACTAGGGGCCATAGGTTTAAGGTGAGAGGGGCAAGGTTTAGAGTAGATGTACGAGGCAAGTTTTTTACGCAGAGGGTAGTGGGTGCCTGGAACTCGCTACCGGAGGAGGTGGTGGAAGCAGGGACGATAGTGACATTTAAGGGGCATCTTGACAAATACATGAATAGGATGGGAATAGAGGGATACGGTCCCAGGAAGTGTAGAAGATTGTAGTTTAGTCGGGCTGCATGGTCGGCACGGGCTTGGAGGGCCGAAGGGCCTGTTCCTGTGCTGTACATTTCTTTGTTCTTTGTAGAAACTTTTACTCTGTGTTTTTATATTCTGAACAAGTTTACTCTCATAATCTACCTTACTCTTCGTTATAGCTTTTTTAGTAGCTTTCTGTTGCCCCGTAAAGATTTCCCAGTCCTCTAGTCTCCCACTAATCTTTGCTACTATGTATGCTTTTTCCTTCAATTTGACACTCTCCCTTATTTCCTTAGATATCCACGGTCGATTTTCCCTCTTTCTACCGTCCTTCCTTTTTGTTGGTGTAAACCTTTGCTGAGCACTGTGAAAAATCGCTTGGAAGGTTCTCCACTGTTCCTCAACTGTTTCACCATCAAGTCTTTGCTCCCAGTCTACCTTAGCTAGTTATTCTCTCATCCCATTGTAATCTCCTTTGTTTAAGCACAAAACACCAGTGCTTGATTTTACCTTCTCACCCTCCATCTGTATTTTAAATTCCACCATATTGTGATCGCTCCTTCCGAGAGGATCCCTAACTATGAGATCCTGAATCAATCCTGTCTCATTACTCAGGACCAGATCTAGGACCGCTTGTTCCCTCATAGGTTCCATTACATACTGTTCTAGAAACTATCGCGGATACATTCTATAAACTCCTCCACAAGGCTGCCTTGACCGACCTGGTTAAACCAATCGACATGTAGATTAAAATCCCCCATGATAACTGCTGTACCATTTCTACATGCATCAGTTATTTCTTTGTTTATTGCCTGCCCCACCATAATGTTACTATTAGGTGGCCTATAGACTACTCCTATCAGTGACCTTTTTCGCCTTACTTTTCCTGATTTCCACCCAAATGGATTCAACCTTATCCTCCATAGCACCGATGTCATCCCTTACTATTGCCCGGATGTCATCCTTAAATAAAAGAGCTACACCACCTCCCTTACCATCCACTCTGACCTTCCGAATAGTTTGATACCCTCGGATATTTAACTCCCAGTTGTGACCATCCTTTAACCATGTTTCAGTAATGGCCACCAAATCATAGTCATTCACGATGATTTGCGGCATCAACTCATTTACCTTATTCCGAATACTACGAGCATTCAGGTAAAGTACACTTATGTTGGCTTTTTTACCTCTGTTCTGAATCTTAACACCTCGATCAGTAACCTCTCCTAAGTTATATTTCCTCTTAACCTTTCTCCTAATTTTCCTTGTCGTTGAACCCATATCTTCATGTAACAACCTGTCGCGTCGCTTACCATTAATGTTTTCACTTCTCATTTTATTCCTTTTAGTATTCCTAGTCCTATTCACTGAGCTCCCCTCAGTCACTGTACCTTATACTGTCGTTCTTTTTGATTTTTGACTATGGCTTCTCTGCCTTACACTTTCCCCCTTACTGCCTTTTGTTTCTGTCCCTGTTTTACTACCTTCCAACTTCCTGCATCGGTTCCCATCCCCCGCCACATTAGTTTAAACTCTCCCCAACAGCTCTAGCAAACCCTTCCCCCTGGACATCGGTTCCAGTCCTGCCCAGGTCCAGACCGTCCGGTTTGTACTGGTCCCACCTCCCCCAGAACCGGTTCCAATGCCCCAGGAATTTGAATCCCTCCCTCTTGCACCATCTCTTGAGCCACGCATTCATCCTATCTATCCTGACATTCCTACTCTGACTAGCTCGTGGCACTGGTTGCAATCCTGAGATTACTACCTTTTGAGGTCCTACTTTTTAGTTTAACTCCTAACTCCCTGAATTCAGCTTGTAGGACCTCGTCCCGTTTTTTACCTATATCGTTGGTGCCTATGTGCACCACGGCAGCTGGCTGTTCTCCCCCCCCCCCCCCCCCAGGATGTCCTGCAGCAGCTCCAAGACATCCTTGACCCTTGCACCAGGGAGGCAACATACCATCCTGGAGTCTCGATTGCGTCCACAGAACCGCCATTCTTCTTCCTGTTCAGCTGCGCAGCAGAGCCAGCCACGGTGCCATGAACCTGGCTGCTGCTGCCTTCCCCTGGTAAGCCACCTCCCTCAACAGTATCCAAAGCGGTATATCTGTTTTGCAGGGGGATTACCGCAGAGGACACATGCACTGCCTTCCTACTCTTGCTCTGTCTTTTGGTCACCCATTTTCTATCTCCCTCAGTACCTTTCACCTGCGGTGTGACCAACTCGCTAAACGTGCTATCCAAGACGTCCTCAGCATCGCGGATGCTCCAAAGTGAGTCCATCCGCAGCTCCAGAGCCGTCAAGCTGTCTAACAAGAGCTGCAACTGGACACACTTCTTGCATGTGAAGGAGCCAGGGACAGTGGACGTGTCCCTGAGGTCCCACGTCGCACACGAGGAGCATGACACGGGTCTGAGATCTTCTGCCACGGCTTAAACCTTCGGTTAACTTCAACAATTACAATTTCTCTCCTCCCCCCCCCCCCCCCCCCCCCCCCAAATAAATAAATAAATAAACAACGAAGAACAAATAAATAAATATACCAATGAAAAGAAAACAGAAAAACTACTTACCAGGGATAAAAAGCACTTCCTCCCCACCTAGCTTCGAATTCCCACCTAGATTCAAATTCCCAAACTCACTGTTGGTTCTGTCTCACTCTGGCTGTGTCTTCTCTGGCTCACTGGGAGATTTATGACAAAATATGGGTCAATATAGACTTTCAGTTTGTTGGTCAACTGTGGGTTTTTATAGATTTAAATCTATTGTAATTATGGCAAGTTTTCCAAAATATATTTTTCTTCAAGGCTTTTTGCATATATGCACAAGATATATGAAGATCAACACATCAACCTAAACAAGCAACCACAAATTCCATACCTCCCCTGATACCTACACCCCACCACATCATGCCTTCCCAACCCCCCCTCTTCCTCTCTCCCCCCCCCCCCCCCCCACTTGCTGACCCTGCAATCCTCCTTGAGGAAATCAATCAACCATTTCCACCTGTGGGTAAACCCCTCTACCAACCACCACAAAGCAAACTTGACTTTCTCCAACCTCAGGAATTCTACCAGGTCGCTCACCCACACTCTTGCCTTCGGCGGCTCCGAATCCCGCCAACACAACAGAATCCGTCTCCGGGCTATCGGGGAGGCAAAGGCTGATACATAATTTAATAACCTTTATTGTCACAAGTAGGCTTACATTAACACTGCAATGAAGTTACTGTGAAAAGCCCCTAGTTTCCACATTGCAGCGCCTATTCGGGTACACAGAAGGAGAATTCAGAATGTCCAAATTACCTAATAGCACGTCTTTCAGGACTTATGGGAGGAAACCGGAGCACCCGGAGGAAACCCATGCAGACTCCGCAAAGGCAGTGACCCAAGCCAGGAATCGAACCTGGGACCCTGGCGCTGTGAAGCCACAGTGCTAACTACCGTGTCTCTCTCTCTCTCTCTCCCCCCCCCCCCCCTCAGGGCTTCTGATACCCCGAATATCACCACCTTTGAACTCGGGGGCAAACCCCACACCCAGAACCTTGCACATCCCTGTCAGAACCCCCTCTGTCTTGGACACGCCCAGAACATGTAGACGAGATTCATTGGCTCGCACACCGCCCACACCTGTCTTCCACACCCACCAAGAACCTGCTCATCCTCGCCACTGCCGTGTGGGCCCTATGCACTATTTTAAACTAGGTGAAGCTTAACCTCGCAACGACGGGAATGCGTCTACCCTCCACAAGGCCTCTGCCCTTGTAAGACATCCTTGCGCACCTCCCCACCCAGTTCTTTCGCCCCTTGTACTTGATCTCCTACTGGAGCGCCCTCCCTCTCCATCAATACCTTGTATATATCCAACACTCTCCCCTCCCCTATTTCATTCTCCAACAGCAATCTATCCTACAACACGGAGGTGGCAGCCTCGGAAAGAACGGCACCTCTCTCCTCACAAAACCCTCACCTGCAGGTACCTAACGCCATTCCCATTGGGCAACTCCTCAACTTCCCCAGCCCTGCAAATTTGCCCCTGTTAAATAAGTCCCTAAAATACTCGACCCCCACCTGTCACTACCTCTGTAACCTCACATCCAGCCTTGCAGGCACAAACCGATGGTTGTCGCATATCGGTGCCCACAACGACATGCCCTCCAGCCCAAAATATTGTCTGCACCAGCTCCACATCCTTAATGCCGCCGCCGCCACTGGGCTCATGAGGTACCTGGCCGGCAAGATGTGCCAACAACAGCGCCCTTAAACCCGTTCCCCTACATGACGCCACTTCCACCCACCCCCAAAACGACCTCTCCTCCACAGTCCATTTCCTCAACATCGCAATATTCGCCACCCAACAGTAATTTATCAGATTCAGCAACACCAACCTAAAACGCGCCCCCAAAATCCTGAATGGCAACTCCCCTAATTTCCTATCTTTCCCACAGCATTGATCGGGACACCTCGCTCTTTCCCATGTTCAACTTGTAACCCAAAATCTTCATAATCAATCCAATTTGGCCCACTGGGACTGAAATATATAATAACAAATCACCACACATATCGAAACCCTGTGCTCAGCACTCCCTGCTCAATCCATTTCCACTCCTTCAATGTCCTAAGCGCCATTGCCAACGGCTCCATCGCCAAGGTGAAAAGCAACGGGGAGAGCGGGCACACTATCTCGTCCCACGATGTAAACAAAAGTACCCCAATCGCATCCGGTTCATCTGAAAGCTCGCCACCAGTGCCCTGCACAGCAGCGGGACCTGATCCATGAACCTCTGCCCAAACCTGAACTTCCAACAAGTACGTCCACTCCACACGATCAAAAGCCTTTTACGTGTCCATCGCTACCAGGGCAGCACAGTAGCAGAATGGTTAGCTCTATGACTTCACAGCGCCAGGGTCCCAAGTTCGCTTCCCAGCCTGGGTCACTATCTGTGCGGAGTATGCACGTTCTCCCCATGTGTGCATGGGCTTCCTCTGGGTGCTCCGGTTTCCTCCCACTAGTCCCGAAAGACGTGCTATTAGGTAATTTGGGCATTCTGAATTCTCCCTCTGTGCCCGAACAGGCGCCGGAATGTGGCGACTAGGGGCTTTTCACAGTAACTTGCAGCATTAATGTAAGCCTACTTGTGACAATAAAGATTATAATATTATTATTACCTCTACCTCCTGCCTCTCCAAGGCCATCATGATTACATTGAGTAGCCTCTACACAGTTGTCGACAACTGCCTTCCCTCCACAGATCCTGTCTGGTCTTCCCCTAACACAGTCAGCACACAGTCCTCAATTGGCGATGCTAGCACCTTTGTAAAAAGCTTCGCATCAACGTTGAGCAGCGATTATCAGGCGGTACAACCATGCTGCTCCCGTGTCCTTTTCTTTCTTTAAAATCATGGAAATGGAAGCCTACGACAATGTATGGGGCAGTTTCCCCTTCTCCCTCGCCTCGTCCGCAACAGCAGCGGCCCCAGCTCCGCACCAAACCTTTTAGAAAACTCTACTGAGAGCCCGTCCGGACCCGGGGCCTTCACAGCCTGCATCGCACACATGCCATCCATCACCTCTCTCAGCCCAATCGGGATCCTCAGCCCACCCTCTCCCAAATCCACCTTCAGGAACTCCAACCCATACAGGAACCACCACATCGTCTCCTCCCCAAAACACCAACTCCATCTCCCCCACACCTTCCTCCTGGCAACCCGCCACTTCACTCGTTAGCTAACCCGTCCAGCTAGCATGGTGGCCCCCGCCCAAGCCTTTGACTTCCCCTCAGTCCACCCTTCCAGTCCATCACCCCCAATCCTACCAACCACCAACAAACAAAAGACAGATTCACCATTACCGCTCCCCTGTCGAAACCCACCCCTAAATTGTCCACCCTGTGTACCCCCGTGGGCAGGGTACAAAACCCCGAACTTGACCCCCTTCTTATGGAGGGCCGCCTTTATCCGGTTGTACTCAGCCCTCCACTTCGTCAGCTCCTCACCCAGGTCCTGGTAAAACCACAGCTCATTCCCTTCCCAGGTGCATTTCTTCGTCTGCCTCGCCCACTTCAGAATGTTTTTCTTTGTCCAAAAATCGATGCCACCTCACTACCATCGCCCTCGACAGTTTCCCCCACCTGCGGCCTCTTCCTCAGCGCGTTGTGCATCCGATCCACCTCGAGGGACCAGTTAAAGGCTCCCTCCCCGTCAACTTCTCCAGCATGCTCGCCACATACGAGGTTGTGTTTCTCTGGAACTTGGTGCATGGATAAATGGTAGAGGCAGATACTCTCATCGTCTTTAAAGAATACTTGGCTATGCAGTTGAAGTGCATAGGCTTTCCAAGAGCTGGAACGTGGAATTATGCTGGATCACACTTTACTGGTTCACATAGACATGATGGGCCAAACGGCCTCCTTCTGTACTGTAAATATTTATAATTCTCTATTATGTATTTTAAATATAAAGTCTATTTTACTTATTTTTATGCTGTTGTGTAGCTCAATGAAGAGTTGAGTGGAGTCATTGAAGTAGTTGGAAAGGTCACACCAAAAGCCACTATCAAGGCTTCATACTACGTCCCTTTCCGAGAGGATAAGAACAGTTTTGGTATGTACAATAATGAATTAATGTAAAATCTTTTCAATACCTAATATTTAACCTACGTATAAAGCTTTAGTTGTGTACCTGTCTTTGTTAGTTTTTTGTCACACAGAGGGGAAAAAATCTTATCCACATGAATCAACTTCACCATGAATTTTTAATTTCTAATTAAAAATTGTCTGCACGTCTGTTTTAAGAATTAAAGTCCAACACGTGGATTGTGTACTACTTGTGCTAAATACCAAGAAATCTTTTTAGTCCTTGTCCTGAGACAATGGTTTGAATATTTTTCAAGCTCCGTGTACAGAAAACACACCATCAAGAATTAATTTGACATTCTAAGATAGCAAAGTGTAAATGGATTTTTTTTTTATAGCTCTTAATTTCAAGCTGCCTTATTAAAATGTAAATTTTCTACTGCCATCATCATGATGTCCATGATTGATGAGTCATTTAACTGGACTGCGTTTACATCTGATGGAATGCAAGTTAATATGACAGTGATAGATTATTCACAAACCTACTATATCTTTTTAATGTCAGTAAAGGGATTTACTGGCTTATCTTTGAATTGTTATTTTTTTAAAAAGTAAGCTAAATATTTTACAATGTAGAGTGGTGTGGAACCTTAAGGTACAACATAAGACTTTGTATGATGGTGTCGTGCCAGTCAAAGAGCACGGAGCTCATGCCAACAAAAAAAGAGTATCTGGTCATTCATTATCACTTTAGTGGACCCTTTCACTGTTGCATATCTGACTGTGTTTCCAAAAATAATGAATAGGATGCAAAGCAAATATGGATAGTTTGCTGGACTAATTTGTTTCCTCGTTTGTGTTTCAGATCTCGGCCTTTACAATGAAGCCCTGAACATCATACATGATTTTTCACAGTACTATCCATTTAGTGTTACAGCCAGTGATTGATTTCTTATTACACACTATTTGAGAAGCCAAAATCTTAACTGTCCAGTAGAACTCCAATATAATTTATCTTCTATACTGGAATTAATTTTGGTGTCAGTAACCTAGGTCTGTGGGACCTGATAACTGGAGTGACAGATAAAGGTGTAATGCAGAAGTTTTATATTTTCTAAAATGTTGCAAAACCCATATTTTCAAAAGTCTTGAGTTGTTGAATGATAAATTTAAATGGAGATTTTAAATGTCAAGACAGCTCAGCGCTGTTAAGAGTTTTTTGTTCTGTTTTATAAGCAAGGCTGACATTGTAGTACTTCACCTGCAAGGAAGAAAATCATTGAAATGTAGAAGTTTAAAACTCATTCAAGTTTCAGAAAATGGATTGCAACAAGTCAAAATAAACTGACTCACAAATGGTCTTCTGTAGTCCAAGTTAAAAAGTAAACTTATTCCAAATGACATGATTGGTGACATCATTAGGTTAAAATATTGTGACTAGAATGGAGCCCATGGATGTACTCAAGTACAAATGGCTCTTGTTTGACCTTCAGGAAAGATCAATCTTTTTTGGTATTTATGAATGGCTGGTTTATCTATCAGCTCAACTTCTGTTCTGCCAAATGTGCAAGCCAATGTAAGGTATATCAGGTTGGAATGGGGACTATTGTGAAAATGCTCATTAATTTACTGGGTTTTCAGATAGCATCTTTGGTAAAGAGGAGACTTATGTCAGGAGGTTGATATCGTGTAGTTCTCTGAAACTAGTGAATAAAATTTAAAGCATCTGTAAATAGCTATGCTAGCACATAGACAACATCCACCATGAAAGCCAACCACTATCTCAGTTAATTCATCTAGTTCATAGGATTTAAGTCCTGCCAGACAAAGGTTATCCATGCCACCTTTGGAAAGTTTTCCTATTGTACTTTATTCCCTTTCACCCCTTATTCTGATATGACTTTATGAAAAGCTGCTTCCAGGCTATTGTCCATATTTATTAAAATTAAAGCAAGGTGGTTAAATGCTGAGTAGGTATTAGTAACTGATATTAGATCCTTGTAGCTTTATTGCACCCCAAACTTTTGGTTTAATCACTTCTGTTCCAAATGGTAGGTGTACCACTTGAGCTGACGTGCAGGAAGTGTTGAATTGCAGTCAAGAGAGTGGGCGTGATCACCACTCCATCCACCACCTTAACACACTGTTGCCACTGTGAATATTTATCACCTACACGATGTATTGCAAGTCACCAAGGCTCCTTTGATAACAGCTTCCAAATCTGCAACCTCCACCCCCTAGAAGGGAAAAGGCAGCAAGTGCCTGGGAATACCATAGCCTGCAGGTTCCCCTCCAAGTCACACACCGTCCTGTCTTATAACTACATTGCTGCTCCCTCACTGTCGCTGGGTCAAATTCCTGGTACCCCCTACTTAACAGCACTGTGGGTCTACCTTCATCACACAGACTGCACCAATTCAAGACAGCAACTCACCACTGCCTTCTCGAGGAATGGATAGTAAATGCTGGCCTTGACAACAACACTCGATCATATGAATAAATTTAAGTTGCACATTTAGAAAAAAACATATTTTCAATCTATATTTTAGCTTCATCTTAATAGTTGAAAATTTAACGTGAAGATTGTTGAGTGCTTTAACTTGATCTCTGCAAATACTTTGGTTGCCTATCTATTTTCTGACATCATTACTGATGCACACCTTGACTCGGCACCAGATTATGCCATTAAGAAAGGAAACTAGCTACCACAGAGACAGATCTCTGTGGGCAACCTCCTTCAAAGGTCAGTGATAAGTGCCCTTGCTTTGTTGACCATTGTAAAATTTGCACCATTCATTTCTAATAGGGGTATGACATCACTTGTACTTGACCTGATCACTGCAGGATCTACCTGACTTCAGTCAGCCGTATCAGTAAAATGCAAACATATCCAATCTAATTTCTGCCCTTTGAGAAACTGACGGATTCAAGTAAAAACAAGCAAACAGGTAGTCAAAAGCAAATGACAACTTTGTGATTGGAATTTTAATTTATAAACTTCTTAAACCATAAGGCCACAAGATGCAGAAGTAGGCCACTCGGTCCATCGAGTCTGCTCCACTGTTCAATGAAGTCATGGCTGATCTGATATAATCCTCAACTCCATTTTCCTGCCTTATCCCCGTAACAGTGATTCATTTACTGATTTAAAATCTATCTCAGCCTTGAACATACTTAATGACCCACCTCTACAGCTCTCTGCAATAAAGAATTGCACAGATTCACTACCCTCTGAGAGGAGAAATAACTCCCCATCTCTGCCTTAGATTGGCGGGCCCTTACTCTTTGATTATGCCCTTTGGTCCTAGACTCTCCCACAAGAGGAAATATCCTCTCTGCATCTACCCTGTCAAGCCTCCTGAGAATTGTATATGTCTCAATAAGGTCACCTCAGGGACTTCCGGTTGCAGCTATGCGGAGTTAAGCCGCACGATTTGGCAACTCCTGCGATTACGGACTTTCGGGCTCGCTAGAGGAGCCCCAACGGAATTTTTTTTACAGACAACCCGTGGGAAGGAGAGCGAGGTCCCCTACCGACTTATGGACCGGACCCGAAGTGCAACGGCCAGAAAAGCGGCACGGGAGAAGCGAGGGAAAAAAAACAAAATGGCGGCGGCCAGGGACAAAGGAGATGCAGGAATTCATCAAGCGCTGCTTCGAGGAGCTGCGTAAGGAGATGCTGGCGCCTACGCTGGTGGTAATCTAAGGACTAGGGATAACCCAGAAGGCCCACGAGGTGAAGATCCAGGAGGTCCAGAAAAGAGTGAGTGAGAATGAGGACGAGCTCTTGGGCCTGGCGGTGAGAGTGGAGCGGCACGAGGCGCTACACAAGAAGTGGGCAGGAAGACTCGAAGACCTGGAGAACAGGTCGAGGAGAAATAATCTGAGGATCCTGGGTCTCCCAGAAAGAGTGGAGGAGGCCGATGCCACGGCATACGCGGGCACGATGATTGGGGTGATGATGGGTGCGGAGGCCCCTTCGAGGGAGGTGGAGCTGGACGGGGCGCACCGGGTGCTGGCGAGGAAGCCCAAGGCAACTGAGCCGCCAAGGGCGATGGTGGTGAGATTTCACCGGTTTACGGACAGAGAGAGGGTCCTGAAATTGGCCAAGAAGGTGCGGAGCAGCAAGTGGGACAATGCAGAGATCCGAATATACCCGGACTGGAGCACGGAGGTTGCCAAGCAGAGAGTGGGTTTCAACCGGGCCAAAGCGGTGCTGCATCGGAAAGGAGTGAAATTTGGAATGCTGCAGCCAGCACGACTGTGGGTTACATACAAAGACCAACATTACTACTTCGAAACGCCTGAAGAGGCGTGGACCTTTATACAAGCTGAAAAGTTGGACTCTAACTGAGGGTTTGTGAGGGTGGGGGGTGTTTAAGGGTTGAAGTATGATGGTTGTTGTATATAGGGGGTCAATCACACGCAGGAAATGTTATATGGGTTGGGGGAGAGAGACTAGGCTGCGACAGGAGCTGCGCCAGAGGGGGCGGGGCAAGCTTTGGAAAGCGCGGGGTTTTTCTCCCGCGCGTGGGAAAAAAGGCGGGAAGGGGAACGAAGGATTGATTGGGAGATTCCCACACTGGGGGGGTCAAAGGGACGGCGGGGGAAGCCGGGGTCAGCAGGTGTCAGCTGACTTACGGGAGTGATATGGGGGGAGCAAAAAAGCTAGACAGGGGTCGGGCGGGGGGGGGGGGGGGGGTGGAAGGGTTGCTGCTGCACTGGCCGAAAGGGAATGGGACACAGAAGAGGTGGTCGGGACGGAGGTCCCCCGGCTGGGGGACTGGAGGGCGTTGGAGACGCGGACACGGGACTGGCCCAGAAAAGGAGATGGCTAGTCGGCAGGGGGAGGGGTGAGAGCCCCTCCAATCTGGCTGGTAACGTGGAACGTGAGGGGCCTGAATGGGCCAGTGAAGAGGGCTCGAGTGTTCGCGCACTTGAAGGGACTGAAGGCAGACGTGGCTATGCTCCAAGAGACACACCTGAAGGTGGGGGACCAGGTCAGGTTAAGAAGGGGATGGGTAGGACAGGTATTTCACTCGGGACTGGACGCGAAAAATAGGGGGGTGGCAATTTTGGTGGGAAAGCATGTGTCATTTGAGGTCAAGACTATCGTAGTGGATAATGGAGGGAGATATGTGATGGTGAGTGGTAGACTGCAAGGGACGTGGGTGGTGTTGGTAAATATATACGCCCCGAACTGGGATGATGCTGGATTCATGAAGCGCATGTTGGGGCGCATTCCGGACCTGGAGGTAGGAGGCCTGATAATGGGAGGGGACTTCAATACATGGGTCGGGGAGGGCAAGGTTTCGGCAATACACCAAGAGATGAAAGAAGAGGGGGAAGCGCTAGCAGAAGAGTTGAAGGGTAAATGGGAGGAGGAGCTGGGGGAGGAGATCGAGGAAGGTTTGTGGGCTGATGCCCTGGGTAGGGTTAATTCCTCCTCCTCATGTGCCAGGCTCAGCCTGATACAATTTAAGGTGGTTCACAGAGCACACTTGACGGGGGCGAGGTTGAGTAGGTTCTTTGGGGTAGAGGACAGATGTGGAAGGTGCTCAGGGAGTCCGACGAACCATGTCCATGTGTTTTGGTCATGCCCGGCACTGGAGGGGTTCTGGAGAGGAGTGGCGGGAGCAATATCTCAGGTGGTGAAAGTCCGGGTCAAGCCAAGCTGGGGGCTAGCAATATTTGGAGTAGTGGACGAGCCGGGAGTGCAGGAGGCGAAAGAGGACGGCATTCTGGCCTTTGCGTCTCTAGTTGACCGGCGAAGGATCCTGCTAATGTGGAAGGAGGCGAAGCCCCCTAGCGTGGAGGCCTGGATAAATGACATGGCTGGGTTCATAAAGCTGGAGAGCATTACGTTTGCCTTAAGGGGGTCTGCACAGGGGTTCTACAGGCGGTGGCAACCGTTCCTAGACTATCTCGCGGAACGTTAGAGGAAGTTCAGTCAGCAGCAGCAGCAACCCTGGGGGGGGGGAGGGGGGGGGGTTGCTTGGGGGGATGGAGGAGCAGGAGATAACATGAAGGGTGGGGGAAACTGGCACGTGCGGGAGAGAGCCAGTGTATAAAGCTATGTAAATATACCATTTTGTCATGTATATATCTTGCTCAGTGCGTTTTCGTGTTATTTTGTTACGGTGAGGGGGGGGGGCTATTGTTTGTAAGGGGAAAAAATTGTGTTGGTAAAAAACTTTAATAAATATATATTTTTTTAAAAAATAAAGTCACCTCATTCTTCTAAACTCCAATGAGGACAAGCTCAACCTCTCCTCATACAAAATTCCCTCCATACCCAGGATTGTCCGAGTGAACCTTCTGTGGACTACTTTCAATGCCAATATATCTTCCCTTAGATAAGGAGATCAAAATTGTTCACAGTATTCAAGGTGTGATCTAATTAGTGACTGTATAGGATTAACAGGACTTCCCTATTTTTATACTCAGTTCCCTTTGAAATAATGGCCTCCTTCTGCCTGTAGGGATTCTAAGATTTGCCTTCCCAATTACCTGTTAAATTTGCATGATAATATTTTGTGATTTATGCACCAGGACCGCCAAATTCCCCGTGCTGCAGTTTTCTGTAGTCTTTCTGCATTTAAATAATCCGCTCCTTTATTCTTCCTACCAAAGTTAATAACGTCACATTTTACTGCATTTCATTCCATATGCCAAGATTTTGACCACTCACCTAACTGCCCACTCTGTAGACTCTTTGTGTCATCCTCACTACTTGGCTTCCCACCTATTTTGTGTCATCCGCAAACTTGCAATAATGCATTCACTTCTCTCATCCAAATCATTAATATATATTGTGAATAATTGTGGCCCCAGCACAGATCCCTGTAGCACTGCACTAGTTACAGGTTGCCATTCTGAAAAGACATAGAAGATAGGAGCAGGAGGAGGCCTTTTTGCCCTTCAAGCTTGCTCCACCATTTATCCCAACTCTCTGTCTTTCAGTTAGCCAATCTTCTTTCTATGCTGATATACCCCCCCTCCCCCTTCCCTCCCCCCCCCCCCCCCCCCCCAAAAAAAAAAAAACCTCATGGGCTCTTATTAAGTAGCTTTTTGTGTTTCATTAAGTAACTTTTTGTGCTTTTTAAAAATCAATCTTGGGATATGAGTGCCGCTGGCTGGGCCAGCATTTGTTGCCCATCCCCTAATTGCCCTTGAACTGAGTGGCTTGCTGGGCCATTTCAGTGGGGAGGCAGTTAAAAGTCAACTGCATCGCTGTGTGGCTCTGGAATCCTGTGTAGGCCAGACAGGGTAAGGACGGCAGATTCCCTTCCCTGAAGGACATTAATGAACCAGATGGGTTTATGCAACAATCGGCACATGTCACATGATCATCATTAGACTTAATTTCAGATTTTTATTGAATTCTAATTTCCCCATTTGCCATGGTGGGATTCAAACCCCAGAGCATCACCCTGGGTCTCTAGATTACTAGTCAGTGACAGTACCACTATTCCCTGGTACCTTATCGAGTACTTTTTGGAAACCCAAGTATATAAGATTCCCCTTCATTTATCCTGCTCGTTACCACCTCAAAGGATTCTAATAAATTTGTCAGGCATGATTTCCCCTTCATGAAGCGATGCTGACTGCTTGATTATATTATGCATTTATAAATGCTCTGCTTTTATAATGGACTCTGCAACATTTTCCCAATGACTGAAGTAAGCTAACTGGCCTATAGTTACTTGTTCTTTTTGTCTCCCTCCTTTTTTAGAATAAAGGTGTTACAATGGCAGTTTTCCAATCCTCTGGGACTTTTCGAGAATTTAAGGCTTCTTGGAAAATTACTATCCATTATCTCTGAAGCTACGTCCTTTAGTATCCTGGGATGCAACCCATTAGATCCAGGGGACCTATTGGCTTCATAGGTTCCCTAGTACATTTTCCCTGGTGATTGTTATTGTATTTATTTCTGCCCCTTGATTATTTTGGGAATATTATCATTGTCTTCCACCATGAAGACAGACACAAAGTATTTGTTTACCTCCTTTGCCATTTCCTGATTCCCCATTATTATTTCCCCAGTCTCATTCTCTAAAGGGCCTATGTTCACTTTGGCTTCGGTCTTCCTTTTTTGATATTTAAATCAACTTGCAGTCCATTTTTATATTACTTGATAGTTTAGCCTCAGAGTTTATCTTCCTCTCATTTTTTGGTCACCTTTACTTTTTTTAATTTTCCCAATCCTCTGGCTTACCACTAAACTTTGCCACAATATATGATTTTTTTTTTCTTTCAGTTTAATGCTATCACTTCCTTTGTTAACCATGGTTGATTTATCCACTTCCTAGAAACCTTCCTCACTTTGTTGTGAGTCATAGAATTTACAGTGCAGAAGGAGGCCATTCGGCCCATCGAGTCTGCACCGGCTCTTGGAAAGAGCACCCTACCCAAGGTCAACACCTCCACCCTATCCCCATAACCCACTAACCCCACCCAACACTAAGGGCAATTTATCATGGCCAATCCACCTAACCTGCACATCGTTGGACTGTGGGAGGAAACCGGAGCACCCGGAGGAAACACACGCACACACGGGGAGGATGTGCAGACTCCGCACAGACAGTGACCCAAGCCGGAATCGAACCTGGGACCCTGGAGCTGTGAAGCAATTGTGCTATCCACAATGCTACCATGCTGCCCTCATTGTGCATAGTCATGAGCTATTTTCAAAAACATCTGCCATTAGAAATTTAAATAATTAAGGACATTGGACAAATTGTTTTAACAAGCTTTTGCAATGATTTGACTGAGTTACCTTTTTGAATTGATTGATTACTTCCATAGGTGGAAATGGGTAGTGTGAACAAACACCATTCGGCATTTTAAGCCTGGACCACAATTCTTTCAGATCATAAGTGATGTGTAACTCACCTTCTAGGAAGGTCTGTCAATCTGTTGTAAATATTTCAATTGTCCGGCAGCCACAGCTTTTTGGGCAAGAATTCCATATTTCTATTACCATTCGTGCAAAAAACAAATGCCACATTTCATTCGTGAATGGACTAACTCCAAATTTTGAATAGTTTCTTGTCCACCAGAAGCTTGGAAATTGGCCATGGCTGATAAACAGTGAAGGGGGAGAAAAAGGAAACTGAACCAGTGATAATTAAGGAACATTTAAGACCTTGGACAAAAAAAGCTTATATAAAATGTAAAGAGTTCTTCCGGTTTATTTCCTCTGTTCCCATTTTTATTTTATTTTAATTATTTTTCTCTGTGGACCTATAATCAGGTTGTGCCTTTAAGCAGAAGCCTGCTTGCCAGAACATTCTGTTCTCAGGTTTTGATTTGGGAGCAGAAGCCAGACTCCTTGGCACCGAGTGGATCTTAGGAACCTGCTTTGGAGGGAGTTGGTTCGATTGGTTAACTGGCAACTGGTGCATTGGCCAGCAACAGTGTTCTGCCTGACAATGGTCAGTGATTGGTTCCTTTGTGATCCTTTGAGAGCATTTAGAATAAGTGTTCAGACCTTGGAAATGAAAATAACTCTCTCCTGCTTGCTGAAGTAAAAGAACTGTTCTATTGTTCTGAAAGCAGCGAGTGCCTGGCACATTCTTTGCTGTTAACCTGAAATTATGCTGAATCTGCAGAGAAAGTAGACCAGTCTGCTAGAGAAAAACATCTCAAGCCTAGAGGGAAGAATACCAAAATGAAAGCCTGAACTTCAAAGACATTGACTGCAAGTCACCTCAGTGCATCAAAGATCCTTATCCTTTCATTTTTATTAATATTTTCTTTCCCTTTCCTTTATTGTGTTCTTTGTCTGTGAGTGGGTGTGTAGAGGGGGTGGGTTTGGAAAGGGTAGTAGGTAGTTACATTTTCTGTCTTCAATTAGAATACTGTACACAAAAGGTTACTTGTGTTTTAAAGTTACAAACCTGGTGACTGTTTATTGGGCTCAACCTAGGACCTCGGGTATTTTAAAATCCAATTTCACCTGTGTTGTTACTCGGGGTTAAGTGAGGCTGAAATTGACTGCACTAACCCAGGATATTGTGATATAACTCCAGGGGGAGCTCAGTGTTGGGATCTTTGGAAAAGTAGACAGTGACAATTTTGGATAAGGTACATATTAAAGAGGCACCAGGTTTGTAATAGCATAACAGGATGGCTCTGGAAGCAGCTAAAGTCTTTCTTCAGATGGAGGACTTTGATCTATTTACAAGGGCTTTGAAAAGGCAAGTTAATTGAATTGACAAGTGCATTAAAAGCAGAGATGACGGTTAAAGCTATGAAGACCGCGATGTACAATGTATTAGTTGAGGGCTTTGGTCTGTTCGAAACACAGGAGATACAAGTAAGCAGTCCAGCAAGTAGCATTAAAAAGTGCTTTCTGGTGAGAAATCAATCCAGTGAGGATTTGGTTGCAATTTGAGCATGGGAGGGCATTAAAAAAAAGATGTGGGGAAAAGATGAGGAAAGAGCATTTGAAATAAGGAAATTAGAATTTGTGGAAAAAGCAAAAGGGAGGGGACTTCAGATGGCAGCCATGGAGTGAGTAGTCGCACATTTGGTGGCTCCCACTCGAGGTGAATTTTTTCGGTCCTTCCCCACCCAAATTGTATAGCATTTGAGGGCAAAAGGTGCAGGAGTTCCCAGGGAATGTAATACTCTGATGTATGGTTCATCGGATGAGTGCCACAGGAAAAGAGAATAGCTGGAGCAAGAAAGGTTTTGTAGTGCGACACAGAAGATGGCAGAGAGCAAGGGAGGCAACGCTGCCCTCCCAGTAGTCAATGGAGCAGCTGGTGGAATTCCTCAATGGCAAATTTCTGCAGCAGAGGAAGGTCTCAGAAGATTTAGCCAAGGTGGTGGAGCTGCTTAGGATGGCAACTGAGCGTGTGGAGCAGAGGCATGAGGCTCGGGGCCTGGGGATCGAAAAAGTGGAGTAATCGGTGGTGGAGCATGAGGATTGGTTGACCTCACTAGAAGCAGAGATGAGATGGCGTTGAGCAGCCAGAAAAGGCTGAGGCATAATTGTGGGGATGCCCAAAGGCATGGAAGTTACAGAGGCTGCCAATTATGTGCCAAGCATGTTGGAGAAACTGCTGAGGTAGGGGCCCTTTGGCTGGCCCCTCAAGGTGGATTGGGCACACAGGGAGTTGAGGAGGTGGGCGAGCCACCGAGGGTGATAGTGGTGAGACTGCATCAGTTCTTGGATAATGAGAAGATCCTGAGATGGGCGAGGCAGACCAAGTAGTTTACCTGGCAGGGGAGTGAGCTGGGAATTTACCAGGACCTGGGTGCGGAGCTGGCCAAGCAGAGGGTCGGATATAGGCTGCCCTTGACAAGAAGGGGGTGAAGTTCAGGGTTTTGTACCCTGTCCACATGTGGGTGATGCACAAAGCAAGAATTTTATTTTGACTAGCCAGAGGAGGGAATGGACTTTGCGGGACCATGGAATGGGAGGAGTGTGAGGACATTGAACTTTAGTGGAGTTCTGTGTAATGTGTGGGGCACATTGGATGGGTGGATTGGGGCAGGGTATGACGGGGGAGCGGTGATGGTGAGTGTGCCTTTTGTTTTTTGTTGGTGGTTGGGGGGGGGGGCTGGTCAGAGGCCAGGAGTGAAGTGGGGGTTGCCAGGAGGAAGATTGTGTGGTTTGGGGGGGGGGGGGGGGGGGGTGGCGGGAAATGGGTTGGCTCTTGGGGGGGGGGGCGGGAAATGGGTTGGCTCTTTGGGGGGGGTGGCGGGAAATGGGCTGACTCTTTGGGTGCGGGGGGGGGGAAGGTTGCTGACATGGGGGTGGTTCGTGTGGTGCAGTTGGGTGGAGAGAGATGATGGCAGAGATCTTGGGGCACCCGGAAGAGTGTGTGACGCGTGCCAGGTTCGGCTGATTTAAGAAGGGATATGGCTGATTGGTAGGGGAGTGGGGCGGAAAAAGTGTGGAAGAGATTGACCCTCTGGTGCAGAGCTGAGGGCCAGAACTGGTCGAAAAAGAGGGAATGAGTCTGGAGATGACGGAGGATCAGGGAGCAGCCCTGCCGGCTCAGTGTTCGACGGACCAGCTGGTGATCTTCTTAAACGAGAAGTTCACCCAGCAACGGAAGGACAGTCTAGAGGGCCTGGCCCGGGTGGTGGATTTGATCAGGGCGGTGGGCGACTGTGGAAACAAAGTTGGCGGCCCAGGGTTATACGATCCAGAAGATGGAGGAGGTGGCGGGGGAACACGAGGAGCAGTTTGCCTCGATGGCAGCGGAGATGGGGCTGATGCACGATCAGCAGACGCGGCTTCAGGAGAAGGTCGAGCACCTGGAGAACCGGTCACTCAGACAGAACATAAGGATCGTGGGCCTGCCGGAGGGCAGTGAAGGAGCAGATGCTGGCGCGTATGTGGGGAGGATGCTGGAGAAGCTGCTCGGAGAGGGTGCATTTGCACGGCCTTTGGAGGTGGATCGATTGCACAGTGCGCTAATGAGGAAGCCCCAGAAGAATGAGCCGCCGAGGGTGATGGTGGTGTGGCTGCACCGGTTCCAGAACAAGGAGCAAATTATGAGGTCAGTCAGGCAGACGAGGTACTGCAGTGAAATCAGAGTACCAGGACCTGGGTGCAGAGCTGGCCAAGAGTAGAGCAAGCTTTAAGAAGGTCAAGGCAGCCCTTTACAAGAAGGGGTGAACTTTGGGCTACTGTACTCGGCACGTCTGTGGGTGAGCTACAAAGGCCGGGATTTATACTTTGGTTCGGTGGAGGAGGCGGTAGAATTTGTTGAAGACAATGGACTCGCAGGAAAAGGTGGACTTTGAACTTTGGTGAAGGTGCTGTGATGATGCTGCCAACTTACGTTTGGGGCCATTTCTTTCCTTTTCGGCGTCAGGTTTGCTCTTTGTTAAGGGATGGGAGGTTGGTCTCTTTGTTTGGGTTTGCAGAGGGGTTGTTTTTGCTTGTTTGCACTAATGTTCGAGTAGGAGTCGAGGGGAATCAATGGGGTGTAGGATGCTAGGCGCCATGGATGGGGGCTGCCAGGCTATCTGGGCGGGCTAGTTCATGGAAACACAATAGGGGTGAGTGGAAGGTTAGTGAGGGGATCGGGGGGGGGGGGGGGAGTACTGCTGACGGGTAGGACATTTAAAGTGTAAGAGGTGGAGGATCGATGACGGTGAGCACCCATTGGCAGGCCTGGGGAGGTGTGGGACACGGGCCGGAGGCTGGCCCAAGAGGGAATATGGTTGATCGGGGAAGGGCTGGGGCAGGGTCAAGGTGCCCCCTGACCACGCTGGTCACGTGGAACATGCTAGGACTGAATGAGCCAGTCAAGAGGGCCCGTGTGTTCGCACACTTCGAGCAATTGAAGGCGGATGTGGCCATGCTCCAAGAGAGGCATTTGAAGGTGGGGGACCAGATTAGGCTGAGGAAGGGATGGGTTGGGCAAGTATTTCATTCGGGATTGGACTTTAAAACGAAGGGGTGTCGATTTTGGTCAATAAGAGGGTGGTGTTCGAGGTGGGAAATATAGTGTCTGACTGTGGAGGAACGTATGTTATGGTAAGCGAGAAATTGGAGGGGATGCCGGTGGTGTTAGTGAACATCTATGCCCCCAACTGGGACGATGTGGAATTTATGAGGTGGGTGCTGGGGAGGATTCCGGACCTGGACTCTCATCGGCTGATTATGGGGTGGGATACTTTAATGCGGTCCTGGATCTGAGACTGGACCGATCGAACCCGAGGTCGGGGAAGAGTGTCGGCGACAGCTAAAGAGCTTCAGGGGTTCATTAATTACCACTGGGCGGCGAATATTGTGATGGTCAGGAAGTGAGTAGTGGGGAAGGGGTCGGTGTGGGAGCGAGTATAGGCAGCATCATGTAAGGACACGGGTTTGGTGGCATTGTTAACAGCACCTCTGCCGTTATCGCTGGCTCGGTACTCCACAAGCCTAGTAGTAGTGGCAGCCCTGAGGACAATGGAGGCAGCACATGGGGGTTAGAGGGGGTGTCGGTGTGGGTACCGATATGTGATACCACCGGTTCGCTTCAGGGTAGCTGGATGGGGGGTTTCGGAGGTGGCAGCGGGCAGGGATCATGAGATTTGGGGATCTCTTTATTGATGAAGGTTTCCCGAGCTTGGAGGAGTTTGAGTTGCCAGGGGGAATGGGTTCTGGCATCTGGGATGAGAAGGGTAAGATGGCGTGTGACCCAGAAGAGGTGAACACGATATTTAAAGCCTTCTACAGAAGGCTGTACGAGTTGGAGCCTTCACCCGGGGAGGAGTGGATTTGACGGTTCCTGGATGGGTTGGAATTCCCTAGGGTGGAGGAGGAGAGTGCAGGGATTGGTGCCCCGATCGGGCTGAGGGAGGTGACGGACGGCATTGGTGTGATGAAGGCAGGGAATGTCCAGAGGTCTGATGGGTTCCCAATTAAGTTTTACAAGAAGTTTTGTTGCGGAGTTGGGGAGTCTACCAGTGAGGATGTACAATGAGGCGCAAGGTAGATGGGAGCTTTCTCTCTTCCCCTCTTCCCCCCCACCCCCCTTCACCAACCATGTCACAGGCATCCATTGTCCCTGATTTTGAAGATAGGGACCCAGAGCAGTGCGCAGATAGCTTGTGTGCCGGGGGTGATAGGGGAGGACTTGACGGGATTTGTGAAGGGGCAGCAGTTGTTGCTGAATGTGTGTAGGCTGCTTAATGTTATTATGATGCCCTTGGAGGAGCAGGAGAAGGCCTTTGATTGGGTGGAGTGCATGTGCGTGTATTTGTTGGAGGTGATGTGTTGGTTAGCGTTTGGCCAGGGATTCATGGAGTGTGTTCGGCTGCTGTACAAGGCATCGATGGCAAGTGTCTGGATGAACGGAACGAGTTTGGGGTACTTTGGGCTACACCAGGGGACGAGGCAGGGGTGCCTTGGCGATAGAGCTGCTGGCAATGGCATTTAGGTGTCAAGGGATTGAGCGGGGTGAAGGGGGGTGGCAGAACACAGTCTTGCTGTATGCGGACGATCTGTTATATATTTCGGACCCGGTGGGCAGCTTCGAAAGGATAATGGAAATCTAAACAGAATTTGGCCAGTTCTCGCGGTATAAATTGGACATGGGGACGAGCAAGGTGTTTTCGATTAATGCTAGTGGGCAGGAGAGGAGGTTTGGAGAGTTACCGTTCCGGGTGTTGGGGGCGAGTTTTCAGTATCTAGGAATCCAAGTAGTGCGGAGTTGGGTGCAGTTACACAATTTGAATTTGGTGCGACAGGTGGAGGGGTTGAAGGCAGATTTTAAGAGCTGGGATATATTGCCGCTGTCATTGGCTGGGCACTTGCAGATGGTTAAAATGATAGTGCTGCACAGGTTATTGTTTGTGTTCCAGAACACCTCCACCTTTGTTCCCAATTCCTTTTTTAGGAAGGTGAACGGGATAATTTTGGGGTTTCTGTGGGCAGGGAAGACGCTGCGGGTGAGGAGGGTGTTTTTGGAGGAGGAGGGGGGGCTGGTGCTGCCAAGTTTGATTATTATTGGGCAGCAAACATAGCAATGGTGAGGAAATGGGCAGTGGAGGTGGGGGCTGGTGGAGGTGGTTTCATGTATGGGGATGGGATGGGTTTGAGGGCACTGTTGTTGATGCCCCTTCTGTTCTCATCGGTCTGGTACTCCATGAGCCTAGTGGTGGTTTCAGCGTTGTGGGTGTGGAACCAGTACAGGCAGCATTTCAGATTAGATGGCATGTCATTGTGGGCACCGATACGTGATAATCACAGGTTTGTGCTGACGGGGCTGGATGCGAGGTTCCGGGGGTTGCGGCAGGTGGGGAAGGAGTAATTTAGGAACTTGGCCAAAGGGGGCAAGTTTGCAGGTCTGGAGGAGTTGGAGGAAACGTATGAGTTGCCCAAAGGGAATGGTTCAGGCACCAGCAAGTGTGGGATTTTGTGAGAGGTGCCATCCTTCCTGGGGCTGCCGCCTCCGTTGTTGCAGGACAAGCTGTTGTTGGGGTCTGATGTTGGGGTGGGGAGAGTGATGGAGTAGGAGGGCGCTCCAATGGAGGAGAGTAAGCGTAATTGGGAGGAAGAGTTGATGGGAGGTGCAGGCCAGGATGTGCAAAGAGGCCTTGCGAAGGGTGAATCATCGTTGTGTGAGAGGTTAAGCCTCATCCAGTTTAAGGTGATGCATAGGGCCCACATGGCGGTTGCACGGATGAGTCATTTCTTTGCAGGGGTGGAGGATAGGTGTGGGCGGTGTGTGTGCGGTCCTGCGAATAATGTCTACATGTTCAGGGTGTGTCCGAGGTTGGGGGGGGGTTCTTGTGATATCCAAAATTCTGGGTATGGGGGTGGCCCCGAATCCAGAGGTGGCATCAGAAGATCTGGCAGCCCAGTTGGAGAGGCTTATGTTTTGGCCTTTGCCTCCCTAATAGCCCAGAGACGGATCTTGTTGTGCTGGTGGGACTCAGAACCGCTGAAGGCAGGGGTATGGGTGTGACCTGGTAGAATTCTTGTGTTTGGAGATGATCAATTCGCTTTGCGGGGGTCGGAACGGGGGTTCACCCAGAGGTGGAAACCGTGCATTGATTTCTTCAAGGTGGTTTGGGGGGGGTGGAGAATTAGGAAGGTGGGTGTGGTGAGGTGTTCGTTTCGGGGGAGGTTGGGGACTGGTGGTTTCTGTTCACGTGAATGTTTGGTCATGTAATGTGTAAAATGCCTTGAATATTTTTTTTTTAAAAAAGCAAAAGGGAGGTAGTTTCAGCTTAAAAGCACTGGATATTAAAGGAGAGCTGCCAAGAGCTCAAGGGGAGACCACCCCTAGAATCTCATCCAGTGGGGATATGCTTATGTTTATACAGGACCTACTAAAATTTAAGGAAAGGATGTAGCGGCATTCTTCATTGCATTTGAGAAAACAGGACTCAAACGGACTAACTGATGGCAAAGTGGACAGTATCCATGCAAAGTATACAGACGGGGCCGGCGCAGATAAAAAAAATACATTCTGGGTGCATATAGGCAAAAATTTCAGAAGTTAAAGAAAAGGCTAGGACAGATATGGAATTTGAAAGGGTTATGCAGAACAATTTTAATAGGTGGGCATGAGCATTGGCGGTTGAAACTACCTATGAAGCTCAGAGAAACAATTCCCTTGGCCAAATTAAAAAATTCGATACCTTCTGTGATAAGAACCCATGTTGAAGCCCAAAGTGTGATAACTGCTAACGAGCAGTAATAATGGCGGACGATTACGAGCTGATCCATATATTTAAACCTTTGTTCTGTCACCCCCATAACTTTGAAAAGGATTGGAAGTGGGATAGTGAAAGGAAAGCAGGTAACCATGCTAAGGAATGGATAGTTGGGAATGCTTAGCGATCTCCTCTGACCAGGGTGAAGGTGGAGGGTGGACGTGAAACTCAAAGGCCTAAGTGTGACGATTGCAATAAAGTAGGACACGATCATTCAGTATGTTGGAAGTTGCAGAAGTTGCAAGGAAAGCTATAGGACTTGTTGGTGTTCATAAGGAGGATTCAGAAAAAATAACGAAAATGGAGAATATTACAGGGCAGACTGTAGCTCCTGTGGGAACTTAAACACCAGAGGTAAATACAGCTGTGGGGGCAGGTTTGGCAAATTAAGTAGAAGACAGATACGCAGGTGTTTTGACTAAGGGAAAGATGACCCCATTTTCATCCAATGATACGCCAAACCCATTGCAATTTTAAGGGACACCGGTTCTGCGCAAAGTCTCTTACTGCAGTCATTTGGTTTCCCTCAGAGTCCAATTAAAGATAAGGTGATAACGAATGGGATAAGGGGAGATCGGGCAGCAGGGTGGCGCAGTGGTTAGTGCTGCTGCTTACTGCGCTGAGGACTCGGGTTCGATCCCGGCCCCGGGTCACTGCCTGTCGGTGGAGTTTGTACATTTTCCCGGTCGGTGTGTTTCACCTCCACAACCCAAAGATGTGCAGAATTGGCCAAGCTAAATTGCCCGTTAATGTGGGAAAAAACCTAATTGGGTACTCTAAATTTATATTTTTAAAAAACCTAAAAAGAGATTATACCCCACTGCCCTTTTACGAAGTACCATTGGAATGTGATTTATTATCAGGTCCAGTATTTGTCGAGTGGTTAAGAAGTTGCCAGTAGATGGGAGTAGACTTACTTTTGGGCAATGATTTGGCAGGAGTGAACGTTATTGCTTCACTCATGATGAGAGAGAGTCCGAGGCTTGATAAGGAGACAGAACAGTTTTCAGATATTTTTCCATCATGTGTGGTGATCAGGGCAATAGCTAAGCAAGTCCACCACCAGAAATTGAAGTCACACCACCATCGGATGTTAGAATAGCCAAAACTATCCTGGAGGGGATAACTCCAAGGAAGTGTTTGGTAGGGCTTCATTAATCGAGGCCCAGGAGGCAGACCCAGAGTTACATAGATTAGCAGTCATCTCTCACAGAAGTTGAGGCTGAGGGAGTGCCAGTGCCATTATTTTAATAATAACATTGTCACAAGTAGGCTTCATGTGAAAAGGCCCTAGTCGCCACAGTCCGCTGCCTGTTCGGGAAGGCCGGTACGGGAATTGAACCCGTGCTGCTGGCCTTGATCTGCATTACAAGCCAGCTGTTAAACCCATTGTCTAAAACAGCCACGGTAAGGGTGGTACTAGATTTTCCCATTCCCAAACAAAATAGGAGATTAAGGTTCCTAGACATGGGTGGGTTTTACAGAAAATTTGTACCCAACATTAGTACCATAGTACCTTTGACTATGAATTGCAGAAACAAGTCAAAATTATATGGTCTGCAGAATGCCAAACATCTTTTGAGAAATTGAGGGCCATATTGACCAGGCCTGGTTTTTCTAAACCCTTTAAAATGACCACAGATGCCAGTGACCCGAGGATGGGGCAGTGTTACTACAGGATGACGAGTCGGGAATAGAGAGGCTAGTAAGATAAGTTTTTTAAAAAACAGTCTGTGCCAAAGGATGTACTCCACCATTGAGAAGGAAGCCATAGCATTGCTACGAGCTCTTAGCATTTTGAGGTTTATGTCCCACATTATATTAAGCAAAGCCTAGTCTATACGGACCATAATCCACTTGCGTTTTTGAAAGATTTAAAACTCGGAACATAAACTGGAACAATGTTATTGTTGCAACCCTTCAATGTAAAAATCTAATTTCATCTGTGGATCAAGTGGGGCTGGAATTGACCGGGCACTAGCCCAGGGTATCATGAAAAATTAGGAGAAAAATGGCCATTGAAGAAAGGAATGCTGCAAGGACAATTTTATTTTTCATTTCCATTATAGAATTATTTAGAATATAATGATTTATGCAGTTAAGAAAACTAAAAGATGAGCTAGTGCTCCAAGAGTACAATGTTGAAATATCCCAGGATATGCCACCTATATAAAAATTGTTTGTTCTTTACTGTGGTAGGTATTTTAAAACTTTTATTCCACTAATGCTTCCTTTCCCCACCAACCTCACTTCCCCCAACCCAACGTTGTTTATGATCTCAACATGGCAGAAACAATTTTATATGCCTTCTCTCAGGACCTCAAAATTATAGAATTCAGTAATTTTTGCCAGCTTTAATCTTTAAGAATTAAGATAAATGTGGCACAATCTAGTCATAATTTGTGGTTCACCTATTTGGTTTTACATTTCTATCAGTTCTTCACTTTAGGTTTTTCAAAAAATTGAAATTAATACATGTGGCTATGTAATTTTTAATTTTCAAACTTGCACAACACCAACTTCATATCATTGCTGATATTTTGCCCTTAAAACCATGTATTTGAATAAAGAAAAAATATGAAGAGCAAAACCTCAATGACCCCCTAAATAACTGGGTCATTTTTAGAAGAAGAATACTTTGTGATACAAATATGTACACTTTATTTACAAATTTATTGAGAAACCAATTAAAATAGAAGACCTTTGGTTTTAGGCACATGCACATATCAGAAGCACTAATGAACAGTTAATGCAGTTTACAAATTGTGCAAGATGTAATTACATTTTTTGACAACCAATATGACTGTATTTTTTGCACATTACTAGATAATTTTGTCAATGTTTCACTAACATGGCCAATGTCATATTAGATGTCACAATTAAGCTGAATCTGATTTCATTCATTATTAGTATTTGCCTAAACAGTTATTGCTTCAGTAGAGGACCATATACCTCAATATTTTTGCAAAGAAATGAAAGATGGTATGCTCTACTGAATTAATTAAATTTAGTACACCTTAGGCCACATTCTTAATTATATGACAGGAAGAATTTAATTTTAACAGAAATCAGTACTGATGCATGAAGCAGGACCAGGTGTCTTAGGCACTTTCAATAAGTGTACTCCTCTTGATGGCACTTAAGCAAAACGTAGAGAAACAAATCATATTGGTGCAATAAGACACCAGTCTTGAATCTTGCTTAATGCCAGGTTATATCGGCATATCCTCCTTGTACATACATTCATGCTCCTCTTTGTATATACATTCATTCTAATTTCCTGGAACTAAAAATAAACTGTATAATTTGTACATTAATCCAAGCGCAGTCTTTGTTGAAGTGTCTCATTCTAAGAACACTGAATTCAGTTTTTCATGAGTTTGAACTAAAAATGAATTTACTGCTCGAGATAGAAGATAAATATAGGTTAATTTCTTGTGTCAAGTTCAAGTTCTGTTTAGTATCATTATGGATGATATTCAGAGGTCCAGGAAAGTCTTAAATCAACTGAACTAGCTCCAAAAATATAGCACATAACCAGGCTGGTTTCTGCTATAACTCAAAATAATTCAGACATCAAACTGCTAAGATGTAACATTTTTCTTCCAGTATTTTGAGAGCAACGGATGCTCAGTCAACAGAAGGTACACATGAAGGTTTTCAAGGACAATTAGAAACCAAGTGTCTTGGATTCTTTCCTCTGTTTTAGCTCTGAAATGTTTCTGCTGGGATTAGATTTCCTGTTGTATCCAACTGCATGCACTTACAGGTACAGGCAGACACCGGACATTCATGATGATCCCTGTGGAGGCAAAATAAGACAAACACTGCAGCAGTAAAGATTAGAACCGGAAAAGAAAGGGAAGAAATTGAGATACCACACAAAATAATGTCTATCATGGTAAACTGTCCATAAATGAAGGTTTAAGATATTCCGAAATTGGCCCATTGATTCAGATTCATAATGAAAAACAAAACTTTTTCAGACTTGGGACAGAAGGGGTGAAGAGGATGGATGAAGGATTTTAAAAAGGATGAAAAAAGATTCAAGTCCAATTCATGTTAAGTTTTACTACAGGTATATTAAAACTATAGTGGAAATGAAAGACATGCAGTATCCAGCCTTGCATTTGTCAAAATTGAAATACCCTTTAAAGTGATGAAGCAACCAAGCACCTGTCAACAAAATCAGGCTGAGCCTTCTGGGTTGGTAGTCACCAACTCACTCCATCAGCTACCAGATGAAACATTGCACAGAAACAAGGGATTCCAGCATTTTCTCCTTGCTGTCTGAAAGATAAGTCAGTTTTGTGCCAGTTGCATCACAGAAGGCAGCATCACAGAAGGCAGCATCACCAAAACAGTCCATTAAACCAAGTCTGAGAGAGTGCTTTTCCTCCATGTTAACTCTTACTTTCCTCCTCACTCCACATAACTGCATCATTTTCCTCTTTTTAAAGCAGCTAATGCCCTTTAATCAGAATGTCTGTTGCACGAAATGTCAAAATCCTTTATGTAAAGATTTTTGTCCCCGCCCCTTTAATTACAATATCATTTTACATTTCGGCTCCTTATTGTCTTGCTGACCAGTAAAAATAAATCAACACAATTAGGGCAGCATGGTAGCCTTGTGGATAGCACAATTGCTTCACAGCTCCAGGGTCCCAGGTTCGATTCCAGCTTGGGTGACTGTGTGGTGTCTGCACATCCTCCCAGTGTCTGCGTGGGTTTCCTCCGGGTGCTCCGGTTTCCTCCCACATTCCAAAGATGTGCAGGTTAGGTGGATTGGCCATGATAAATTGCCCTTAGTGTCCAAAATTGCCCTTAGTGTTGGGTGGGGTTAGTGGGTTATGGGGATAGGGTGGAGGTGTTGACCTTGGGTAGGGTGCTCTTTCCAAGAGCCGGTGCCGAATGGCCTCTTTCTGCACTGTAAATTCTATGATAATTCATTTAAATTAAAATCCTACGCAACCTCAAGGATCAAGTGATGCCAAAACAAATGAAAAAAAAGTTAGCAGAACTTGTCCAGATGCTTCATAATGTGATTATCTGCATTTCTGGTAACATACACCCCAAATCTATGCTGCATCATTTCCATTACTTTTATACCATTAACGACATGCCAAAAATTTTACTGCATGTTCAGTAGCTTTTTTACTTTGAGGAGCCCACTATTTGGCCCATTGTACCAGTCTATGCTGGCCAAAAACTGGCCATCCAGTCTGATCTCACTTTCTAGCTTTTGGTCCATATTGTAGGCAAGACAGTTAAAAGTGTATGTCCAAGTAATTTTTTTAATGCAATGAAGTTTTCTGCCTCTAACACCATTTTAAGCAGCAAGCTCTAGACCCCACCGTGCTCTGGGTGAAAACATTTCTCAACTTCCCTCAAGTCCTTCCACCAATTACTTTAAACTTACGATTCCTGGTTACTGCAAAGGGAACTAACTCCTTACTATCCACTCTCAGACCCTTTTTTATACACCTCAATCAAATCTCCCCTCAGCCTCCTCTGTTCCGATGAAGACAATCTCAGCCTCTCCAATCTTTTCTCTCTGCGAAAATTCTCCATTCCTGGCAACAGTCTCTTAAATCTCATGTGTAGTCTTTCTGTACAAGACCATAAGACATAGGAGCAGAATTAGGCCATTCGGCCCATTGTGTCTGCTCCGCCATTCAAGCATGGCTGATGTTTCTCATCCCCATTCTCCTGCCTTCTCCCCATAACCCCTGACCCCCTTATTAATCAAGAGTGTGATCATATCCTTCCTGTAATGTGGTCATCAGAACTAAGCAGTACTCTGGCTGCAGTCCACTGTTTTATGTAGTTCTAGCATAACATTCCTGCTCTTTTATTCTATGCCTCAGCTAAAGTATCCCATGAGCCTTCTTAACCAGCTTGTCTACCTGTACTGCTACCATCAATGATCTCTGGACAGGCAGAAAGATCCTTCTGTTTCTTTACCCTTCTCAATATCCTATTTTATTCCCACCTAAACAGTCCATCGTTTCCCTCCCACAATCTACAACCTGCTTCCTCAACAGCCACATAGCCACTTTTTGATACCACCTGAAAACTTCTTAATCACACTCCCTCTGTTTATTTCTATAAATCAATTGCACATCACACAAAGGATTCAACATTAAGCCCTGCAAAATCCTATTGTTAATAGACTCCATGCATAAAAAACACCTGTTGTCAACCACCTTGTTTCCTGCCACTAAATCTGTCAATGGACTTTTAATTTTCTGACCAGTCATGTATATTATAATTCAGAGGAAATTAGGAATCTGGAGTTAATCTTTCCTCAACATTCAACCTAGAGAACACAGGCAGACTCTCCTCTCGCCCCATAATGGTGGAAACTGTTCTTATATATACACTCAAGAGTAATGCCCTATCCTTCCCCCACTCAGTAACACCTACTCTTACTTGCAACTAGGCCATGCACCACATTGTGACAGGATTGCAACATTAACAATGTAGGACCTTGTCAAAAAACATGCACATCAAATGTGTTACTCTCATAGACTCTCCTGGTTATAATCTCAAAAACATTCAAATAAAAAACGAGCTAAACACTACCTTCCCACATGCTGACCATCCTTGATTAATCTGTGCCTAAATTATGACTGATACTGTCCTTCAATTTTTCCCATGCCCTTTGGTTGGCTTAGACCTATAGTTTGGTCTATTCCTTTGGAAACACAGTCCCACAATAGCTGTCCTCTGGCCTCCCACATGAAACCATTGAGCATTGGGAATATGTAGGTCAGACCCTCTACTACTTTTTCTTCTCTGAATCACTACGGCCTGACAATTTAACTGCTTTCAGAGGCATAATTCATATTTCTTAATATTTCCTGTCTAACTTGTCACATTTCTCGTCCCTCCTCCTTAGCTACAATGTCTGCATTGTTTATATTTACAAATGAGGGTGACAAAGTATGTATAATGAACCACACTGATGCCTTTCTCTTTGGGCCCTACTCTTTGGTTATCCTTCATAAAAAATAGCTTTAGGTTTTACTGAATTTCATTCCTAATATTTCTTCATGCCCACTTTTTGCTTTGTTTCCTTTTTAATTTTTCATAGAATTTACAGTGCAGAAGGAGGCCATTCGGCCCATCGAGTCTGCACCGGCTCTTGGTAAGAGCACCCTCCCCAACCCCACACCTCCACCCTGTCCCCAAAACCCAGTAACCCCACCCAACACTAAAGGCAATTTTGGACACAAGGCAAATCAGCATGGCCAATGCACCTAACCTGCACATCTTTGGACTGTGGGAGGAAACCGGAGCACCCGGAGGAAACCCACGCACACATGGGGACAACATGCCGACTCCGCACAGAGTGACCCAAGTCAGGAATCGAACCTGGGACCCTGGCGCTGTGAAGCAATTGTGCTAACCACTATGCTGCCCCAATGCTTTTCACCCCTATGCTTTTCAGAATATTCTCTGCTTTTTGCAATGTTGTATTCAACACAAGCTTCTCTTTTCTTGCTCAATTCTAACCTGTATGCTCCTAGACATCTCAGAAGTTCTAGATTTGGGAGTTGCACCCTTTTTCTTTGTTGGAACATATTTGTTCTGAACTCTTGACCATCTCCACCTTCAATGCTCGGACACAGTTTTACCTCCAAGTAACTGTTTCCAACCCATCATGTCAGTTTAGTAAAACAGGACAGTCCATTAATGAGAATTTACATTCCATTTACTGCACTAAATGAGTTTGTTTTTGTGCCAGGTTTTCCAAACCTTGAAGTAAAGAGATGGGTTAAAAAAAAAAAAAAAAGAGGTCAGTGGTTTAGAAAAAACAATGTAGAATAAAACTGAGATGCTACGTAGTGACAGGGGCCCAGGGAGACACAGTCACAGGGAAAGACAAAAGGGCAGTTCAACCCGTGCGTGGAAGCCAGAGGGTGAGGTCGGATTCTAAGCTCTCTCACAGGAAATTCTGCAAAACTGTTGGGGCATTTAATTTAGGAAACTCGTGTTTGCTCTGAAGTTAGTGAATTTAGATTGGGGTTCTTGGGTGCCTCGGGGAGATACACCAGCTGGGGAAAAAGCATCCAGTGAATGCACAGAAATCCACTGGATGAAAACACTTTGCAACTGAGCTAGCCCGTGCAAAAAGCCTTTGGGTGCAAAAAGCCTTGGGGCGCGATTCTCCGGAAAGATTTAAAAGTGTGATCGTGAGCGGGAACTGCAGTGAGCTTCCCGGCCTGGCGGGGCCAGCAGCGCAATACAATGTTAATTGGTCCACTTAACGAGGCCCCATGAGCTTCATCACTGCAAATGAAGGCTCACCAGCCGATTCACCGGGGCTGCACTCACCAGCACCCCCCACCCCACCCCCCCCCCCCCCCCCCACCCCCAACAAGGTGGAGCAGCACAGCTCTTGCATAGCAAACCCCACTCAGTTTGAGGCACTGAGACAACCGGCCCCAAGATTTGGAATCACGGACCTGGGGAGGCTCCTAGATGCAGTCGAGGCCAAGAAGGATGTCCTGCTCCCCAGAGGATCCCAGAGGGTGAACCACAGGGCAGCCAGTGATAAAGTGGCAGCAGCCATCAGCTCAGGAAGCGTGACCAAGAGGACAGGCCTCCAGTAATGCAAGAAAGGTCAATGACCTACAACAGGCCGCATGTGAGTTTCCCCCCACACTCCCTCCGCCACCACGGTGAACCACGTGTGCGGTGAACAATATCCTGTGTCCCCACGGGAGAAGCTGTCCCACAATTGTCTGGAGAGGGCCCAGACTGGGGGGGGGGCCGCCGAACACAAGAATCCTCACCACCATCGAGGAACGGGCCCTGGAGATTACGGGGGGGGGGGGGGGGGGGGGGGGGGGGGGGGGGGGGCCGAAGACAGAGCAGTCACCAGAGGTCGGTGCACACAGCAGAGGAGTGTATCCATCGGGCGCCACCCGGAGATCTGGCAGACGCGCGTTGTTAATGTCATACAGACTGACCCATCCCTCCCACTGACCACGACCATTCTCTCGCAGGACTTCCAGACGACAGTCCCAGCCCATCCGGGGTTGTTGCCGACCCTGCCTCCCATGAGACTACCTCGGGACGAGAGTTTAGAGGATGCCACCGTTGATGCATCACAGCGGTCATCCCCACCCTCCACCAGCACAGAGACACTCACCTCTCTGGCCAACATTAGTGGACAAGCTTCTGGGGCACATTCGGGTGAGCACCTCACGTTGCTGATACACATCAGGTGGAGGCAGTGGTTAGCACTGCTACCTCACGCTGCCGAGGTTCCAGGTTCGATCCCGGCTCTTGGTCACTGTCGGTGTGGAGTTTGCACATTCTCCCAGTGTTTGCGTGGGTTTCACCCCCACAACCCAAAAATGTGCAGGGTAGCTGGATTGGCCACGCTAAATTGCCCCTTAATTGTAAAACATTAATTGGGTACTCTAAAAAATATTAGGTGGGGTGGATGCATGGGCCTGTGGGTCGACCTCAAGAGGGTCAGTGCAGACGATAGGCTGAATGTCCTCTTTCTGCACTGTAGTGGTTCTACAGGCCCCATGTCCCCATACAATATTGGTGGTGTTGGCCACTTTACTGCCCATCCCTTTCTGTTTTGCAAAGGTGACCGTGGTCTTTATAAGAAGCTGTTTGTAAAACTGAGACTTGTTCCACTACTTTTATTGAGCATAAGTGTTGTTGAGTGTCACATGTAGGCCAGACCTAGTAAACGTCTTCGTCTGTCAATTTACATAGATCATTTTTCCCATGAATTACTAGATTTATATAATTCAGTTTCATATATCGGCATGGTAAGGTACAACCCCATTGATTATCTTGACAGAGAAGGAATAAATAAAATATCTCAATACACAAATCTCAACATGCCTTGGGGAAAAGAAAGTCATATTTCAACAACCTGGATAATTTCTCAACAGACGGCTAATTTTATTTTGAGGGAATTCATAACCTGGATAATTTCTCAACAGACTGGCTAATTTTATTTTGAGGGAATTCACAAGGTTGGTGGATAAAAGGTATTACTTTGACATTTGTCCTCATATTCAAAAAGCTTTTGACACATTACCACACAACAGGTTGCTAAACATGGTTGAGTGCTGTAGGATTTGCTGTCAGATGTCCGTATTACAAAAGTAACCGGTTGCATTCGGATTCTTTTTTTGGCAGTTCTGATAGGGAAATTAAAAATCCACAGGGATTGGTGTTAAGACTGTTGCTCTTCATCAATGATGAAAGCAATGGGAAACTTTCAATAAGATCACAAAAGAAGTGTACAAGTGTATGGGCCTTAGATGAGAAAAATAGATAAAAGTCAGACCCAAATATGATTGGGGTGGGTGGAGGAAGAAATGGTGACATTTCTGCTTTGCAAAGGTTAGGAACCTATTCCTACTTGTCCTCATAAAATCAGTTCATCAAATAATCAGTATTTTCAGAAATATTAAGGTGGGGTAGTATAAATGAGGGGTCAGGGGCGAGATTCTCCGACCCCCCGCCGGGTCGGAGAATCGCTGGGGGCTGGCGTGAATCCCGCCCCCGCCGGTTGCCGAAGTCTCCGGCACCGGATATTTGGCGGGGGCGGGAATTGCGGCGCGCCGGTTGGCGGGCCCCCCCCGCCCGATTCTCCAGCCCGGATGGGCCGAAGTCCCGCCGCTAAAATGCCTGTCCCGCCGGTGTAAATTAAACCACCTACCTTACCGGCGGGACAAGGCGGCGCGGGCGGGCTCCGGGGTCCTGGGGGGGGGGGGGGGGGGCCACGGGGCGATCTGGCCCCGGGGGTGCCCCCACGGTGGCCTGGCCCGCGATCGGGGCCCACCGATCCGCGGGCGGGCCTGTGCCGCGGGGGCACTCGTTCCCTTCCGCCTTCACCACGGTCTCCACCATGGCGGAGGCAGAAGAGACTCCCTCCAATGCGCATGCACGGGAATGCCGTCAGCGGCCGCTGATGCTCCCGCGCATGCGCCGCCCGAAGATGTCATTTCCGCACCAGCTGGCGGGGCACCAAAGGCCTTTTCCGCCAGCTGGCGGGGCGGAAATTCGTCCGGCGCCGACCTAGGCCCTTACGGTTGGGGCTCGGCCCCCAAAGATGCGGAGCATTCCGCACCTTTGGGGCGGCGCGATGCCCATCTGATTTGCGCCGTTTTGGGCGCCAGTCAGCGGACATCGCGCCCTTTCCGGAGAATATCGCCCCTGATTTTTAATTCTGGTAGATAGCAACTATTGGGTACCTAACCAGTTATACTTTGTCCATTATTTTTCTACTTGGCACAAAGATTTATTTCTCCATTTCCAGTCTATTTGTATTTCAGTAATTCCTGAAACTCACATCAGCACAGCTAATAAATTAATCCCATACCATTTAATTTTGAACAAGGCTGAAATAATGCGCTTGGACAATTTAATAGCATGTAAGGTATTAAAGGGAAAATAATGACATATTTCTCAATATTTCCATAGTTAGCTAGTTGAACTAGCAGAAAAATAATGCACATTACAAAACCATAGTGAAAAATTAATTAAATCATTGAACAAAAATATATGCCCAAGTAGTTCACTTATTTCGGTACAACAGAACCGGTTGGGGGAGCGATCTAAACAAGTCCAAAAGACTGTAGTTGCTTGTAAAATCCCAATTGCTGGGCAATTGTAGCGGTTTTCAAATTTCTACTTCCTGGTCTAAGAATCCAGCATGAGATGGCAGGCATTTGTATAAACTTACTTTTAGAGGTTAACAGGCAATGTGCCAGATCTGGACTGGGCAAAGACAGTAACTTTAATGGTGCAGAACGCAGAGCCTCTGAGGAATGATAACATGCTACACCAGAAATTGTTAGAATGCTGACTAAACCCATGAACGAGACTCAATGGCTGGCACCAAATTTATCTCCCTCCTGGTTAGGAACTTCGCAACTTGGGGGAACTAAACATTCAATGCATTTGCAATCCAAAATACTCCTGAAAGATGAATAAAGGCAGCATGGTGGACACAGCTATCTGAGAGGTTACATAATCTTTTATAAATCAGGTTCTAAAATGGGTCAATGTGGTGTATCTCATTACTGAAAACTATAAACTTTACAAGGTAGTACTAATAAATTAATATCTTAATTTATCGATATAGAAGTCTCATAGATATCTATTACCTGAACCAGCTGAGCATATGTCCAGCATGACCTCCATGACGACAGTTCTGGCACCAAGTAAACCAGTTATTGAACTGAGCCAATTTCTTGTCTTTGCTGAGATCAATTTTTTCATCAGACTTTCCAGTGCCTATTCCAAGAAAACAAATCTGTAGTTATAGTGGAAAAGCAGTAAGATGCTTAAAAGTTCCAAACATAATATTGAAATAATTAGGAATATTTTGCTCCATCTTACTTTCCACAGTGTTTTCTTTCCCGAGTAATAGTTAAAATTTTTTACCAACAAAGGTAACTATAAATTTGCCAACTATGTTTATATCACATGTATTTCTTTTTAGAAATTAATTCATTTTATTTGTCTTATGGACATCTTTGTTTCTCTCCTTTTGCATCGAGTTTATTTACAGTTGATAAAAAGAATTAATTGCCATTGTGAAGAAGTTTTTGGCAAACCTTGCACCCTTTGTTGACAAACTCATGCATGGTACAAATTGTGTTGACTGGTATGCTGAACAAAAGTGGCATGAGTTTTTTGTTGTTCTCACTCAAAGAATGGTCTGCCAAACCTCGTTATGAAAGTGATACCAGTTAAAAACATTTGTATGAGTAGACAAAACATTACTCCGCAATGACAACAATAATTTCTACATATGATTATACTAAAGCAGATACTGTATTCAACTAGATATATAGTAAGGGCCAAAGAGGTTCTTCAGAGGTGCTGGAGAATTGGAATGATTTGCTGCAGGGAGTGGTTGAAGCAGAGAAATGGTTCAGCTTTTAAAGGGAAATATACAAAGCAAAAGGAAGATACAGCGATATGGAAAGACAGCACAGTAGTGTTTTTAGTTGTGCAAGAAGCTAGTACAGATATGGTTGACATAATGGCCTGCCTCAGGGCTATAAATTTCTAAATCTCATGTTTTATAGTACACACACACACAGGGCCAGAGAAGTTCTTCAGAGTTGCTGGAGTATGGAATGATTTGCTGCAATGAATAGTTGAAACAGAGAAGCGGTGCATATTTTAACAGGAATGGAACAGCAACCACATCAATCATTCCCTTTATTATGGATTCCTTCCTTCACTCTTGTCCTCCCCTCAGTTGAGTAATTTTGCAGAGCTGGTGTGTGGACAACTTCACGCTATCCAAACCATTCTAATCCACAGATTTGCGACCATGTGTCCCTTTCACAGGCCAAGTGGAGTTTTCATCCATATTGGGAAGTCTCAGAATTCCAATAATCTCAACTCAAATACGATACAAATTATTGAGCTGGTGTCAGCAATTACCAAGATCCAAGCAAGATAACAAACTACTTTGCTAAAGGATTGCTCTGATTTCTATTTTAACCAGACTGTTAGACACTGTCCTGTTACCAAATATTAACAGTTACCTAGACAGCTTGAAACTGGTGTTCCCATGTTGATAAGACAGAGTGCACAGCGGGGGAGAGGTTTACGACATCCTGGGCAACTTGTGACCTTTGATTTGGTTGGAGAACCACTGACACCGTATTGGCTGAAACTTCGTCCCTGATGTGGCATGGCAGAACAACTATATGATATTGATTTTCCACAGAAATTGCAGCTCACAAACACCTGGAATACATATAACACACAATTGAGAACAGGAAATATAAAACAGCATTGAAATGGCTTGATTATAATTTTCCTCACAAAGGTAACAAAATGCAAGCCAACACAAACGTTTCTCACTCACCATAACAAATGGCAAGTCAGATATTTGACATATTGCATGATTTTGAGTAAAATTAAATAGAAAGCAAACATTTATTCATTTATCAAGATCTATTTACCGTATAAATTTCCAAGGAGGAAATGAAGCCAGGGGAGCAGCACCAGTTGCTGGCGGAGAGATGAAGAGGAGCAACAGAATGATAAGGAGGCAGTGTGCACCCAGGTGAGAATAAGCAGACTGCTCTTTAGAGAACCATGTCGCACACATGTCTACTTGCTCAGGGTTCACACTTCTAAAACCACACAGGCAAGTCAGTAACATTAATTCCCGTGTTCCTGCTTCGTACATTAATTAGCTTCCCAAAACCTTTTCCTCTGATACTGCAGTTTGAATCCACATTATTGAATGGACAAGGAGAATAATTGGTACAATAGCTTTGCATACTAAGAGTCAATACATAGCAAGTTAGAGAAAACTTTACTACACGTGAATACTCAACATAGAAACACTCATCATGATTTCATTCAGAGACAAGAGGATGGTTAAGAGGTAAAAGAAAATTCACATTTTAATCAGTAGGGGGTGCAAATGGAAAATTAAGATACTGCACTGAATATTGGTGGGACTGAGAAATAGTTACTTTGCACCTAGCCTGCCAGAAACGCTCTAAACAAGCACAATTTACTATTGTTACGATGTGCATGATGATATTACAGATTTTTAAAAGACTATTTTAAAGGCTACTTTGTTTTAAAACTTGGACCGAATTAAGACCATTTCAAAATCGCTCCAATTTCCTCGACAAAATTTGGGATTTAAGATTGTGTTTCCACTTCAGAGAGGGCATAAGACATCTAATTGTGATTCACTGTGGTCTCCCCCCGGGAGAGAACCAAGTTTTGTTGACACCTCATTGTAAGAATGTAAATTGTGCCTTGGGCAGGAAAAAAGCTAAGAACCACAGGTGGGACAAAGGCTGTTTGAAGAATAGTGTCTTATTGGGGAAATGATTTGGTATTTTGTACAGGTCACATGATAAACAGCAAGCATCTTAGCTTACCTGCAAAACCCATTGAAAATGGTACGAAGCAGGCAGATCTAGATAGATCTATCTTGATTTAGCTCCAACCCAGGGAAAGCCAGAGAGAGTGGGATCTAAAACTGCTCTGCTGTAAAAGAACTAGGCAGCTAAAAGTGGCACTTACAGAACAGAAGGAACTTTCTCTCCTTGCCGTAAACCCGATTCCACATACTAAACTCACCTGTTAAACCACAAGCAACAGTGGAAGTTATAGCAGCTGCAGAGACAATTCCTAGTTTCAAAACCTTCACTTCAGACATGCAACATCTCAACTTCAAAAATATCAAACCTGCAATGAACATGGAATAAACTGCTCCATTTGTTAGAAATATAGTTTTATCTCATTTGTAACTAATCTGTGTGCATAGTTAGTAATTTGACCTTTTCTTAAGTAATTTCTAAAGCAGTAGAGTGACATAAACTAACCTTTTCCATTTCAAGTTAAAAGGCTTTGCTGCTGGCTTACTTTAAATTAAATTACTCACTCCAAAGATAAAATACATACACATAATTTCAAAGTCTTTATTCCGTTTCTAAAATGTTATAAATTAGCCATGAGGATATATGAACACAACCAGTTCACACCAACTTTGGGGAAACAAGCATCCATGACACCCTCTGCAAAATCTTGTCATAATATTAAATGGTTTTCCCGCTCTCCAAAAAAAATTTGGATACAACTGGAATACAGTAAAGTCCCGCTATTCAAAAAGATTCCTGCAAAATCCCGTGACGGATGAAATTGTGAATGGTGAACATACTTTGAAATTGTCAAATTTTTGAGATGCCCGGAACCCATCTAATTCACTCCCATTATAAAAAAACAGACAATAAAAAAACACTTTTTAAAATAAATTTGAGAAAATTTTACTGCAGCAACGGTTTGACAAGAAAACAAGAACAATGTAAAACTGGTCAATAACAGTACATTACTGTTCAGTACAGGTACAGTGTACTTTACTTGAGAGCAGAGGTAGAGGGAGTGGGTGACGTGGCTGACACACATGATGACATGGATGAAAATGTAAGGTGTTAGTGTTGACCGCTTCATCTTTAGCTTTTCAATTTTGTAAAGTTCAGTTCACTGTAAGGTGCAATAGCAGTGTCAATCACTCTACAAAAGGCAATGCGACTATACATGATTTTATCATGGTCTCTCGCCGTTTTAAAAAAATTCTTAAAGCTGATCTTATGAGATCTGCCATCATCTTGGTTCTGAATTAAGCCTTTATAGGCTTTCTTCCCGGTTAAGCTTAATTTCATTTTATTAGTTCAATCAATTCTTCCTTTGCGAGTGAAGAGCAACCCCACCTAACCCGCACAACTTTGGACTGTGGGAGGAAACTGGAGCACCCATAGGAAACCCACGCAGATATGAAAAGAACGTGCAGACTCAAGCAATACTGCTAACCACTATGTTAACGTGCCGCCCCCCAAAACATCCAGATTTATTAAAGATTTGAGAGGTTAGTAACAGTGTTATGCAATGTGAGAACTTGTACACATATGAGTTGGTAGCTTCCTCAGAACAAACTCGAGGCCAAGTCTGAATCATATATCGCATCATTTCTCCTCTAGTGATGTACACAAAAAAAATAGCTACAGGTACCCTAAGGGAGCTAAGAGCGTACACTATATTTTTCTAAAATTTAGTATTGGATTCATCCATTTTCAGGATTCAAAAGCCATCTCAGTTTTATTCTCCAATTAGTTATCAAGTCAGTTGGGGTTTTCCATCAATAACAATTATTCTGAAGCCAACTTACTTAATGTCGCAGAACTGAAAAATAGCACCTATTCCAGTTATTAAAAATTGACACCTTATTGAATTTCATAAAACCTATTATGAATTAAATGTTACATTGACATTGAGTGGTCAGGATTTTCCGGTCCCAACCGCAGGCGGGGCCAGAAAATCCCAGCCAATATGTTTTGTGGAAGTAACTTTAAGATAGGAACATGTTAATTTCAAATCTTTCACTAGGGTAACATGCAATGTCTGAGTGCTAACCGGATAAAGTAAAATTCCAATATCTTGCTTAGCCCTAGCCATAATTATTTCTGAAGTGCACCACTTTGGAAAGATTACACCATTATAATGGAGATTATTTTGCAAGTGTAGTTCAGCTAAGAGTAAAATTATGAATGCCAACAATAGCTTTTTCAAATGGATCATCTAAAAACAAACTTTGGGAATAGGTCTATAAAAATGTACAAAAACACAGTTGAAACTAACATTTAAAGGGTCTAAATCCAACTAATAATCATGAACAACTTGAAGTGGAAATCACCATTACCAGTTGTGTGATAGCAAAATAACTTGGGATTTGCTGAATCCAATAGCCACATGCCTGCCATCTTATGAAAAAACACGGAGTATAATTTATTTTAATCTGGATGAAGGAAGCAGAATCCCAGACTGACCCCGAAGCCCAAGATACTGAATACAACACAAAGTTCACATTTCCTACACCTAATATCTGGGTCTCAAATAGCAGCTGTCCTTTATGTGGAGCGTTGCAAAACTGGCATTCAATAGTTGCCCTTCTACTTTGTCTGAGAAAAAAACAAGGGAATGATATTTGGGAGTCAAGGCTAGCCCACTATTTACTCATCAAGCAAAACTTTCCATTTAAAGACAGTTTTAATTGGTACAATTTACTCTCCAGCTTTTCTGCAGGAACTCTACTCACAATTGCTTGGGAAGGCATACAGTTAGAAGCATAGATGTCTGTTCCATTACTCTTTAAGTACAGTGTTTTGAAAGATTCCAAGGGTGGCTCCTTGGGTAATACACTGTTTGAGGACTATGACAAGCAAAAGAGGTAAATGAGCAATATGACAACTGCCTATTTATAGTACAGTGGCAAAATCAGGGATTTGTTGAAATTCAATTTTAATAAAGTAGAAAACACTGTATAAGCAGTTATGATTTCCATGTATGGGTACAGAAAGAAAGTTGTTAAACGAGTTCCCAATTTTCTTCTCAGAACTTTAATCGGATGAGAAAATTTTAAATTGCAGTAGTTTACCAAGTTTCATTGTGACAGGTTTGTCTGATTTTTCCTTCCTTAAAAAAAAAAATCAATCTTTTCTCCAAATGAAACCAACATTTAAAAACATTTAAAAAAAAAATATATACACACCTATATTGCTCAACTTCTTTAAAAAACACTTTACCTGTGCAAGAGGCTTTGAACATGGGTCCAACTTACTCCTGTGGATGTCAAATTCAGCCCTCTTATGCCAGAACCTCCAAGCATCAAGCAGGTTTCTATAATTTTCAATCCAATACTGGACTCTGGAATCTTTCACAACATCATTTGGCAAACCCTGAGGATGTTAAAATGCTTTATATAAAATTCATAATACTCTCTAAAATCACATCATTAAAGGAGGTCAGAATTAGCTTTTCTAGGCATTTGCCGGGGGAAAGTGGGTGGAAATCACAACACACTTATAAGCTTTCCGCAATAAGATATCTTTGCTGTCCATACGTCATGAGTTATATGAATTAATAAAATGTAGCTTTTTCAATGCCAACTCTTAAAGGTAATTTTCACTAGGTGATGTACCTTCTTAGTAAAGCAAGCTGAAGCTAAACATCACACTGTTTGAAATACACCTCCTTTCAACTATTGTACCCTTCCTTCAATTACATCTCCTTTCAACCAACCAAACATACTGGAATACTAACGAGTCATCAGTTAATCAAATTTATTAACAATTTTACAATTAAAATAATTATTACTCGCAATGATTTGCTGTGCAGCATTTATCCATCAGTTTAGATGGAAGTGAGAAATAACAAGGGAAAGAAGTTATTAGTGGGAGTAGTTTATAAAACCCCCGACAGTAGCTATACGGTAGGGAAGAATATAAATCAACAAATAACAGGGGCTTGTAAGAAAGGTACTGCAATCATCATCATATACAGATTGGACCAATCAAATTTGCAAAAGTAGCCTGGAGAATGAGTTTATACAGTGCAATACAGACAGGCTCTTTCTTAGAACAATACCAGAACCAACCAGGGAACAAGAATTTTTAACCTGGCAAGATTAATTAGTTAACATGATACAAGTTCATATCCAGTTCAGGGTGAGAAATGTGTGTTCGAACCTATTGTTAAACTTAAATAAAGGCAATAAGGTGGCTAAATTGGAATGGAAAAATAGGTTAAAAGGTAAGACAGTAGAGAAACAGTGGTAGGCATTCAAGATGATATTTTAAAACTCTCAGTAAAGACACATCCCATTGAGAGAAAGAAAGACTATGAAAAGGATGCACCATCCATGGAAGTTAAGGATGGCATTAAACTGGAAGAAAATGCACACAATACAAAAGTTAGTGGAAAGTCAGAAGATTGAACAGATTTTAGAAACCAAAAATTGACTAAATGAATAATTTTGCCTAAAACATCCGATCAGAGTCGGAGCCCTCGTGTCCAATGCTGATCAGGCATAAAACTACTCAGTTACCTGCATATGTTGAAACGGCTCCAACCTCTGATCCGAGATACAGAACTTCCCCAGCGCAGGAATTCTCAGAGCAGCAAAGAGAATCTGTGTTAAAGCCAGACCCCCTTATGTCACTAGCTGCTATAAGTGTTTAAAGGTTCCCACGTTTCTCAGTGGTTAGTGAATGAGTGCAAGAACAAGTGGGTGAGTAAATGGGCAGCTCTGTAGGTGTGTAAGTGGCTGAAGTTAATAGGAAGTGGGCAGGGTTGCAGCTGGGCGAGAGCAGCAGAGTCGGTGAGTGGATAGGTTATCTTATTATCGGTGTCACAAGTAGGCTTACATTAACACTACAATGACGTTACTGTGAAAATTCCCTAGTCGCCACATTCCAGTGCCTGTTCGGGTACACAGAGGGAGAATACAGAATGTACAATTCACCCAACAGCACATCTTTTGGGACTTGTGGGAGGAAACCGGAGCACCTGGAGGAAATCCACGCAGACACGGGGAGAACATGCAGACTCCCCAGACAGTGACCCAAGCTGGTAATCAAACCTGGGACCCTAGCGCTGTGAAGCAAGTGTTAACCACTATGCTACCGTGCCGCCCACAGACCAAGGTGGGTCACGGGCTAGTCAGGAAAGTGGTGAGGGGAATCATGTGGTGGCTAAAAGGGTGTGGGGGCGGTCAGGGGTCTCAATTTTAGAGTTCGCCAAGAATTACGGTAGGTTTTCCTGTCTAACATCCTGGGTAACTATCCAGATAAGTAGGTTGGAACTGTCCAAAGTCTTAAACTTTGGAAAAAGTCTTCAACTCTGTTTCAGAGGGTCACAGGAAGCAGAATTGCCATCGGCAGTCCAAACTGCCCAGACAATTCCCACAGCACGGAATCAATGCATTGGGCAATCTGAGGGGCCCCAAGGAGCATCTTGGTGAGTATGCCTCGTATCCGACTATTTGGAGATTGTACAATCTGGGCAATAAGTAATTAAAGTAGCTCAAAATATAAAAAGATAGTAAGAGTTTCTACAATTATTTTAAAAAGGAAGAGTAACTAGAGGGTGCATTGGTTCCTTAGGGGGTGAGTGCAGGGATTTTATAACGGCAACAAGGGTTGCAATTGTTGAACAGATATTTTATGTCCGTCTTCCCTGTAAAAGAGTGTTAACAGAGTGTCATTTTGAGTACACAATTTAATTATACGCCTTTCTCCCATGTAATTGTTTGACTGGCATCTGTTGGAGGTTCTGAGCACGTGAGAGCTTTGGGTGTGCTTTTTCTTGCAAGAGGGTGCCTGTAAGCAAGACCCATTTTACTACTGCTCCTGTTTCCAGGTTGAATAGAAGCTCTTCTTTTAAACAACGCATTTGACTACCTCTTTGTGGTCTCAAGTTACCACATTCTTTGGGCAATCAGGAGAAAACGGCAAGAAGAGAAAACAAGTTTTTTGATGTTCAGCAGGCAACACTTGCATTCAGCAAGTAGCTAGCTTTCATTGTAGGTTTATTCAACAGAATTTCCAGTCAGCAGCACCTTGGCTATGTTCGGAGCCGGTGAGTTTGTTGAGAGAAGTGATGACTGGGCTGAATATATGGTTGCAGCATTTCCTTATGGCAAATGGAATAGAAAATGAGACAAAACGGCATTCGATTTTCCTGAATGTGTGGGGGGTAAAACTTCTAAGTTGATGAGGAATCTGGCTATGCCACGGAAGATTCCATTAGAATCTCTATGATCGTTTGTCTACAACATGTACTCACCACAAGCCATTGATGAGTATGGTCTTGTATTCTAGCCCTCTCGACATGAATGCTAACATTGCATTTGCCTTCCTAACTACAGACTGAACCTGCACATTCTTACCCTTAACACCATGGGTTCTTAATCTTATTTAACAGCCTCCTATGCAGCACCTTATCAAAGGCCTTCTGGAAATCTAAATAAATCACGTCCACGGGTTCTCCTTTGCCGGAATTTCCTTGTTGCCTCCTCAAAGAACTCTCAACGGACGTGTCAGACAGGACCTCTCTTTTGACAAAGCCGTGTTGACTCAGTCCTACTTAATATGCACTTCCAAGCACTCCGCGATCTCATCTTTACTAGTGGACTCTAAAATCTTACCAATGACCGATCAGCCTATAATTTCCAGTCTTTTGCCTCCCTCCTTGTACAGCGGTATTACATTAACCACTTTCCAGTCCTCTGGGGCCCTTCCCACCTCCAGTGATTCCTGAAAGATCACCACCAATGCCTCCACAATCTCTTTTACAACCCTGGGGTGTAGTCCATCCGGTCCAGGTGATTTATCCACCTTCAGAGTTTTCAGTTTCCCCAGGACCTTCTCCTTAGTAATGGTCACTGCACTCACCTCTGCCCCCGATTCACCTGGAGCTCTTCCACCGTGAAGACTGGCAAAATAACTATTCAGTTCCTCTTCCATTTCTTTGTTTCCTATTATTACTTCTCCAGCCATATTTTCCTGTGGTTCAATGTCTATTTTTGCCTCTTACCTGTTATATACTGAAAAAACTCTTCCTATCTTCCTTTATATTACTAGCTAGCTTGCACTCATACTTCATCTTCTCCCCCCTTATTGCTTTTTTAGTTGCCCTCTGCTTCCCAATCCTCTGGCTTCCCACTAATTCTTGCCACTTTGTATGCTTTTTCTTTTATGCTGTCCTTGACTACCCTCGTCAACCATGGATGCGTGGTCCTCCCCCAAGCATGTTTCCTCCTCGGGATGAATTTCTGTTGTGCCTCTCGAATAACCCCCAAAACCCCTGCCATTGCTGTTCCACTGTCTTCCCTACTAGGCTCCTTTTCCAATCAACTCTAGCCAGCTCCTCCCGCAAGTCTTTATAGTTACCCGTATTTAATTGTAATACCGTTACATCCGATTCCAGCTTCTCCCTTTCAAACTGCAGGGTAAATTCTATTCATTCTATTGTGGTCACTGCTCGCTAAGGGTTCCTTCACCTTAAGTTCCCTAATTAAGTCTGTCTTATTATTCACCACCAAATTCAGAACTGCCTGTTCCCTAGTAGGCATGTCACAAGCTGCTCCAAAAAAACCATCTCTTAGACATTCCACAAATTCCATTTCTTGGGATCCACTACCAACCTGATTTTCCCAGTCCATCTGCATATTGAAGACCCCCATGATTATTGTGCAATTGGCTTTTTTACATGCCTCATCTATCTCCTGATTTATTTTCTGCCCCACATCTTGACTACTGCTAGGGGGCCTGTACATAACTCCCATTAGGGTCTTTTTACTTTTTCAATTCCTCAACTCTACCCACAAAGATTCTATACCTTCTTATCCTATATCGCTCCTTGCTATCGATTGAACTTCATTCCTTACTAACAATGCAACCCCGCCCCCTTTGCCCACCTGCCTATCCTTTCAATAAGACACATATCCTTATATATTTAGACCCCAGCCCTGATCCCCTTGCAGTCACATCTCTGAAAATGGCCGGTACGATATTGTGGGCATCAATGTGCGCAACAAGCTCATTTACGTTGTTCGGTGTACTGCGAGCATTTAGGAACAACACACTCAGTCCTGCATTGACCACCTCCCTTCTTACACTTATCACCTTTTTTCTCTGCCTGAGGGTGATGTTGTTCTCTTATTTTTGTTCTCTATTTCCCCTTCAGTTATTACACTTTCTAAGCTAAAGCTCTGGTTTCCAACCCCCTGCCAAAATAGTTTAAATCCTCCTCAGTGACTCCAGCATACCTGCCAGCCAGGATATTGGTGCCCCTCCAATGTAGATGCAACCCGTCCATCTTGTACAGGTCCCACCTGCCCCGGAAGAGATCTTGTACAGGTCCCACCTAAAACGCTGCCTGCTACACCAGGGGTTTAGCTGTACTATGGTCGTCTCAGAGATGACAACCCTAGGAGGTCCTGCTTTTTAGCTTACTGTCTAACTCAGAGCTCCTTCTGCAGCACCTCATCACTCTTTCTGCCTATGATCAATCAATCTACCAAGATTTCCTCCCCCCCCCCCCTACCTGCCTATGATCAATCTACCAAGATTTTTATGTAGAATCTCCAACTATAGAAATTCAAAAATACATAAAACAGTAGTTACTGCCACAAATTTTGTTCGACCTACCTGCAACATACAGAAACTTGCTGTCTGTACATCACCAGTCCTATCCACATAACTCTCCATTAGGTCAATCCCATCCTTTGTGAGGCCTGTTAATAGGATTCCTTCCAGGTTTCCAGCTTCTTTCATTTCGTTAGTCAATTTGTCAATATACCGAAGGATCTAAAGAACAGGATCATTTGTCAATATACTAAGGGGGCCAAGGAACAGGGCCATTTCAATTTTTAACATCAGACAGTTACATTTGTAGAATACTTTGTTAAGGCTGCCACATGCTGGAAAATAAATTTTAAAACTCATCATAGAGTCAGTCAATTTTTCCAAATTGTGCAAAGATATCTAGACAATTAGCCAATGTAAGAACATTAAGTTCACAAATTTATTACCTAAAAATTTGTACGGTTCATATTCATAAATGTTACTTTATCTGTTATGCCCGAGGGTGCAAGAGCTTACTGTATATTTTTTTTAATATATAGATATACAAACATACGAATTAAGAGGAGTAGGTCACTTGCCGCCCCCCCCCCCCCCCCGCCCGGGTGACTGCTCTGCCATTCAAGTAGATCATGACTGGTCCGATTGTAACCTCAACCCCATATTCCTGCCAATCCCAATAAGCTTTCACCCCCTTGTTAATCAAGATCAGGTCTCAGAAAAGTTCTCCTAATCTGTCTTTTAAATGAGCGACCACTTATTTTTAGACAGCAATCTGCAGTTCTAGATTCTCCCACAGGAGGAAACATCCTCTCCACATCCATTCTGGCAAGGCCTTTCAGGATCTTTAAGGTTTTGATTAAGTCACCTCTTATTTCTTCTAAACTCAAGTGGATAAATGTCTAATCTGTCCAACCTTTCCTTGGAAGACAACCTGCCCATTAGTATACGTTCTCTGGACTAACATACATGCATCGCTCCTTAAATAAATAGACCAATACTGTACACAATACTCCAGATGGGGGTCTCATCATTGTCCTGTAATACTGAAGTATAGCCTCTCTATTTGGAATCAATCCCCTTCTCAATAAAATTACTTGCTGCACCTGTACTGGTCTTTTGTGATGCATGCACGCGGTCATCCATATCCCTCTGAACCCAAGACCTCTGCAATCTCTCATCATTTAGAGAATGTTTCTTTTTTTTTTACTCCTCCTGCCAAAATGGAGAATTTCACAATTTCCCACTTTATATTCCATTTGCTAGATCTTTGCTCACTTTGTAGCCTCATATCCTCTTCACAACTTACTTTCTTACCTCTCTTGGTGTTGTCAGCAAATTTAGCAACCATACATTCAATCGCTTCATCTAAGTCATTTATATAAATTGTAAAAAGTTGAGGGCCCAGAATTGATCCCTGTGGCACACCATTTGCCACATCCTGCCAACCAGAAAAAACACCCAATTATGCCAACTGTTTCCCGTTAGCTAGTCAATCTTTAATCCATGCCAAAATGTTACCCCTACATCATGAGCTTATTTTCCACAATAACCTTTGATGTGGCACCTCATCAAAGGCCTTATGGAAATATAAGTACAGTACCCCCCTGGGTCCCCTTTATCGGCAACATTTACGAGTCCTTCAAAGAACTGCCATTATTGATTAAACATGATTTCCACACACAACTATACTGAATCTGCCTGATTGCCTTGAATTTCTCAGGTGTCCTGCTATAACATCTGACATTTTCCCGATGATAGATGTTAGGCTAATGGGCCTATAGTTCCTGGCCTTCTGTCTTCCTCCCCTTTTGACTACTTTCCAATCTAACGGAACCTTCCTCAAATCTAGGCAATTTTGGAAAATTAAAACTCATGCATCAACCAACTAACTGGCCACTTCTTTCAAGACCTTAGGGTGAAGTCATTTGGACCAGGGGATTCTTCAGCACACAGCCACAACAATTTTCACAATACCACGTCCTTGGTGATTATAATTTTCCCAGTTCCTCCCTCTCTTCGTTTTCCTGATTTACAGCTATTTCTGGGATGCTACTGGTGTCCTTTATAGTGAAGACAGATGCAAAATATCTGTTAAATTCATCCGCCATCTCCTTACTTTCTATTATCAATTCCCCTGATGCACTTGCTAGGAGACCAATGCTCACTTTGTTAACTCTATTCCCACATATTTAAATATCTATAGAAACTCTTAATATCTGCCTTTATATTACTAGCTAGCTTTCTCTTCCTTATTAATCTTGTTGACTGAGGATGGAGCATTGATCTGTTAAATAACGAAATGGTGAGGACTTCCAGTTGCGGCTATGCCTAGGTAGGTCGCACGTTTGGCAGCTCCCGCCAGGAACGGACGTTTGGGCTCTTCAGAGGGGCCCCAACGGAAATTGTTCAACGGCTCCCAGTGTGGGAACGTGACAACAAGGTCCACCCGACATTATATGGATTTGACCAGGAGTGGAGTGGTTAAAAAAGTGATCCTGGTGCAGCGAAAAGCGCGAGGGAGGAAAAGCAAGAAGGCGGCGGGTGGAGACCAAGCAGCATGGGCGCAGTGGTCGCAGGAGCAGCAGGAGTTTCTTAAACGCTGCTTTGAGGAGCGGAGGACAGAAATGCTGGCGCCAATGAAAGCGGCGATTGAGAAGCTTGTGGAGACCCAGAAGGCCCAAGGTCCAAGAGGTGCGGCAAAAAGCTTCGGAGAACGAGGACGAGATCTTGGGCCTGGCGGTGAAGGTAGAGGCGCACGAGGCGCTGCACAAGAGGCGGGCGGAGAAATTAGAGGACCTGGAGAATAGGTCGAGGAGGAAGAATCTTTGGATTCTGGGTCTCCATGAAGAAGTGGAGGGGCCCGATGCCGGGGCATATATGAGCACGATGCTCAATTCGCTGATGGGCACGGGAGCTTTCCCGAGGCCCCTGGAGCTAGATGGGACTCATCGGGTACTGGCAAGGAGACCCAAAGCCAACAAGATGCCAAGGGCTGTAGTGGTGAGGCTCCACCGCTTTATGGACAGAGTGTGTGTCCGGAGATGGGCCAAAAAAGAGCGGAGCAGCAGGTGGGAGAACACGGAGATCTGAATTTATCAGGACTGGAGTGCAGAGGTGGCTAAGAAGAGGGCTGGTTTCAACCGGGCTAAGGCGGTGCTCTATCGGAAGGGGGTGAAGTTCGGGATGCTGCAGCCAGCACGATTGTGGGTCACGTTCCAAGATTGGCACCACTATTTTGAAACACCTGATGAGGCATGGAACTTTATACAGACTGAAAAGTTGGACTCAAAATTGAGGGTTTGTCGTGGGGGGGGGGGATGTTTACTGTATTTACCGCATTTGGGGAATGTTCTTTTTGTTTGAGTGCTGGGTGGGGATGGGTGAATGGATTTGATGTGGGGGCTGTGGGAGAGTGTGGGTGTCGGTGTTGGAGGGGCAGGGCCCCACGGAGGAGGCCCGGGGATGGGAAGTTGGGGTAAGGCCGCAAAAAGGAGTCGCACCAGAGTGGGCGGGGCCGGCTCAGAAAAGCACAGGCTTTTTCCCACGTTAGGAAAGGATGGGGGCAGGGCGGAGGGCGGTGCTGGAGAGGAGCGCACACTGACAGCCAAGGGGTGGGGGGATTCTCACACTGGGGGTCGATGGAATGGCAGGAGAGGCCGGGGTCAGCTGACTTACGGGAGTGTCATGGGGGGAGCAAAATGGCTAGTTGAGGATCTTGGGGGGGGGGGGGGGGGGGGGGGGAGGAAAGAGAGGAGGAGAGAAAAGAGACTGGGTTACTGCTGCATTGGCCAAAGGGGAGCTGGAAGTAGGAGAGGTAGTCGGGGTGGGGGTCCGCCGCCTGGGGGACTGGAGGATGCGGGAGGCGCGGGCACGTGGCTAGCCTAGAAAAGGAGATGGCTAGTCGAACGGGCCGGTCAAGAGGGCCCGGGTGTTCGCGCACTTAAAAGGACTGAAGGCAGACGTGGTTATGCTCCAGGAGACGAAAAGGTGCTCAGGGGGTTTATGGACCAGATTGGGGGGGGGGGGGGGGAATCCATGGAGGTTTGCCAGGCCGCTGGCCAGGGAATTTTCCTTCTTTTCCCACGTCCATAGAGCCTACTCCCGGATAGATTTTTTCATTTTGAGAGGGACGCTAATCCCGAAAGTGGAGGGAACGGAATATTCGGCCATAGCCATCTCGGACCATGCCCTGCATTGGGTGGAGCTGGAGTTGGGGAGGAGAGGGACCAGCGCGCGCTGTGGCGCCTCGATGTGGGACTGTTGGCGGATGACGGGGTGTGCAGGCAGGTGCGGGGGTGTATTAAAAGATACTTGGAGGCCAACGACAACGGGGAGGTGCAGGTGGGGGTAGTCTGGGAGGCGTTGAAGGCGGTGGTCAGGGGAGAGCGAATCTCCATTCGGGCCCACAGGGAGAAGAGAGAGGGGAGGGAGAGGTTGGTGGGGGAGATTTTAAGGGTAGACAGGAGATATGCAGAGGCCCCCCGAGGAGGGGCTACTTAGGGAGCGACGGAACCTCCAGACAGAATTCAACCTGTTGACCACGGGGAAAGCAGAGGCACAGTGGAGGAAAACGCAGGGTGCTACGTATGAGTATGGGGAGAAGGCGAGTTGGATGCTGGCACATCAGCTTCGTAAGAGGGAGGCAGCGAGGGAGATTGGTGGAGTTAAGGATAGAGGGGGGAATACGGTGTGGAGTGCGGTGAGAATAAACGAGGTATTTAGGGAATTCTATGGGGATCTGTACAGGTCTGAGCCCCCAGCGGGGGAGGAGGGGATGCGACGATTCCTAGATCAGCTGAGGTTCCCGAGGGTGGAGGAGGATGAGGTGGCTGCTTTGGGGGTGCCGATTGGGCTGGAGGAGCTGGTTAAAGGATTGGGGAGCATGCAGGCGGGGAAGGCCCCGGGGCCGGATGGGTTCCCGGTTGAATTCTACAGGAAATAAGTGGACCTGCTGGGCCCGTTGCTAGTGAGGACTTTTAATAAGGCGAGGGAGGGGAAGGGGACCTTACCCCCGAAAATGTCCAGGGCACTGATTTCTTTGATCTTGAAGCGGGACAAGGATCCATTGCAATGTGGGTCGTATAGACCGATCTCGCTCCTCAATGTTGACACGAAGTTGCTGGCGAAGGTGCTGGCTACGAGAATTGAGGACTGTGTCTCGGGGGTGATTCATGAGGACCAGACAGGATTTGTGAAGGGTAGGCAGCTAAATACAAATGTGCGGAACTCCTCAATGTGATGATGCCCTCGGTGGAGGGGGAAGAGGAGGTAGTGGCAGCTATGGACGCGGAGAAGGCCTTTGATCGGGTGGAGTGGGAGTATTTTGGGGAAGTGTTGCGGAGGTTTGGGTTCGGGGAGGGGTTCATCAGTTGGGTCACGCTGCTATATAGAGCCCCAGTGGCGAGTGTAGCTACGAACTGGCAGAGGTCGGAGTACTTTCGGCTGTACCGGGGAAGGAGGCAGGGGTGCCCCTTATCCCCCTTGTTGTTTGCACTGGCAATTGAGCCGCTGGCCATGGCACTGAGGGAGTCCAGGAAATGGAAGGGACTGGTTCGGTGGGGGGAAGAGGACGACATCGGGTGTCGTATGCCGACAGCCTGTTGTTGTATGTGGCGGATCCAGTGGAGGGGATGGCGAAGGTCATGCGGATCCTTGGGGAGTTTGGGGACTTTAAGTGTTATAAACTCAACGTAGGGAAGAGTGAGCTCTTTGTGGTGCATTCAGGGGACCAGGGAAGGGGGATAGACGAGCTACCGCTGAAGAGGGCGGAAAGGAGCTTTCAGTACCTAGGGATCCAAGTAGCTAGGAGTTGGGGGGCCCTGCACAAGCTCAATTTGACACGGTTGGTGGAGCAGATGGAGGAGGATTTCAAAAGATGGGATATGCTGCCACTCTCACTAGCGGGTAGGGTGCAGTCGGTCAAAATGACGGTCCTCCCAAGGTTTCTCTTTGTGTTCCAATGCCTTCCCATTGTGATTACCAAGGCCTTTTTCAAACGGGTAAGCAGGAGCATCCTGGGATTTGTGTGGGCGAATAAGACCCAGAGGGTGAAGAGTGTGTTTCTGGAGCGTAGCAGGGACAGCGTTTGTGAGGCGGCAGGTGAGGGAATTCCCGCTGCTTCCGGCACGTGGGATTCAGGACAGGGTGATTTCGGGTGTATTGGTTGGAGAAGGCAAGGTTTCGGCGATTTACCAGGAGCTGAAGGAAGAGGAGGAGGCCTCGGTGGAGGAGTTAAAGGGCAAGTGGGAGGAGCAGCTTGGGGAGGCGATAGATGAGGGTCTGTGAGCTGATGCCCTGAGTAGGGTTAATTCTTCCTCCTCTTGCGCCAGGCTCAGCCTCATACAGTTTAAAGTTACTCACAGAGCGTATATGACAGGGGCGAGGTTGAGTAGGTTCTTTGGGGTGGAGGACAAATGTGGGAGGTGCTCGGGGACCCCGGCAAATCACGTCCATATGTTCTGGTCGTGCCCGGTGCTGGATGGGTTTGGCAAGGACTATGTCCAAGGTGGTGAACGCCCGGGTCAAGCCAAGCTGGGGATTGGTATTATTTAGGGTATCGGACGAGCCGGGAGTGCAGGAGGCAAAAGAGGCCGGTATTCTGGCCTTTGCGTCCCTGGTAGCCCGACGGAGGGTTTTGCCGAAGCCCCCTAGTGTAGAAGCTTGGATCAATGACATGGCAGGGTTCATCAAGCTGGAGAGGATAAAGTTTGCCTTGCGAGGGTCTGTGCAAGGGTTCCTCAGGCAGTGGCAACCGTTCCTAGACTATCTCGCGGAGTGTTAGGAGGAGGTCAGCAGCAGCCCAAGGGCGGGGAGGGGGGCGTTTGGGTGAAGGTGAGGGGGTTTTCCCTATTTGTGTTTTTAAATGTTATATGGGGGGTTATTGTATATGGGGGAAATCCAATGTATAATTTCTGATTGCTGTGTTCTTGTTTCTTTCTTTCTGTTGGGGGGGGGGGGTTGGTGAAAATTGAATAAATATATTTAAAAAGAAAAAAATAACGAAATGGTTATTTCAGCTAAAACTATTCAAATACTCAATAACCACTGCCAATAATAGATCCTTGGAATTACAGTTCCCAATGAGAATAGGGTGTGGGAATTTACAGCTAAAGGATAAGGGTTGGGTCGGAGTCATGGCGAAGTAAGCAATAAGGGGGGTGCATCATAGAACATAAGAGTGCAGAAGGAGGCCATTTGGCCCATCGAGTCTGCACCGACCCACTCAAGCCCTCACTTCCACCCTATCCCCGTAACCGAATAACCCCTCCTAACCTTTTTGGTCACCAAGGACAATTTATCATGGTCAATCTACCTAACCTGCACGTGTTTGGACTGTGGGAGGAAACCGAAGCACCTGGAGGAAACCCACGCAGACACGGGGAGAACGTGCAGACTCCGGACAGACAGTGACCCAGCGGGGAATCGAACCTGGGACCCTGGCGCTGTGAAGCCACAGTGCTATCCACTTGTGCCACCGTGCTGCCCTCTTCAAAAGTTAAGTAAATGATGATTCTTGCAGCCAGGTCAGCCCCCTATAGGATAGCATACAACTGCTTTTGCACCCAGGCTGGTAGGGAGGACCGCTGGATACCCATGTCCAGGTAGCTAATTGGTCCCCGGCAGCATGGGAAACTGGAGGCCGATTGGAAACTTCCACCTCCGCAAAATGGCCATCAAGAAATCAGCACACCAGCCAATGCTGGCCATGTCCTTGACAATTCCCAACCCCAGCTTTCCCAAAGATTCTGCCCAGTGGATTGGATGGGATTTGGTTAGATTCCCATTTCAAAATTGTAACTCAGTAACAAAAATTTGTAATTCTTTAAAATGCCTGCAGGACTACAATTATTTTTAAGAAGCTTGAAAAGGGCCAAGAGCCCTAAAGAGGTTATCAATTGTAAAGGCAACAATTGTAATTTACTTGGGTCATAAGAAATACTGGTGCATATGTAACCTGCCAACCAATAATGGCCTTTCTGTGCTGCTTCAGGGACACAAGAACTGCAGGCACAAAGGGCAGCTAGAGGCTAAAGACGTTCAGCTCTCAGAAACATGAGCGCTTCGAAGCAATTTGCAATTTGGTTAAAAAGGTCTAAAACTTGGAAATGAAAGAACCAGGTGTTCACCAGAAGTGGCCAAACCATGAACCAGTGTTATTCACAATTTGTTGAAAAGGAACACTGGAGAGCTACACCATCAGGACTGGTGTGACACAAGGGAGGGTTTATAGAAGTCTGTCTTTTTGATAATAATTGCGCCCTGAAACTCTGGAGTGAAAGCAAATGTGATCTACCCTCGAATAAAAGCAATTGTGGCCCCATGCATGAATAAAGAACAGCACGTTGTGGAATTGTTTAGTTACGTCATACCATAGAAGCCAAAGGGCATTCTGGTTGCACAAGATATATCTTTGTTGCATCAGTTATTGAAAATTAAATCTACCTTTTCATTTGAAGCACCATTTGCCTGTTAATCCATGTTTAATTTGCACTGGGCCAGATTTGTGTTAAAGTTGCAAAAAGTAAAATCTTGTTGGCAATTTATTTGGGGTGGGGTGGGGGGGGGGGGGGGGGGGTGTCATACAGTAAATTTAGTTATCCTGGTATTCAAGTTTGCCATGAGGATCAAATTGCATGCTAAACATGAGATTTTTTAATAAATGCAATCTGTGCGCAAACATATCTGGATGCACATTATGTAATAGAAAGAGCCTCAAAAAAAAAAAAAAAAAAAAAAAAAAAAAAAAAAAAAAAAAAAAAAAAGGTTTTTTCTTCTCAAATCACTCAACAATCCAAAGGATCAAAAGTGATTTCCGAATATTTTCCTTCTGCCAGTAACTGAAACATCCACTTCCCAAAATAAGGTGTTAAAACATTAACAAATACTTATCCCAAGTGGGAGGAAGAGTTGGGGGGAGGTTATAGAGGACGGTCTGTGATGCTGAGGTGCTCCGGAGCACGAATGCCTCGACCTCGTGCGTGAGGTTGGGGCTGATACATCTGAAGGTTGTGTATAGGGCGCATCTCACGAGAGCGAGGATGAGCTGACTCTTTGAGGAAGTGGACAATGTATGTGAGCGCTATGGGAGGAGCCCCGCAAATCAGGTTCATATCTTTTGGTCCTGCCCAAAGCTTGGGGGGTGTTGGAGGGAGGTTTTCAAGGTCATCTTGGGGGTAGTGCATGTGAGCTTGGAGCCAGAAGCCATTTTTGGGGTGTCAGTCTGGCCAGGGCTGCAGGCAGATGTTTTAGCCTTTGCCTTGCTGATTGCCCAGATGAGTGTCCTGCTGGGGTGGAGGTCAGCTTCTCCCCCTGTGCCTTGGCTTGGCATGGGGACCCCAACCAGAATTTTTGACTCTCGAGAAGGTGTGATGTTTGAGCTGAGAGGGAGGATGGAAAGGTCCTACAATTCAAGGGGATTGTTTATCATGCACTTTCAAGAATTGGTTGCCATTGAAGATTGGGGGGGGGGGGGGGGGTTATTGTTGGTGTTGAGCATATTGTTTACGGGATGACTGTTCAATTTTTTTTTTGTTCTTTACTTGGAATGTACAGGCAAGGTTGGGGTCTGTAGACGGAAAGGGTGCTGTAGCATTTGTTATTTTTGGTTTCTCTTGTGTATTTGATGAAAATGTGGAAACTGAGGAGAGAAAAAAGATTTTCTTTTAAAACAATTACTTATCTCCCAAAAATTTATCCAATGGACTGTCTTTTTGCCTTCATAAGGAAGTTCCTTCAAGGCTTTACGCCTGTTTTTAAAGCCCAGGGTTTGATTGAATATTTTTACCTAAAAAAAAAAAAAATTATCTACATCTGTGCACCAGCACATACGTTTCAGAAATTCTCCACAATTTGCACATCAACAGGTGCTGGTAAAAATGTGTTATAACCTGCCTGCTTACCATTGGCTGGGGACTATGACAATCCCACAATCCTGTGGGAGTATGAGCTTCCCCAATGAGGGGGGGGGGGGCGGAGAAACCATTAGTAAACTCCATGTATAAATAAGGCTGGCCTTTGTGGCCCTTACAAAACTGGCGACGAGGGTTAAAGTGAATAGCTGTCTACACTGCTGAAGCCACCTCCCCGGATTTTTGTTGGATACAGGTTGGAAGTTGTTTTCTATTATACCATGCCTCTGTACGGACGTTTGGATGTTTTTGATGCTGCGCTGGAAAGCTGGAACCAGTACGCACAACGGATGCGTTACTATTTCCGGGCAAACAATATCACCGAAAAAGAGTGCCAGGTGGTCATACTGCTCACCGCCTGCGGCCCGCATAAGTTTGGCGTGATTAGGAGCCTTACGTATCCAGCTGCGCCGGACACCAAAACGTTTGATGAACTTGTGAATATAGTGGGGCAACATATTAACTCAACCCCGTCCACGATAGTTCAGCGTTACCGGTTTAATACCGCTGAGGGGACGAATCCCTTGCCGATTTTCTATCCAGGCTACGCAGGATTGCGGAGTGCTGTGACTATGGTGAGACCTGGTCAGAAATGTTACGCGACCGTTTGGTTTGCGGTATTAACAATGTGGCCACCCAGAGAAAGTTGTTAGCTGAGCCAACATTGACTTTTCAACAGGCCATTCAAATAGTATTGTCCCGAGAGAGTGCAGAACGAGGAGTGCAGGAGCTACAGGGAATGGAAGTGCATGCCTTGGGGCGCAACCCCTTCCGTCCGAAAACGTCCCCCCGCACTCCTGCAGTACCTTGGGCGAGGCGGCGTCCGGACCGACGCCAGTGGCCGGACATTCCTCCCCGAAGGGAGCCTTCTCCAGAACCAATGGATGAGGAGCCATGTCCGTGTCAGACTTGTAGGCACCGACCCAGTCACGGACGCCGGTCCTGGGGGCGCGAGAGGTGCCGTTGTTCCGACTGAAACTGGGGCCAGCCCAGGGGCCGTACCTTCCATGTGGATGAACCTGCGGCGACTACTCCGGAGGACGTGGAGACGGAGGACGACTGCTTGCAGCTGCATTGTGTAGCAGCTCCCCGTGTGGCCCCCATTAAGGTGACAGTACGGGTCAATGGTCACCCGCTTGAGATGGAGTTGGACACTGGCGAAGCGGACTCCGTGATCGCCCAGAGGACATTCGACCGCATCAAGCAGGGTATACAGACCCTTACACGGGGGAACCACTGGACATTGCAGGAACTACAATGACCCCTGTTGTTTATGGACGCCAGGTGGGGCGTTTCCCACTTATCGTGGTACGCGGCCATGGGCCCAGCCTGTTGGGTCGGGACTGGTTGCGCCATTTGCGGTTACAATGGCAGCACATCCTCCAAACAGTTTCTGGAGGGTTGACTGTGGTGCTAGGACGATACCCAGATGTATTCCAGCCTGGTTTGGGGAAAATAAAAGGGGCCGTAGCCCGTATCCAAGTCGAACCAGGAGCCACGCCGCGCTATTTCCGGGCGCACCCAGTGCCTTACGCCTTGCTCGAGAAGGTAGAAGGGGAGCTCAATCGTTTGGAGAGTTTGGGTATTATCAGGCCCGTCCGTTTTGCTGACTGGGCAGCACCAATTGTACCTGTAATGAAGCCAGGTGCCACAGTTCGCTTGTGTGGCAACTATAAACTTAGTGAATACGGCTTCCCGACTCGACCGATATCCAATGCCTCGCATAGAGGATCTCTACGCGAAGCTTGCAGGTGGACTCTCGTTCACAAAAATAGATATGAGTCACGCCTACCTGCAGTTGGAGCTGGACCCTGCCTCCCGACCATATGTAACGATTAATACACACCGGGGCCTGTATGAATATACACGGTTGCCCTTTGGAGTATCCTCTGCCTGCGCTATTGGTGGAGGGCATTTTGAGGTTTACCACGTGTTGCTGTCTACTTAGATGACGTTTTGATTACAGGGACGTCGGAGCAGAAACATTTGGAAAATCTGGAGGCTGTCCTTAAGACGCTTTTCGGAGGCTGGAGTCCGTTTACGTCGCACAAAGTGCGTATTTCAGGCAAAGGAAGTAGTCTACCTAGGTTATCGGGTGGACCGCGAAGGTTTGCACCCCTTCGCAGAGAAGGTGCGTGCGATTCAACAGGCCCCCGCCCCGACTGACACTTCGCATCTTCGTTCTTTTCTCGGTTTCGTAAACTATTATGGGAAGTTCCTCCTCAATCTGGCAACTACGCTGGCCCCATTGCACCTTCTGCTAAAGAAAAATCACACCTGGGTTTGGGGTCAGCTGCAAGAAACCGCTTTCCGGCGGGTAAAGCAACAATTGTCGTTGTCTGGGTTACTAACCCACTATGATCCTGGTAAGCCTTTGCTCGTCAAATGTGATGCATCCCCGTATGGTATTGGGGCCGTCCTGTCCCACAAGATGGAGAACGGAGCCGAGCGACCGATAGCTTTCGCCTCCCGCACATTGACTGCGGCCGGGAAAGTACACGCAGATCGAGAAGGAGGGCCTGGCAGTGGTTTTTGCGGTGAAACGCTTCCACCAGCACGTGTATGGCCGCCATTTCACTATCGTGACTGATCAGAAGCCCCTGCTGGGACTTTTCAGAGAGGATAAGCCAATACCGCCCATTGCTTCCGCACGGATCCAGCACTGGGCTTTGTTGCTTGCTGCATACGAGTATTCTCTGGAGCACAAACCAGGTACGCAGATAGCAAATGCCAATGCACTGAGCCGATTGCCTTTAATCGACCGGCCCCATGTCGACCCCCACGACCGGTGAGGTGGTTGCAACCCTAAATTTTATGGACACCTTGCCTGTCATGGCATGACAGATCCGTGAGTGGACCCAGACGGAGCCAATCCTGTCAAAGGTACGGCACATAGTCCTGTATGGTGGGCAGCATAGACAGCTCCCAGGAGAGTTGCGGGCATTTTCCTCCAAGCTGTCAGAATTCAGAGTGGAAGACGGCATCCTCTTGTGGGGGACGCGTGGGAATGTCCCGGAAAAAGGCCAGGAGCTTATGCTAACAGACTTGCACAATGGGTGTGACCAAAATGAAAATGTTGGCCCGGAGTTATGTCTGGTGGCCAGGCCTCGACACCGACATTGAGAAAGCGGCCCAAAACTGCTCCATTTGCCAGGAGCATCAGAAGCTTCCGCCGGCCGCACCCCTACATCACTGGGAATGGCCAGTGCTTGGGCACGCTTGCATGCAGATTTCGCAGGCCCTTTTTCAAGGATCCATGTTACTTCTATTAATTGACGCCCAGTCTAAATGGCTAGAGGTGCATAAGATGCAGGGGACAACGTCCTGCGCAACAACTGAAAAGATGAGTTTGTCCTTTAGTACGCATGGCCTCCCCGAGGTGCTGGTCACGGATAACGGCACTCCATTCACAAGTGAGGAGTTTGCGAGGTTCACGAAGATGAACGGCATACGCCATATCCGCACTGCCCCTTACCACCCAGCTTCAAATGGGTTGGCAGAGCGCGCAGTGCAGACATTCAAAAGAGGCCTAAAGAAGCAGTCTTCCGGATCAATGGACACGAGACTGGCTCGCTTTTTGTTTACGTATCGGACCACCCCACATGCGGTGACTGGGGTAGCTCCCGCAGAACTCCTAATGAGCCGGAGACTTCGCACCCGCCTTAGTATGGTATTCCCGGACATTGGCGCAAAAGTACGCCGCACACCAGAACGGCAGGGACAGGGATTTTCTCGCCATCGGCCGATTCGGCAGTTTGCTCCTGGTGACCGTGTTCGTTCGGAATTTTGCTGGTGGTGCCCAGTGGGTTCCTGGCGTAATCTTTCGCCAAACGGGCCCTATATCTTACCAGGTGCAAGCCCTGGGTCGTCTCCAGTGCAAACATGTAGACCACGTTTGATCCAGAAGACTATCCCCTCAAAAGAGTCCCCGCCCCCGGAGCTAATTTCTACAGCCGCAGAGACAAGGGAAGGTAGTCCTCACAATCTTCCACTGGTGCCTCACTCGAAGCCTGCGCAGGTCGTTACAGAACCGAATGGAGATAGAGAAGGTGACATGACAGAGGCAGCAGACTCTGACTCGGAGATGGAGACACAGGATGAATCAGAAGGGGAATCCTCGGGTCCACGGGCCGTGGATGTACAACCGCTGCACTGTTCATCACGGAAGCGCCGGTCTCAAATCCACCTAACCTGCACATCTTTGCACTGTGGGAGGAAACCAGAGCACCCGGAGGAAACCCGCGCACACGGGGAGGACGTGCAGACTCCGCACAGACAGTGACCCAAGCCGGAATCGAACCTGGGACCCTGGAGCTGTGAAGCAATTGTGCTATCCACAATGCTACCGTGCTGCCCTCAAGAGGGATGCAGCTTACATAGCTGGCTCCCATTATAGTGTGGGTTTGGCAGTTTCTAAAATGGGAGAATATCGATTTTAGAAGTGTGATGAAAACAATTTTCACAGGCAGGTGCTGGCCTCTCCAATGAACTGAAACCCCTTTCCAGCATACTAAGATCACAATTCCCAGATGTTCCCTTTACACTTGCGGGATGACACGGTGGCAGAGTCTTTAGCACTGCTGTTGCAGAGCGCCAGGAACCCAAGTTTAAATCCAGCCTTAGATGACTGTGGAATTTTCAGTCTCTCCATGTATGCGTGGGCTTCCTCTCTCCTGTTTCCTCCCACAATTCAAAGATGTGCAGGTTAGGTGGATTGGTCATGATCAATGCGCGAGGTTTTAGAATTAGGCAGGGGAGTGGGCCGAGGTAGAGTGCTCTTTCGGAGGGTCGGTGGGCCAAATGGCCTCCTTCTGCATTGTAGGGATTCTATGAAAATCTGGACCACATTCCCAGACCCTGGAAAATACCAGTAGAACCCAAGAGCCCTTTCTAATATTGTCAGGTTCTGCATCTCCTTCCCAATGACCATCGAGATACTCCCAGTCTTGGATGTTACTGGGCATAATGGCATTAGTTGTCATAACATCCCGTTCTTATAAAAATATGACTCCTAATAAGCAACATCACAGCCGATCTGATATCTTTGTATAGTATACATATATTCATAATCCATTTCCGATCTCTTATCTACAAAAACTTTGTCAAATCACATTTTTGCCTACTCTCCCCCATTATAAATTTCTATGTCCACATTTATCACAAAAATGTAAAACCATCATTACTTGCCAATGGCATCACTGAACACCACAGCACGCATTGAAGCGAAACACCTCCACTCTACACAATTCTACTTTTATTTCACAAAATGCTGTTTTAACTACAGATCTGTAAAGCTTTTCAAAAATCTTACATCCACACAGACCCCTTCACTTCCTGGTGTGATTCTTTACATCACAGTTCTACATTATTTTTTCATTATTCAAACTCCAATTATGATGGGAACCAGCTATGTAAAATGCATCGCTCTGCAAGTCTATAATTTGACCACTGAGTGGAGCTATATTCACTGCTCCTGCATTGAAACAGATTATTTCACTTTTTTTTCCTTGGTAAGAAAATGTCTTTAATGTAGAATTTATATAATTTGTAACATTAAATGATTCTACTGAATGGTCTTTAAATGCATTAAATTAGCATTTTTAAACTCAAAATGTCTAATCTCTCCCACATCGGAGTTTGGTTTTGTATTTGCCCAGAACTGTAAATTTGGCTTGTGCCATGGGCCAAAAATGCCAGGTTGTATTAGAACCGGTCAACTGCATATATTGTATTTTTCTTCCATTTCTTACAGTTGTTGTTCACCTGTTTTTCATAGTCATTTGTAAAAGCTCAGAGGCAATTTTCATGGATTTATTCTGAAGTTAATCAGCATCACAATTTTTCTTAATGAATAGGGAGGCTGCTTGTGTCCAAGTGCAGAAACGGGAAGCTGTTTGTGTCTGAGTGACAGAAATGGACAGTCTACTAATTATGCACCTGTTGTAGCTTTTGTTTTATGTTCTATAAACTCATGAAGAATTGTTTTTAAGGATCTAGTAGTATGTATGTGAATTTAATATTTGTATTTATAACATTTTCAAGAGGCATAGAAATATAGGGTAGGCAAAGGATTCTATCCCAGGTTTAAAAAATGTTATTAGTCTGTACGATTGGCATTGACAGCAGGGATTCAGAGAAAAGTACAAAAGTAATATGCAACAATATTTGGACATTTAAACTATCCCAAAATAAACTGGAATTAAGGTAATGAAGTGGTCAAATAATACAAAATTTCACAACAGGAAAATTAACGGTGCTTCAGTTAATTTTCAGAAATTAAGGGTGGAAAATAACTATTGGAAAATAGTGATCACAACATAGGACTACAAAAAGGCACAATTAAGTAAGATAGATGGGGATCTGGCCTACATTAACTGGACTTAGAAGCTTATTAAAAAAATAAAGAAGAGTGTTCCACTCAAGCACGAAGGAGGAAATCTAGTTGTGCAGGCTGAAGGGAATGGCAGTTATTAAAAAGCAGTCTGCATTGTATAAACAAACCATGGTGGTCGGAAATAAAATTGTGCAGAAGCACTGGAGGAGAAAGAATAGATAGAAATTCTTCTCTAGTCAGCTCTATTTGCCAAAAATACCATAACGTGATTAGCCAGATCCTCGTGGGCATGCAGAAAGGAAAGATAGCAGAGGCACTGACCATGGTTTCTCAATCTCGCAAAATATGCAAATTGTGAGAAAGAGGATAGCTAATGCCTTGATCACAAAAGCAGAAGGATAAAGTGTACAGCTAGATACAAGAGAGTTTAACACCAGTTGTGGGCTATCTCCTAGAATATATAATTCAAGATAAAAACAATAAATACTCAAATGTGTGGCTTGACCAAGGACAATCTTCTTTTGGTCAAGAATTGTGGGAATAAAATCGGACATACTAACAGGCGAATAAGGAAAATCCATGGAAATCTTCATCCTCAACTATATAAGAGCTCACCGCTCACTATTAAGTCAGGAGATTTTAAAATGGATTCAAAGTGCATATTATTGTATTTACACTTACCTGAGTGTCATTCAGGAACATATTAGCGAAGGCCACTCTATCACGCACTGCTACACTGCTCTCATACTAAGTGAGGAATGAAAAATGTTACCATTTAGCAAAACAATTAGTTTTTTAAAATATTAGTGGTCAAAATTATAAACATTAAATGATAGGCAGACAGAACTTACCAGCACACAATCATATGACCCTGGTTCACTGGTCAGAAAGGCAAACATGACACATAGATAAGGATTATTTAGTTGGAGCCTCAAAGAGCTACACATTTCTCGCCATAGAGAATTCTTTTCATCGGTGTAACCAGACAGTGCCATAGCTACAACATTCAGGTTCAAATCTCCTGTAAATCACAAAGGATTCATAATAAGTCAACTCTTCGATATATTTTATTCAAAAGAAAATTCAAACTCAATAAAGCTTTGTCAAAGTCCGTCTGAAAAATATTTCCCTCCCACTCCTTCATAATGGAAAATCGGAGGTTGTCTATTGTGACGGGGCGAAAAACAAAAAATATAAATTGAGAGAAATTACAGAAGGATCTGGGTATCCTTGTTCATGAATCGGAAAAGGTTAAAATGCAAGTAATTATCAAAGCTAATGGAATGTTATTGTTTATTGCAAGGGGGAAATCGAATACAAGAGCAGGGAAGTTACACAGGACATAAGGTGAGACCATGTCTGGAGCACTATGCACAGTATTGGTCCCTTTATTTAAGAAATTATGTAAACTGATTGGAAGCAATGCAGACAACGTTTATGAGATTAATACCTAGAATGGGAAGGTTGTCTTCTGAGAAAATGCTGGACAGGCTAAGCTTGTAGCCACTGGAGTTTAAAAGAGCAAGAGGCAGCTTGATCCTGAGGTGACTTGAGAAAGATGGACAGGGAAAGGATGATTCATCTCATGGGAGAATCTAGAAGCAGGAGTTGTCATGGGCAGCACGGTAGCTGGGCAGCACGGTGGCTTCGCAGTTCCAGGGACCCAGGTTCGATTCCTGGTTGGGTTTGTGCAGTTAGCATGTTCTCCCTGTATCTGCACGAGTTTCCTCCAGGTGCTCCAGTTTCCTACTAGTCCCGAAATGTGCTGATAAGGTAATTTGGACATTCTAAATTCTCCCTCAGTGTACCCGAACAGGCACCAGAGTGTGGCAACTAGGGGCTTTTCACAGTAACTTCACTGCAGTGTTAATGGAAGCCTATTTGTGACAATAAAGATTTTTATTATTTAAGGCAGAAGTGAGGATTTTTTTTTCTCCGAGGGTCGTGAGTATTTGAAATTCATTTCCTCAAAAGGTGGAAGAGGCAGAATTTTTGAATATCTTTAAGGCAGAGGTAAATATATTCTTGCATGAGCAAGATGGTGAAAGGTCTTCAGGGGTTGCCAGGAACGTGAAGTTGTGGTTAAAACGTCTTATTGAACGGCAGAAAGGGAACAGCGGTGGCGAGTGTATTATTAATAACTACATACAGAAATAGTGTCTTCAAGAAAGATTCTCAGGGCTGGAATTTCGGCTTTCAATGCAATCAGAAATCTGGGCACAAACGGCACTGGTTTTCCAGTGAAGTTACAGGCAAATGTCCACTCAAACAAACTTCAAATCGTTTTGCGAATCAGTGCAATCTTGCAGCATAATAGTGCATAATTATTTATTATTTTTCCCTGCACTGAAAATATTCAAGTGCTAACATGAAGTTTTATTAAAAAATGGAAATGGATTCATCGCAAAAAGTAAGCATTTTTGTAAGTGTTTCTAGGCCACCGCCTGTAAGCAACCGGATTGTTAAAAACATGAAAAACTGATTTAAACTATACTGAACCATTTACTAGTTTTAGTGGGGTACATTAACCAGTTTCTTATTTAAACAAATATTTCACATCCAAAACTTTCAAAAGATGCATCTACTAAAGCCTTGTGTACAAAAAATAATTTGAAGAAACTTCTTGAATGGCCATACACAGGCATAATTGGAGCAAACTTACCCATGTTCATTATTTCAATGTAGGGGTGTGGCCAGTTTTTTTTGTTGCATAGGCTAGCAACTATGTTTCTATAAATATTGATTACAGAATCCCATTTGGCCCATCAAGTCTGCACCAACCCTCTGAAGGAGCACCCCACCCAAGCCCATGTCCCCGCCCTATCCCTGTAACCCCACCTAACCTTCTGGACACTAAAGGGGCAATTTAGCATGGTCAGTCCATCCAACATGCACATCTTTAAAGATCACAGAAATTTGATTAACCTGTACCTAAAATTCCACAATATGTTTTATGCGTGTTTGGTCTATTTCAGATGATGGTTATTAAAACCTAGGCCTAAAGCCTTCCAGGAAACCACAAATTTGTCTGAAGGTCAGAAATAGCAACGGAGAATGCTGTTGGTTGAAAAGTGCCAAGTGAAATCTCTAATTATTTTAGAGCCAACTGGATGCTGTAGGGTGGGGTGGGTGGGGGGGGGGGTCACTTAAGGTTTTGCAACACAAAATTTAATACTGTAGACTTAAAATGATCTTTTGAGTTTAGACCAGCATAAAAATAGCAGTCAAAATTTTTCATTATGCCCTAAAACAGGCACAATTCTGATGACAAGCTGTGTTGATGTATCAGAGACTTGAGAATCTTGGGCTTCGTCAAAATAAATGTAAGAAACTAAAAACCAGGAGTGATACAAAACAGTGTGTTGACTCAATTTCACCCGTTTTATTAATCTTGTATAGTCTGGGAATTAAATCCCTATTTGTCACTAAGAGATTGCTTAAAGAACTCCATCCTCGGTTCACCCCACCCTGCATCATCCTGTTTAAAATCTATACGGTGGTAGTCACAACACCGCGGGACTAAATTTCTCTGACTGGAGGACTCCCAATCATCCATTGCAACTTCTGGCAAAAAAAATCCATCGAAGTCCCAGAGAAACTGCATAAAGTATTATAGAAACTCAATCCATTGACTCAACTGCTTCTATAAATGATTTATCTCAGATGATTATTGCTGTAACACTTTTTTTTTGCTCTTTGAGTTTACTTATTAAATTTTTCAATTTTAGGCTGTAAATTTAGAGTGTATAACACAATTCATACACAAACTTCTGGGAGAAGTAGAAACAACTCAGTTCTGGAGTTCAGGCAGGACTTGTGTATTAATAGTCTCAGAAAATGTAATCTTCTCAGAAAATTTCAGATCAACAATTCAATCTACATTTGTTCTGAACTGTTGGTGGATGTCTGATTGAAAAGTCCTGGGGATGGTGCCATCCCATTAGTGTAAAAGGGGCAAATGCCATTGTACATTAAAGCATGGCACCAGAGAATCAGAATAGTGATGCTGTATTAGCTGCAGAATTGAACTGTTTTGGAAATGTTGTGATTTCTTTATAGCTTTACTAACATCAGCTAATAACCATGTGATTAGTTAATCTTTGAGAATCAGCATTGACCTCTAATTTTACCATTGCTAGTCACTCTGCCTATTGGATGCAGATGTAATGAAATAAAGACAAAATCTACATTTATACAGCACCTTTCATGATTATCTCAAATTGCTTTTCAGCCAATTTGGTATAATGTAGGCAATGCTAAAAAATAAGGAACAAGCTTGAGGGAGCTGTATAGTTTAATCCTACTCAGAATACACATGCTTGTTTTGTCATTCTGGATGGAAGAAATGAGTTGAGCTAGTTTGTCTTTGTCATCCATAATTTCCTGCAAAGAAAGGATGGAATCATGGCTGCAGTTCTGTTTATTTTGTTGCTAATGGAAGTTTATTGTATGCAGGCTTTGTGGGGTGAAATTTCCCAGATAGAAGTATGTAATGGGCTCATAGTGAATCAGTAATTTGTTTTACTCTGCATTTGATTGTCAGAGATTGACCATTGACTTCAATCATGTCCTTTTATCTACTTACTTATTATCCCGCTTTATCTTGGTGCTTCATTATTTTGTGAAATTAAATATTATAAAGCTGTGTTGTAAAGTAGATATTGAAAATATATTAAAGTGAGAAGCAGCAATCAACAAAGTCTTCAGACTTGCTAATGAAAAAAACCCAGATTGTGAACCAGTTTTTGTCCTCTGGACTCAAAGTTGTGTTGCACAGAGATACTAGAGAGCTCCAATGCTTCTCACTGGCAGCGAAGACCCATGCTGTTCAACAATTCCACTTTATTGCTCAGGAGTCATTTGATCTTTCTACCCTGTGAGATTATATTACACCCCTTCCATGAAATAATTATATTCAATAATATTGTGCACCCAGACAGGACAGAGTCTTCTAATTCTTCTACAGAAAAGATTGTGCACATTTATCCGGGTTGAAAGCATTTGAATCTTTCCCTCCAAATATGAATTTGTTACCGTGTTCATGTGATGAAATGTGCAAAATATATTAATAAAGATTGAGATGGCACGGTAGCACAGTGGTTATCACTGTTGCTTCATAGCTCCAGGGTCCCAGGTTCGATTCCCGGCTTGGGTCACTGTCTGTGCGGAGTCTGTACGTTCTTCCCGTGTCTGTGCAGGTTTCCTCCCACAGTCCAAAGATGTGCAGGTTATCATAGAATTTACAGTGCAGAAGGAGGCCATTTGGCCCATCGAGTCTGCACCGGCTCTTGGAAAGAGCACCCTACCCAAGGTCAACACCTCCACCCTATCCCCATAACCCGACCCAACACTAAGGGCAATTTAAACCCCCGCACACACAGGTTAGGTGAATTGGCCATGCTAAATTGCCCTTCCAAAAAAATTAGGTGGGGTTGCTGGGTTACAGGGATGGGGTGGAGGTGTGGGCTTAAGTAGGGCGCTCTTTCCAAGGGCCGGTGCAGACTCGATGTGCCGAATGGCCTTCTTCTGCACTTAAATTCTATGATTCTACGAACCACCTAAAATCAGTAACATTATCAGCAGTGTTATAAATAATAAATGGGGTATTTATTATCCTGTGAAATTAACAATATTGCATGATGCTATTAAAGTAAAACGTACTCTCTGATTTGTTTAATATTCAGGGTGGGATCAGCTAGAGGGCACACAAACCAACACGGAACTACATTGTTGCGGTCTTAATATTAATAACCTTTATTGCATATATAATTGGACGATATCTGTACTCAAATGCCAATGATATTCATCATCATTTTACCAGGACCACTGTGATTGGTAAATCTTAAGAGGAACTGCTCCCCACCCGCAGCCCCAACCAAAGAGCATCTATCCTCCATCATTCTCACTTTGTTACGGAAAGCATGCTCACTCTCATTTCCCCTTGAGGCATAGACAGGGTGGATAGTGAGAGACTTTTTCCAAGGGTGGAAGTGTCAATTACATGGAAGTACAGGTTCAAAGTGAGAGGGGGAAAGTTTAAGGGAGATGTGCACGGTACGATTTTCACACAGAGTGGTGGGTGCCTAGAACGCACTGCCAGAGATGTGGTGGAAGCAGGCATTTAAGAGGCACCTGGATGGGTACATGAATGGGGAGGAAATAGAGGGATTACGGACAGAGTTAGGGCAGAAGGTTTTGTTTTAGTTAGGGCATCATGATCGGCACAGGCTTGGAGGGCCGAACAGCCTGATCATGTGCTGTACTTTGTTCTTGGAATAAAACTAAAGCAACAAGATGCATCACAAACACTGCATCATGTGTAATCCAATGATTGATTAGCTTGAAATAAAGCAAAAAACAGAGGAATAATATACCTTTTCCCAAAGCAGCTCCCTTGTTGAGAATCTCTATCGCTCTTCGAATGTCAAGATTAAAAAGTGCAACAGCAGCAGCACGTTCCCATTCTTCTCCTTGTTCTAATGAAGTCAGGAAGGGACCCACATCAATATCTGGTCCTTTCTGAATCCAGCCACAAAGTTGCAGAGCCAAGCATCGCTCCTCACTCTGGTACCTGATAAAATCTGTCTGCCGATCAGACCCAGTCCAACCATGCTTATAGCTCTCTGTTTTTCTCTCTGACAATGGGATAAATGTAAACAATAAATTGATGAAATGCCTCACAATGTTTAACTTTGTTTACAATAAACTCATTCCTACGTTTGTTACTTTAATACTCAACTATCCCAATGCTCTCCTGGCCAGTCACCCATCTGGCATCTCTATAAATCGGAGATTGGCCAAAACTCTTATACCCATGCCCTGACTCACACATACACCCATTCAACAGCACTCCATGTGCTTGCTTACTTACATTGGTTGCTAATCTATCAACTCCTCATATTTAAAAACCTCATTGATGATCAAATTTCTCCTTAGATTCCTCACCTATCTGTAACCTTCTCCAACCCTCCATGAATCCAGCATTCCTTATATTCCTGGAAATTACTGATTTCCTTGCATTATAAAATTGTCTGGGGCCTCAGACCTCACTCTATACTTATAAAATCGTAGATATCATCTTGGCTAACTTAGAAAATGTTTTAAAAAACTGGACAAAGATTGAAACCATAGTAGGCCGTGACTCAAAAAGGAACTTTCTGGCATTTAAAGAATCGTCTTGCTGTATCTCAAGAAATGCTAAGAACCCAGTGAGCAGCAGAAGACCACCTTCCAAGGAAATCATACAATGGCCATCTACATTTCCTGAGTCAGGCCTGGCCAAAACACAGTCGGCTGGACAATGGACCCTACAACCCGCTTTGCAATTCTTCAATGCTTGAATCATTACCAATCCCAAGAATCCAGACAAAAGGAATATACATCCTTTGTCAAAGAGGGAATCTAATATGACCCTCCCCCAGCTGAGAGAACCAGTTATACGGTCTTTCTGTACTACCAGTGTGCAATCTTCCATCTAGCCAGCAGCAACTCCGAACCAGATTGCTGTCCAGGTTTGCATGCCTACCCCAATTACTTCTCTCAAATGGTTTCTCATCACTGCTATGCAGGCCATGGCACCATCAGGATGACCTCATGGGTCCTTTTTTTTTCTACACAGGATTTCCCCATATAAGAGTTCACTACCCAATTGTACTGGGACAAATGCTGGCAGAATGCTGTATTTCCTATAACTTGGTCCTTTAAAGTGTTGCACAAATGCAGTAACCACTCTCTACCTGTATATATATATATATATATTTGATCTGGAGAGGTGTAATAACCAATCAAAAACAAGTTAAAACTTGTAGAGCAGAAAATAGGACCATGTAAATTCAGCACAGGTAAAAATGTCAGAATTCCCATTCTAAACTATTGGCCCAATTAAGAACCTTGTTCTATAGATTGCAAATTCTTCCTGAAGCTCATCTCTGCATTCTCATTCCATTTAGTTATTTGACAACATCTGGATAATCAAACTACATTAACATTTGAAACCAATAATTCACTCACCTGCACTTGATTTCACTATTGTTTTAATACCAGCGTATACGAGGGGCACTTTGTTCACAGATTTCTGTTCTGCATCTTCAGCATATTGCTTCATGAGTGATTGTAAATATAGGAAAAGAACATGAAGGGACAATGTTTGTTTTATCAAAATCCAGCTTCAACTGTAATTGGCAACATGCAATCTACATTGAACGTCATCATGCTTCAGCAACTCTGTAACCTTGAAATTTCCACAATTTGAACATGGAGCATGACCAAACATGTAATCTATGTAATCAAACAGCCACTGGCCTAATTATTCAGCATCTGGCAGTGGATCACATTAGTGAGGTAGCTCAAGGCCAGTTGGCTACTCCTTTGTTCAGCCTCTTGTTATAATGTTTTTAAATTTTAATTAAGAAATCAGCTATGATGGCATGCAGCATGAAATGTCTTTCCCTTCCACCAGAGCGGGTACCTCATCCGAAGCACTGCATCATCTGCTGCTATACCTCCCACCTCCAACAAACCTTTCCCTCCATTTCCCTGAGAAATGAGTGACAACCATAAACCACCCCTCAAAACATCCCACACCAATGACCCCCTCCCCTCTCCAAAGCCACACTCCATCACTGCCATCCCAGTGTTGCATTAGCCAAACCATACTTTCATCATCACATCAAAGATCACATCAAGGAGTCCCTGCCCAATTCGCCCAAGATTCATCTCCCATTCCTCTCACATCATACGTCCTGCCCAGTGCTCAAATTCTGCAACACCCTCTCCATTCTTCCAAAGTCTTCAAAAAACCTCAGAACCAACATATCAAGTACCAAACTATTGCTAGGTTCTGCTACTTATCTACAACATGTCTTCATTCTGCACTTATAAAGAAAAACTAAATTGTTATAAAAAGTAGCAACATTTACACTAACTTACAATTCTATTCAAATATTGACAATTCTGCTAGTCAAGCTTGAAAATGTCACGGACATTAATTCAAATAATTGTAAATCCAAGGTCCCAATATTACATTGTATGATACACAACAAAGCAAGAAATATGATCAAGACTAGAACACAAAGCCCATCAAACCTATTCTGCCATTCATTGCTGATCTTGGGCTTTAATTTTCCTCCCCACCCCCCACATCTGTTACTTCAACATACATAGGATACAGCAACATATCCTCCAATTCAATAGAAAAAACATCACGGAAAGTCAATTATTTATCACATTCACAAATTTCCATATACTTTTAAGGATGCATCTAACTCAATACCATTCTTACAACTTATCCAAGGGGATGAAACAGAAATGCACATGAAGGTGAAATTTTAAAACCCAGAGTTTCCAATTACAAAATCTCAAGACAATGAACGCACCATGAGATTATGTTGCCTTTGTTTCAGCAATACAGAAAGTATTACAGACAGGCGAGGACCTTGAGATGATTGTTATCAATAAGGAGGTAGGCAATCTAATGGGGCTAAAGGTAGACAAGTCTCCTGGCCCTGATGGAATGCATCCCAGAGTGCTAAAAGAGATGGCTAGGGAAATTGCAAATGCACTAGTGATAATTTACCAAAATTCACTAGACTCTGGAGTGGTCCCTGCAGATTAGAAATTAGCAAACGAGACACCACTGTTTAAAAAAAGAGGGAGGCAGAAAGTGGATAATTATAGGCCAGTTAGCTTAATTTCGGTAGTAGGGAAGATGCTGGAATCTATCATCAAAGGAAGAAATAGCGAGGCATCTGGATGGAAATTGTCCCATTGGGCAGACACAGCATGGGTTCATAAAGGGCAGGTCGTGCCTAACTAATTTAGTGGAATTTTTTGAGGACATTACCAGTGCGGTAGGTAACGGGGAGCCAATGGATGTGGTATATCTGGATTTCCAGAAAGCCTTTGACAAGGTGCCACACAAAAGGTTGCTGCATAAGATAAAGACGCATGGCATTAAGGGTAAAGTAGTAGCATAGATTATGGATGGAGGATTGGTTAATTAATAGAAAGCAAAGAGTGGGGACTAATGGGTGTTTCTCTGGTTGGCAATCAGTAGCTAGTGGTGTCCCTCAGGGATCAGTGTTGGGCCCACAATTGTTCACAATTTACATAGATGATTTGGAGTTGGGGACCAAGTGCGATGTGTCCAAGTTTGCAGACCACACTAAGATGAGTGGTAAAGCAGAAAGTGCAGAGGATACTGGAAGTCTGCAGAGGGATTTGGATAGGCTAAGTGAATGGGCTAGGATCTGGCAGATGGAATACAATGTTGACAAATGTGAGGTTATCCATTTTGGTAGGAACAACAGCAAAGGGGATTATTTAAATGATAAAATATTAAAACATGCTGCTGTGCAGAGAGACCTGGGTGTGCTGGTACACGAGTCGCAAAAAGTTGGTTTACAGGTGCAACAGATGATTGAGAAGATAAGTGGAGTTTTATCCTTCATTGCTAGAGGGATGGAGTTTTTTAAGACTAGGGAGGTTATGCTGCAATTATATAATTCATTAGTGAGGCCACACCTGGAGTATAGTGTTCAGTTTTGGTCTCCTTACCCGAGAAAGGACGTACTGGCGCTGGAGGGTGTGCAGAGGAGATTCACTAGGTTAATCCCAGAGCTGAAGGGGTTGGATTACGAGGGGAGGTTGAGTAGACTGGGATTGTACTCGTTGGAATTTAGAAGGATGTGGGGGGGGGGGGGGGGGGGATCTTATAGAAACATATAAAATTATGAAGCGAATAGATACGGGCAAGTTGTTTCCACTGGTAGGTGAAAGCAGAACTAGGGGACATAGCCTCAAAATAAGGGGAAGTAGATTTAGGACTGAGCTTATGGAGGAACTTCCTTCACCCAAAGGGTTGTGTATCTATGGAATTCCATGCCCAGTGAAGCAGTTGAGGCTCCTTTATTCAATATTTTTAAGATAAAGATAGATAGTTTTTTGAAGAATAAAAGGATTAAGGGTTATAGTGTTCAGGCAGGAAAATGGAGCCGAGTCCACAAAAGATCAGCCATGATCTCATTGAATGGCTGTAGGCTCGAGGGGTCAGATGGCCTACTCCTGCTCCTAGTTCTTATGGTAAACCGAGATATAAACATTTGCTGAGTGACTTTACAACAATGCCACAGCACAAATGGAACTTATTAGCAAAAACTATTTGAATAATGACAAAGACCTCTTACTAACCAAACAACATTTTTCCAGTAGGTGGCAAACATACAAAAGCTGTTAGCAAATGTCTTATATTTTTGCTAAATGGTAGCCAAAATTATGTGCACACTCACTACTGATGTATACAGAGAGCAAAACTCTCATACACCCAACATATGGCAGCACAGTGGCAAGCACCGCTGCCTCAACACCAGTGACCCGGGTTTAATTTTGCCCTTGGGTGACTGCGTGCAGAGATTGCATGGTTTCCCAGTGTCTGCATAGGTTTCCTCCAAGTGTTCCAGTTTCCTTCCACAGTCCAAAAAATGTGCAAGTTCGGTGGATTGGTCAGTCTACATTTCCCCTTGGTGTCTCAAGATTTGCAGTTAGGTGGGGTTATCGTGTTTATAGGGATACGGTGAGCGACAGTAGGTTGCTCTTTCAAAGAGTCAGTACAGACTTGATCGGCCAAATGTCCACCTTCAGCACTGTAGGGATTCTTCGAAGACTGCTGAACCAATCCCAAATTTCCAGACTTGGGGTCATTTACATGGTTGGCCAGAGGGGCACATACTTTTGAGGTGCAAGTGAACATTGGTAATTTTAGTGGACTTCAAATGAAACATTTGCCAGCTCTTAAAATCCAACTGGCGGCCTTTCTGCTGCTACTTTAAGGGAGTGGGGAAAGCATTAGAAACTCAGTCCATAATGATGGATGTGTTCTGTACTTTCTGCACAGTATTTAATTTTTTTCAAACAAAATGGGCTGGATTCTCTGTTTTTGGGACTATGTCCCCACCGCATTCGTAAAAACTGCGGCCTTTCACGACAGAAAAACTGGCGTGAAGGGCCACATATTCAAAGTTCTGCAGAGGGCTAGCAGGGACCCGGTGTGCATCTAGCAGCTTTTGCTACATATACAGGCCCCTGCACCTCCGTGTCAGAGGCCGCGCATGCGCACAGCGGCGGCCTCGCCGTGCTCCATGGTGGACTCAGACCGCGGAGCTGGACCCCCCAAATAGTGCCCCGGATCGGCCACGTGCCCATCCAGGATCACCCTCCCAAAATTAGTCCGGTGCCGTACAAGGCCCCCCCCCCCCCCGCCCTTCGGTCAGCCTGCCCCTTGACTGAGTCCGCAGCCACCACTCTCGTATCTTGACCGGCAGGGCCACATTAGATCCACGCCGTCGGGACTTCAGGCTGTGGGGGGGGCGGAGAATGGCAGGGCCGCCCTCCAGCAATGGCTGTAGGTAGGCGATACGCGGCGCGGCATACTCGCACCGGTCATGATTTAGTTTGCCGAAATGGATTCTCTGCCCCGGCACCAGCTGCAATTTCGGCCTCGGGGTGCGGAGAATTCAGACGAATAGCTTTAGTACTGAATAATGCAGTTTCTATTGATTTCACCAGAAAACTTTAAGTCTTTAAACTGGGTTGTTTCAATATAATAAAGCTTTGGAAACAGAATGTTTATCACCTTGGATTAGGATAAATATTTCCTGTTAACTCAAATGACGTTTTTCTGTCACTTACCCTGGGGAGAAAAGCATAATTTTATGCACCTGTCCAATGTGGACAAATGAAAAACCTTTGCGAAAGACTGCCCACTGGTTCCTCCAGATCAGGATCAGAAGTAGATCATTTAGCCCCTTGAACCTGTTCCTTTTTTTTTTAATAAATGAAATTGTGGCTGATCTGCAACCTCATGCTACATACCTTAATACCAATGTAAATGGTTTCTTTCAATTGATTATCTTGATTCCCCTCAATATCTTGGAACATTTATCAAATCACCCCTTAATCTTCTAAATTCCAGTGAAAAGGTTTCCTTGTAATTTCCAACTCTTAATAGTCCAGATATCATTCTAGTAAGTCTCCACTACACTCATTTGAAGCCCAGAGCTATCCACATGGGGTCTAACCAGTATAGCTGGAGGATGACTTTTATTGAACTGAAGCAATCATTGATCGGGAGTTCAATATATCAATTACTATTTCAAGGAAATGGGGTTATGCTCCAGGAAGCCAGAATAAATAGTGAGCTCAAGCCATGGAGATTTACAATATCATTTGTGGCAGAGTGACAGCAGTGCAACATCATTCTACGATTGTTTTCAGTTGTTGAAAATAAATTACTTTTTACATAAAAATATGAAAGGACTCAATCCATCTAATCCAGCTTCTACCATCCTGGTGGTCATGTGATATAATGCAGTTGTGGACTTCATAGTAATTTTTCTCCTATCAATTAGACCATAACAGCTCTATTACCAACAGCCTTATAATTGATATACATTCTTCAAGCAAATTAAAATAAAAATATCAGGAAAGTTTAATTAAGTAAACTTGTTGCAAAGTGAAACGGAATTTAAAAAATACTTGTACTTCTTAATGAACATCACTGCAATATTATTTCCTACGCATCAATTTTATTATTATTATGTTTTTTTCTATGCAGTATCTTGCTATTCAGAATTTGAGCCAAAAGGATATAGTGCAGAGTGTACCATAAAGACTTTAGCTGTGGGTCATCATCTCCAGCCAACAAATGATTTCTCCACACTTGCTCTGTATCAAGTCCGTATCTTGATATCGCACGCTGCCTCATTTTCGTTGCAACATCCTTCTCTCCAGATCTAGCTTCTCCTTCTTCACTGCAGTTATACAAGTGTCTACCACAAGCCCACATCAGAGAAGTAGTTGGACTCCAAGCTAGTGATATGCGCTCAAAAACAGTGAAGTCTGACATCAATCTGTTGGGTGTCACCACAACCATACGGTTCTGATTTGTTGGATGCCAAGCAAATGAAGCAATGCAGTTTTCACATGGTTGTACACTCCTTTCTATAATGGTGGGCTCAGTTTCATCACCAATAGGAGTTGGGGTATGCTGCATATCATACAGACGAATTATATTACTATCTCGTGTCAATGTAGCAAGTAAACCAGTCCTGGTTGGACACCAAGCCACTTTTGTTAATGGTTTTGGTTGCTCAGTCAATGTCAGCACTGGCTTTTCAAATTTCCTCAAGTCCCAGATTGCCACTTGACCTTCAAAGAAAGATGCTACACGGTCGTGGAAGTACGGATCGACAGTTACACCTTGAACAGCTTTTGTATTGACAAACATTTTTTGGCTGGTATTTCGCAAATCAAAAATTGCAAGATTGCGATGCATCCCTGCCAACAACAGCTTTTGGTCTCTTGGGAGCCAGCAAAGGGACAGGCTTGCATCATTTTGGCCTAGCTCATACAAAGGTTTTGTTACGACAAGGCCAGCATCTGTATCACCAGCAGAAAGTCGAACCTTTTCTGCTGGGACTGCTATCTCTGGTGTATATTTGCTGCTAATGTCCCAGATGAGTACGGAGAAATCTGCCCTGTGTTTGTCCAGTCCAGCAGCAAGCCAATTGCTGTCCACGGGATTCCAAGCTAATGTATTACACTGACGGGCATGCTTAGGAACAAATTCCTTTCCTATCAAATCTCTGCATTTAGAGTTGCGATCTTGACCTAGGCTAGTGAGGACAACTCGCCCATTAGCTTGACCAACAGCAAGTAAACACTCTGGGTCGTATTTAGGATACCAAGCCACACATTTCATATAAGGAGTGTCAGAGTTAATTGCCAGCAATGTGGCAGTGGTGTCCTCGGAAAGTCTCAAAGAACCAGCTTTAGCTTCAAAGGTACCTACTGATTCAGTACGATAGAGGCAAAGTTCAGAATCGCAAACGACAAATCTGTCCACATGATAAGGGGCCCACAGGATGTCGGGTTTCGACCCACTCATATTTACTACCAAATTGCATGAGGATTCTCTCGAAACGTTTTACTATCACATCAGTTGATCAGCTTGATTGAGGGGAGACAACACACATGTGCGAGTTTGTAACATATTATGAATCTGTGAAGAGAAAGAATTTGCTTTAGTTTATTACAAGTGATAACTGTTTTCTTTTAACATTTTTATTCCGTTCCCATGTTATAAAGCAAATGTGCAAAGTGGACAGGAAAAGCCCTTGATCCATCTTCTTACTTGCTCCAAAACCAATTCATACAAGACCTAAGCGGACTAGAAAATGCATTGCATATCATCTTGAGCTCGATCTTAGCCGAAAGGCTGAGAAACATTCGGTGCCTCTGTGCTGTTGTTTTTTTAAAATTTTATTGTTTAAGGCGGGAACAGGAAGTTCAACGCGCGGACCTCTGGGAAGTGGAGTGCAGGGGTTGCCGGTAAGTATTTAGGTTTAAAAGAACTTACCTTGCAGGGGAAATCAGTTGGAGTTTCAGCGGGAGCGGAGTGCAGAGGCTGCTGGTGGGCGAGTACTGAAATTTTAAAGTAACTTACCTTACAGGAGCAGATCTTGGAGTTTCAGCGGGAGCGGAGCGCAGAGGCAGCTGGTGGATGAGTATTTAAGTAAACGCTTACCTGGTCCCGTTTTCGGTCCCTCTGTGCTGTTGTTTTTTTTAAATTTTATTGTTTAAGGCGGGAACAGGAAGTTCGACCCGCGGACTTCTGGGAAGTCCCTCACCAATAAATTCTGGTGGAGAGGAAACCCGAGACACTACACGTGTAGTGTCTCCCACCCGCCCTCCTCCTCTAACCTAATAATAAAACCCATTGGTGTGAGGTAAGTACCATATTGTATTGTTATTATTATTATTATTTTTTTTTTTTTTTTTTAATTTAAGTTGTTAGCCAGATCTTGGTAGAAAGTTAGAGGGATGGCAGGGAAGGAAGTGCAATGTTCCTCCTGCAGGATGTTTGAGGTGAGGGATGCCGTTAGTGTCCCTGCTGATTTTACCTGCAGGAAGTGCTGCCATCTCCAGCTCCTCCAAGGCCGAGTTAGGGAACTGGAGCTGGAGTTGGAAGAACTTCGGATCATTCGGGAGGCAGAGGGGGTCATAGATAGCAGCTTTAGGGAATTAGTTACACCAAAGATTGGTGATAGATGGGTAACTGCAAGAGGGACTGGGAAGAAGCAGTCAGTGCAGGGATCCCCTGCGGTCATTCCCCTGAGAAACAAGTATACCGCTTTGGATACTGGGGGGGGGGAGACGACACCTTACCAGGGGTAAGCCATGCTCAGAAGGGAAGGGGGGGGAAGAGGAGCAGAGCATTAGTAATTGGGGACTCGATAGTCAGGGGCACAGATAGGAGATTTTGTGGGAGCGAGAGAGACTCACGTTTGGTATGTTGCCTCCCAGGTGCAAGGGTACGTGATGTCTCGGATCGTGTTTTCCGGGTCCTTAAGGGGGAGGGGGAACAGCCCCAAGTCGTGGTCCACATTGGCACTAACGACATAGGTAGGAAAGGGGACAAGGATGTCAGGCAGGCTTTCAGGGAGCTAGGATGGAAGCTCAGAACTAGAACAAACAGAGTTGTTATCTCTGGGTTGTTGCCCGTGCCACGTGATAGTGAGATGAGGAATAGGGAGAGAGAGCAATTAAACACGTGGCTACAGGGATGGTGCAGGCGGGAGGGATTCAGATTTCTGGATAACTGGGGCTCTTTCTGGGGAAGGTGGGACCTCTACAGACAGGATGGTCTACATCTGAACCTGAGGGGCACAAATATCCTGGGAGGGGAGATTTGTTAGTGCTCTTTGGGGGGGTTTAAACTAATGCAGCAGGGGCATGGGAACCTGGATTGTAGTTTTAGGGTAAGAGAGAATGAGAGTAGAGGGGTCAGGAGCACAGATTTGACGTCGCAGGAGGGGGCCAGTGTTCAGGTAGGTGGTTTGAAGTGTGTCTACTTCAATGCCAGGAGTATACGAAATAAGGTAGGGGAACTGGCAGCATGGGTTGGTACCTGGGACTTCGATGTTGTGGCCATTTCGGAGACATGGATAGAGGGGGGACAGGAATGGATGTTGCAGGTTCCGGGGTTTAGGTGTTTTAGTAAGCTCAGAGAAGGAGGCAAAAGAGGGGGAGGTGTGGCGCTGCCAGTCAAGAGCAATATTACGGTGGCGGAGAGGATGCTAGATGGGGACTCATCTTCCGAGGTAGTATGGGCTGAGGTTAGAAACAGGAAAGGAGAGGTCACCCTGTTGGGAGTTTTCTATAGGCCTCCAAATAGTTCTAGGGATGTAGAGGAAAGGATGGCGAGGATGATCCTGGAGAAGAGCGAAAGTAACAGGGTAGTTATTATGGGAGACTTTAACTTTCCAAATATTGACTGGAAAAGATATAGTTCGAGTACATTAGATGGGTCGTTTTTTGTACAGTGTGTGCAGGAGGGTTTCCTGACACAATATGTTGACAGGCCAACAAGAGGCGAGGCTACGTTGGATTTGGTTTTGGGTAATGAACCAGGCCAGGTGTTGGATTTGGAGGTAGGAGAGCACTTTGGGGACAGTGACCACAATTCGGTGACGTTTACGTTAATGATGGAAAGGGACAAGTATACACCGCAGGGCAAGAGTTATAGCTGGGGGAAGGGCAATTATGATGCCATTAGACGTGACTTGTGGGGTAGGGTGGAGAAGTAGGCTGCAAGTGTTGGGCACACTGGATAAGTGGAGCTTGTTCAAGGATCAGCTACTGCGTGTTCTTGATAAGTATGTACCAGTCAGGCAGGGAGGAAGGCGTAGAGCGAGGGAACCGTGGTTTACCAAAGAAGTGGAATCTCTTGTTAAGAGGAAGAAGGAGGCCTATGTGAAGATGAGGTGTGAAGTTTCAGTTGGGGCGATGGATAGTTACAAGGTAGCGAGGAAGGATCTAAAGAGAGAGCTAATACGAGCAAGGAGGGGACATGAGAAGTATTTGGCAGGTAGGATCAAGGAAAACCCAAAAGCTTTCTATAGGTATGTCAGGAATAAGCGAATGACTAGGGAAAGAGTCGGACCAGTCAAGGACAGGGATGGGAAGTTGTGTGTGGAGTCTGAAGAGATAGGCGAGATACTAAATGAATATTGTTTGTCAGTATTCACTCAGGAAAAAGATAATGTTGTGGAGGAGAATGCTGAGACCCAGGCTATTAGAATAGATGGCATTGAGGTACGTAGGGAAGAAGTGTTGGCAATTCTGGACAGGCTGAAAATAGATAAGTCCCCAGGGCCTGATGGGATTTATCCTAGGATTCTCTGGGAGGCCAGGGAAGAGATTGCTGGACCTTTGGCTTTGATTTTTATGTCATCATTGGCTATAGGAATAATGCCAGAGGACTGGAGGATAGCAATGTGGTCCCTTTGTTCAAAAAGGGGAGCAGAGACAACCCCGGCAACTATAGACCGGTGAGCCTCACGTCTGTAGTGGGTAAAGTCTTGGAGGGGATTATAAGAGACAAGATTTATAACCATCTAGATAGGAATAATATGATCAGGGATAGTCAGCATGGCTTTGTGAAGGGTAGGTCATGCCTCACAAACCTTATCGAGTTCTTTGAGACGGTGACTGAACAGGTAGACGAGGGTAGAGCAGTTGATGTGGTGTATATGGATTTCAGTAAAGCGTTTGATAAGGTTCCCCACGGTAGGCTATTGCAGAAAATACGGAGGCTGGAGATTGAGGGTGAGTTAGAGATGTGGATCAGAAATTGGCTAGCTGAAAGAAAACAGAGGGTGGTGGTTGATGGGAAATGTTCAGAATGGAGTTCAGTTACAAGTGGCGTACCACAAGGATCTGTTCTGGGGCCGTTACTGTTTGTCAATTTTATCAATGACCTAGAGGAAGGCGCAGAAGGGTGGGTGAGTAAATTTGCAGACAACACTAAAGTCGGTGGTGTTGTCGACAGTGTGGAGGGATGTAGCAGGTTACAGAGGGACAGAGATAAGCTGCAGAGCTGTGCTGAGAGGTGGCAAATGGAGTTTAATGCAGAGAAGTGTGAGGTGATTCACTTTGGAAGGAATAACAGGAATGCGGAATATTTGGCTAATGGTAAAGTTCTTGGAAGTGTGGATGAGCAGAGGGATCTAGGCGTCCATGTACATAGATCCCTGAAAGTTGCCACCCAGGTTGATAGGGTTGTGAAGAAGGCCTATGGAGTGTTGGCCTTTATTGGTAGAGGGATTGAGTTCCGGAGTCAGGAGGTCATGTTGCAGCTGTACAAAACTCTGGTACGGCCGCATTTGGAGTATTGCGTACAGTTCTGGTCACCACATTATAGGAAGGACGTGGAGGCTTTGGAGCGGGTGCAGAGGAGATTTACCAGGATGTTGCCTGGTATGGAGGGAAAATCTTATGAGGAAAGGCTGATGGACTTGAGGTTGTTTTCGTTGGAGAGAAGAAGGTTAAGAGGAGACTTAATAGAGGCATACAAAATGATCAGGGGGTTAGATAGGGTGGACAGTAAGAGCCTTCTCCCGCGGATGGAAATAGCTGGCACGAGGGGACATAGCTTTAAACTGAGGGGTAATAGATATAGGACAGAGGTAGGTTCTTTACACAAAGAGTAGTGAGGCCGTGGAATGCCCTACCTGCAATAGTAGTGAACTCGCCAACATTGAGGGCATTTAAGAGTTTATTGGATAAACATATGGATGATAATGGCATAGTGTAGGTTAGATGGCTTTTGTTTCAGTGCAACATCGTGGGCCGAAGGGCCTGTACTGCGCTGTATCGTTCTATGAAACTGTTTTCTTAGCTGTAGATAGCTCAAGATATTTATCCATTAGCAGAGACAACCATTTTTGTAACATGGAGTTAGGTTTTGCATGTCTACCCCAATAGGGAAGTTTGAGACTTGTATGTGATGCAAAATTATAAAGAACATTTTTAGGCCCTTGCATCTAACAAAATAGATCACAAAAAAGTTATAGTACATTTCATCAGAATGACAGGACGACAACAACACATTATTTTGGAATTGGCACACTAAGCAATGAATCAATGGTACATTTGCATTAGTCATAATATTATTGAACTTTGCATGCACATTACATCCCGTCTATTCAATGAAATTAATCATGTCATATTTGGTTAGGTTGGGGTGGGAAGGTGAAAGGGGAAAAACGAGAAACTCTATAAACAATATAAAAGAGGGTTGCAGGAACAGGGTGATCTGGTGTATACATACACAAATTGAAGGCCAGAGGCCAAGTTACGAAGCCAACTTAATAAAAATCATACAAGATCCTTTATTTTATCTGCAAAAGTCTACAGCACAAAAAATACCCAGTTATGCAAAGCCTTTAGAAAACACTGGTTAGGCCCTGATGGATTCGGTGCCTAATTGTGGACACTGAACCTTAGTAAGGATGTTTTACTTAAGGAGGGAATGCCAAGGTAAATTGCTAGAATGGTGCAAAGGATGTGGAACTTTGTTACATTGAGGTATTCCATTCAGGATTAGACTCAAAAACGAGAGGTTAGCATTATTGATTAATAAACGGGTGGAGTTTGAAGTGGGGAGTACAGTGGCAGACTCTGGGGGAGGTATGTTATGGTGAGTGGGAAATTGGAGGGGATGCTAGTGGTGTGGTGAATATTTATGCTCCGAACTGCGACGATGTGGAGTTCATGTGGTGGGTGTTGGGGAAGATCCCTGATCTGGACTCGCATCGGTTGGTAATGGGGGGGGTTCGGCAGCCACGTTGTGGGAAGGTAGTAATGAGGGGAGAGTTTATCTTGAGACGGATGCACAGGGAGAAGGCAGAGCGGGTGGAGATAGAAAGACTAGTGGAGATCTTGCAGGTGGACAGGAGGTATTCGGAGGCCCTGGAGTTGGGGCTGTTGAGGGAGTGGCAGAAACTGCAGATGGCTGCAGTTGGAGTTCAGGCTTTTATCCACAGGGAGGCAGTAGGGCAGCGAGGGAGGCGGTTTATGAATATGGGGAGAAGGCGAGCAAGATGTTGGCGCATCAATTGAGGAAACAGGAGGCAGTAAGGGAGATCGGGAAAGTGAAGGACGTGTTGGGGGATGAATGGGGTGTTTAGGGATTTGTACAATAGGTTGTATGAATCAGAGCCCCCAGCCGGGGTGGAGGCGTTGGAGTTATCGAGGGTGTGGGAGGACCTGGTGGAGGGGCAGGGAGCCCCCATTGGGCTAGTAGAGGTGGTGAAGGGTCTTGAGGCAATGCAGTCAGGCAAAAAACTCAGGCGGATACCCAGTGGGGTTCTATAAAACGTTTTCTGGGGTCCTGGGGCCTTTAACGAGGCGAGGGGGCAGGGGGTGCTGCCCTGACATTATCGCAGGCCTCAATCTCCTTGAAACAGGATAAGGATCCGGAGCAGTGTTGGTCCCACAGGCTGATTTCATTATTGAACGTGGATGCCAAATTATTGGCCAAGATCTTGGCCGCGGGAATTGAAGACTGTGTGCCAGGGTTGATAGGGGAGGACCAAACAGGGTTCGTGAAGGGGGGGGGCATATGTTGGCCAACATTAGGAGATTAATAAATGTGATAATGATTCCCCTCGAGGGACAGGATGTAGAGGTGATGGTCACCATGGATGCGGAGAAGGCGTTCGATCGGGTGGAATGGGAATATTTGTGGAAGATGCTGGGGCGGTTTAGGTTTGGGCAGGGATTTGTGAACTGGGTGCGACTGCTGTATCAAGCGCCGGTGGCGAGTGTGCAGACAAACCGGATGAGCTCGGATTATTTCCGGTTGCATTGGGGGACGATGCAGGGGGGTCCACTCTCTCCATTGCCCTGCCTTGGCTATAGAACCACTGGCGATGGTGTTCAGAGCGTCGAGGGGCTGGCAGGGGGTGGGGCATAGGGTCTCGCTTTATGCAGACGATTTGTAGCTGTATATTCCAGACCCCCTAGGTGGTATTGAGGGGATTATAGGGATCTTAGAGGAAATTGGCTGGTTTTCGGGGTATAAATTGAACATGGGGAAGAGCGAGGTCTTTCCGATCCAGACGAGCGGGCAGAAGAGATTGGGGGAGATGCCGTTTAAGATGGTTGGGGGGGGGGGGGGGGGCTTTCGGTACCTGCTCTTTCAGGTGGCGTGGGGTGGGAGCAGCTGCACAAGTTAAATCTGGCTTGGTTGGTAAAGCAGATGAAGGGGGTGTGCTCCTGCTGGCGGGGAGGGTTCGAGCAGTAAAGGTGACCATCCGCCCTAGGTTCTTGTTCATGTTTCAGAGCCTCCTGATTCCCAAGGCGTTTTTAGGAAGATGAACGCAGTGATTTCAGAATGTGTGTGGGCGGGTAAAAGCCCGCAGGTGAAGAAGGTGCTGCAGGGGGGGGGGGGGGGGGGGGGGGGGGGGGGGGGGTGCACGTTTGGCTCTCCCAAACCTTATGAATTACTACTGGGCAGCGAATATAGCGATGGTCAGGAAATGGAGGGGGGTCAGTATGGGCAGTGAGCGACTTTGTACGGAGGCAGGTATTGACCTTTCCACACCTGCCACCCCAAGGGCTACAGAATAAGGTGGTGTCGAAAACACTACCTATGGGGAGGGGAAGGTATCGGAAATTTATAAAAGGAGCTGATGGACGAGGAGGGAGACCCAATAGGGGAGGTAAATCAGAAATGGGAGGAAGAGTTGGGTAGGGAGCTGGAGGCTGGGTTGAGGGAGGATGCCCTGGGGCGAGTTAATGCATACTTGTGTACCAGGCTTAGCCTAATACAATTTAAGAAAGTCCACAGAGCACATATGATTGTGGCCCAGATGAGGATTTTGAGGGGGTAGAGGATAGGTGTGGGCGGTGTGCGGGTAGGCCTGTAAACCATGTCGACATGTTCTGGGCATGTCCAAAGCTTGGAGGATTCTGGCAGGGGTTTGCCAACGTTACATCGAAGGTTCTGAAAGTAAGGGTGGTCCCGAGTCCAGCGGTGGTGATTTTTGGCGTGTCAGAAGATCCAGGAGTCCAGGGGGACGAGAGAAGCCGATGTCTTGGCCTTTGCCTCCCTGGTATCCCAGAGGCGGAGTTAGAATGGAGAGAACCCCCGAAGTCAGGCGGTGGGTGACTGACCTGGCAGGGTTTCTCAGGCTAGAGAAAATGAAGTTCGCCCCGAGGGGCTCGGTGGATGCCATTGATCGATGGGGGCAGGTTGGTGGGAAATTTTGTTGGGGTGCTGGTTATTTAAAGCCATGCTGGCTGGTTGGGGGGGCTTTGGTGGTGGTGTTGTTGTCCAATCTTTGTCACAAGTAGGCTTACATTAAACACTGCAATGAAGTTACTGTGCAAAGCCCCTTTCTAATATATAAAATAAATGCTTCAATAAAATATTTTTCAAAAAGGAATACTGTCCAGTTGGCTGAACAATCGCAGCTCCAACAACACAAGCTGGACACCATCCAGGACAGAGCAGCCTACTTGATTGACACCAAATCTTACAACTTTAAAATTCACACGCTCCAATGGCAACGCACAGTGGTAGCAGAGCATACCATCTACAAGATGCATTGCAGGAACTCACCAAGGATCCTTCAACAGCACATTCCAAACCAGAGACTCCTACAACCCAGAAGGACAAGAGCTGCAGAAGCATGGGAATGCATCGCCTGCAAGTTCGCCTCCAAGCTCCACGCCATCCTAACTTCAAACTATATCACCATTCCTTCACTTTTCACTGGATCAAAATCCTGGAACACCCTAACAGCATTGAGAGTGTACCTACACGATGGACTGCGGCAGTTCAAGGTGGCGGCTCACCACCACCTTCTCAAGGGAAATTAGGGTGGGCAAGAAATGTTGGCCTAGCCAGTGACACCCACACCCTGTGAAAGAATAAAAAGAATGTTGTACTGATGTTCATGTTCACATCTGAACAATTTCAAAATCTGTCAAAGCTTCTATTCAATGGTATTGGAATGGCCTTTTTGTTCCACAAAGGCTAAAGGAAATTATAGTTATCCCTGCATTTTTTCAAAGAGCCAGACACCTGATTCATCAGGGTTTCCCTCTGAGAACCGAACACCAGTAGCTTGTGCACGAGACACCAGAACACAATTGAGTAACTGAAATGCTCGTATTGATTCAGGGATCCGTAAATTGAAATATCCATCTTTTACACAACCAAGTCCATGATATAGTCTTTCACAGAACAACCATTTGTTTTCTAAAATCGATCAAAGTCCAATCATGCGTATAACAATTGGGCCATTTGATTGGCCGAAGTAGTACATCACCAGTGCATACCATCTAGAGGAACTTTTTTTTATTTTTCCAATTAAGGGATTAGCGTGGCCAATCCACCTACCCTGCACATCTTTGGGTTGTGGAAGTGAGACCCTCGCAGACACAGGGAGAGTCCACACAAAGTGACCCGGGGCCAGGGTTGAATGGTACTCAAGAGCAGTGAGACTGCAGTGCTAACCACTGCACCATCATGCAGCCTGAGGAAGAGCTATGATGTACAGGTATCTCTACAGAGTAGGGCATCAGATTGGCACAGTGGGTAGCACTGTTGCTTCACAGCTCCACGGTCCCAGGTTAGATTCCCAGCTTGGGTCAGTGTGTGTGTGTGTGTGTGTGTGTGTGTGTGTGTGTGGGGAGTCTGCACGGTCTCCCCGTATCTGCGTGGGTTTTCTCCAGGTGCTCTGGTTTCCTCCCACAAGTCCCAAAAGACGTGCTGTCAGGTAATTTGGACATTCTGAATTCTCCCACTGTGTACCCGAACAGGCGCCGGACTATGGCAGCTAGGGGCTTTTCACAGTAAATTCATTGCAGTGTTAATGTAAGCCTACTTGTGACAATAAAGATTAGAGTCTGAAGACAAAAGTCACCATCTGGGTGCAAGGAAAGTCACCATCTGGGTGCAGCACCTGAAATCCCTCTCCAATTGGGAGACTCAGCACTGCGGCACAGACCCGGTGTCCCCTTTGGTCCCAGAAGCGAACGATGATCTTCTTCTGTAACTTGGCAACAAACTCAGGAAGAAGGATCGGTGAGACAAACTGGTTCCACAAAGTAAGTACCACCATTTTTTTTTTTTTTAATATCCAGCTTTTGGCCCCTGCAGGACAATATACTAAACAGTCCTGTCTTGCACCCTAGAAGTGGTGACCTTGGTCTCTAGCTCTTGCCACTGCGCCAAACAGAATAAACTCAGTGCCCTCGTAATCGGAGACCAGGCATCTGTTGCTGGCCAGATGTCCCACAAGCTGCTTATGGACCCACTGCCCTTTTTGCTACAAGTATAAAGGAGGAGCTGAAATACAAGTCTTGGGGAAATTGAATTCTCGGCAGGGACAAGGTGAATTCCCAGATAGAGGTGGAGGATAATACTCCAGGCAAAAGGCCAGGAATTCCTCTGGCAAGGAGTCCTGCTGCCAATACCTCAGCGCAAGTTTAGACCATTTCTCCCAGTTGGTGCTGGCAGAGGATGCCATGCAGTTGGCCTGTTTCCACTCTCACATCCTTTACAGGTTAACAAAATCATGACCACCAGCAGCGCATCAATGGCATAAGCCAAAAAGGACGACCTCGACACCCAGCCTGCACAGATCCAGTCCCGTCAACCTCCTCTGCAAGATGCACAGGAATGTCTCCATGTATAAAACTGGCTGGTTATGGGACACTGCTGATGCAGTACACTCTTCTTCGAAAATAAAGTGGAGTGTAAAAGAGCCATTAATTTTATTCAGACAAACTGCTGTGGCATCCTGAAATCAAATGACTGCCAAGTCCCAATTAAGTATTCGTGATCCACCCTGTCAAACACCTTCTGATCCAGGGACAGAACAAACTAGGACCACATTGAATTGGTCAGGGTCCATCATGTCTGCATGGTCCACATGGTCCTGACAAACAGCTGGTAGGCTGTACTATGGAGTAAGCAAGACAAAGGCCCTGCAGCACAATTGATGTAACCCAACCTAACCTTTTGGCAGCAATTTAGCATGGCCAATTCACCTAAGCTACACACCTCTGGGCTGTGGGAGGAAACCGGGACTGTGGGAGGAAACCGGAACACCCGGAAGTAACACACGCAGTCACGGGGAGAATGTACACACTATACACAGACAGTCACCCAAAGCTGGAATTGAACCCGTGTCCGTGGCGCTATGAAGCAGCAGTGCTAACCACCATGCTGCCCCCATACTTCCCTTCCTTCAGGTGCAAGTTAAGAAATCGAAATATTCTTTGCCGCTGCTATTAATGTTGACTTAACTTGGGTTATAGTTGTAATGATGGCAAGTTAAGAGTGCATCCACCTCATACACCCTACTGTGTACAAAGAGTCACTTGTGATCCTCCACTCCCCCAGCAACCCAATGAGGAACATCTTGAACCAGCACAGCTTAAGGTATCACACACACCCTTGCTCAAACTTATGGTTTTTACAGCACAATAGATTGGCCTGACGAGCAAAATCAACACCAATTATTGGTCAAGAGCCAACTGGACTGTCAATACTGACTCAAGTTATTGGCCATGTAGTCGCACGGTTTTTGGGGGCGGGGGCGGAAAGAGACACAAGGACACCCATTGCTTCATTGGCGATGGGACTCTAGATTATCCACTGTACCCTCCACCTCCTCCAAGTCATCAACCATGGCAGCTGACCCTCCCAACAGTGTTCAGTGCACAGCCCAGATGCACCTGTCACTATTCCACCTCAAGATCAACGGCAGAGTACTCGCATGCCTCTAGGTCAGAGAGCAGCAGTGGTTCTGGTGCCATATGCCACTCGTGGCAGTATAGTAACAGAGGAAAGAGCTTCCCCCCCTCCCCCGGCCGGCCGCATACTCTCACCCCAAAGTCAGGGATGAAAAGGGGCATCCCTGTCTCCCCTTCCTCATTCAGCAATCCTGCGAGTGAGTCATCTTCGGTCCTGGGAATGTCAATTCATGGCTGGGCAAACTCACCTAATTTCCTTCCCCTTTTCAGGCTCCAGGATACCCAATCCAGTCATATGACCAGATCACACAGGGTGGATCCTCCATCTATTCCTAGGGCAGGGTTTCCTTCTCATCTCCAAGCAGTACAAGTTAGACAGAGAAAGCATATCTCACCCCCCATGAAAAGAACCCTTTCTCCCCACCCACCACCAATAAGTGGTTGTGGGAGTAGGGGA